>NC_044919.1:21798666-21851880 GCF_003576645.1 Ipomoea triloba | reverse complement strand
TAATAAGAATAAGCAAAAATATAATTAATTAATAAAATTATTAAGTAAAATATAATAAAATAAAGTAGTAAAAAATGTGCTTATCATTCACTGCCGACAGTCGACATCCGCTGCTGCTGTGCCACGCGTTGAGACCTTGGCTGCTTCATCATCTACCGTCGGCGACCCTCCGTATAGCTGCTTCTTTTGATGCTGGTTATCAGGCATCAACGAGGAGGGCGACGGTGGGGGCAATCCTCCTCTCGGCACAAGGAACTTTCTTGGCGGCTTTCAATGGACCCCTACACGACTGCTTCTCACCGCTCATGGCCGAGTCAGTAGCTTGTAAGGAGGTCCTTTCTTGGATTCGGGATCGTGGTCTAACTTCGGTAGCTCTTCACACGGATTGCACTGCTCTTCAACGGTTATTATCTTCAGAACAATCTAATCTACATTCTTATGTGGCCTTTTCGTTAAATGCTCGAAGGCTATTCTGTCATCCTTTACTCATTTTTCAATTAGTGTGGTACCGAGGTCTGCGAACCAAGGTGCGCACTCACTTGCTTCTATTGCCTATTCACAAGCACATTCATTATTTTGGGATGCTATCCCACCTGACTTTATCTCGGCTTTGATTTAATAAAGCTTACGTGTTTTGGTTTAAAAAAAAATAATAAATGTACATGTTCAATATTAGAATTTTTTATAATTTCATATTTATTTTTATTATCTCAATATATAATAAAAAAATTTATCCACGCCCGGGTAATTGGACAATTATTTGTTCTAATTCAAAGGAAAACATCAGAAAACATAATCGATCCAATCAATTTCATCAATTGCGCTATATAATATTCGATGTTATAATATATATAATTGTATATTGATCAAAATATTCTTTAAATATTATAACAAATCCATTCCGTGCAACGCATGGGCAAAAATACTAGTTAAAGTAAAAAACAAAAGAACAAATTTGTTCAGGCGCAGCAGGGTGGGGAAAGAACAAAAGAGATATAGGCATACACACGCATTGCACCCAGCAGGATTCAAAACCCAGACCTCAAAGGAGAGAGCACTATTTACCCGCCCTATTCCATCCCTCCATTTACAGAGAGTTGTTTTTAATCTCTCCAAATTTGTATAAGAATTTGAAGAATGGAGTGAAGAATGAAATTGGAAGAATGAATTTAGTAAACAACTTCTCCAATTTTCCTTTTTCCACTCCTTCAATTCTCCATTTTTTTGAAAAATTCTCCATTTTTTGAAAAATTCTCCATTTTTCTAAGTTGCTAAACAACCCCTATATATCTTGAACTTGACCTAGAGTCTCTCTCTTTATATGTGTGGAGAAGTTACTTAAATTGGAATCGTTGAAATTTAAAAATATTTTAAATTTTGATATTGGATATCTTGTTACTATTTTAATTAGAATTTGTGATGATTAACTATTTATTACTAGTTTAGTACATTTATTTTAAAATTTTATTTATTACTATTATAGATGAGAACTGTAAATTGTATTGACAGATTACAAGAGTACATGCACAATAATATATATACTAGGAGAATCATAGAAAGACTAGGATGGGGATCGGAGACTAGGATAAGTAATCATAATCTAACTCAAATACATAGAGTCCTAATAATCACCTAAACACATGGTATACTAGTTGTAGGACAGAATAAGTTAATTTTATGCAAAATAATATATATAGTTCAAAAAACTGTATATATATAATCAAAATATATATAACACAAATGATGGGATATATATATTTACGGAAAAATGATCCCAACACTACTAGTACGAAACTAGTACAAGGATTTAATTTTATAGAAAAATTAATCCCACCACAATTTGGTTTGAAACCAAAACAGAATACATATATAAAATATACATATATATATATATATATATATATATATATATATATATATATATATATATATACATATATATATACATATATATATATAAGGGATTTAAATTTTAAGAATTAATCCCATGTACCAAGAAAAAGAGAAGGAGAAGTAAAGGATTCAAGTCGAGCGAAACACTCTTTCCTTAAATTAAAACCGATTCAGTACCTCCTGAGGGTGATAGGAGCGTTGTACTATCGGTCTCCCAGGATAAAATGGATCAATGGAGCTATAGTCTTGAGCACTTAAACTATAGCCCTTCAGCAAACTAGAACAACTGGCTTAAACACAAGCTTTTCGAAAATGAATGGGCAGAGTTTTGAGAAGAGTGACAACGTTTTTGGAGTGAAAAATTCTGATTTTTCTTGGCTTCTAAATGACATTAATCTAATAACAAAATCAGTCAGATAACCCCCATAACTGCAGACCATTATCTAAATCTAAGAATTAATTCTGAAATTAATTAATAAATTAATTCCATAACAAATGAATTAAGACTCTGAATGTTCACTACCTAGTTCCATTATCTAAGAATTAATGCTGAAAGCTTACACAAGGATTTGATAAATGTCTAGTGTTCTTATATTTTTAATTTGGTTGGGGAGTAGCCACAACATCCTTAATCAGTTAAAATTAAATATTAAGTGGTTTATCTTGATCATATAAAGTTTTAGACATATAAGTTGTGGTTAATTGTATGTAATATGATGGAATTTAGTCCACATGCAATTTCGTTATATTTGTATAATTAATTAGGATGAAATACTGGACTACGATCATAATTTAGCCAACAGAAAATTATGTATCGGAATGTAGTTTAGTAGTTTTATCAGTGATGATAGAAATAAATCAATTTATTTACTTTATATTTATTTGTAAATAATTTCCAATTCTATCATGAAGTTTAATTTTATGATGTAAACTTTGGATCATATTTCTTGAATTGCCCACGGGGGTTAAGGAAAATGAATTTGATTTCTTTAAGTTTTTTTATCATAATGGTTGTAATGAATCTTATTGAATTAAAACTTTAGTCCACAGGCAAGTTTTATGTCACTTGGTTCTTCAACTCATTTGATAAATTGTTTCATCATAAATAAAAAAATTTCAGTTGGATCGGATTGAGTAAGATTTTAGCCCACAGACAAGTTTTATGTCACTAGGTTCTTCTGACTATTTGGTAATTGAGATAAAATATTATCATAAGGTTTTCTTAATTGGATTTAATATAATTAAGACTTTAGCGCACAAGTAAGTTTTATGTCAATAAATCTCTTAACCCATGAGATAATGATTTAATCACAATTTTTTAGAATTTGTAAATTTAGTTCAATTATAAAGTCTAAGTTTCATAGTTTGCATTGGCAAAACATGTATTCAGTTACTTCCCAAAATTTAGCCCCTTTTATTAATTAATCCATGAAAGCTTACTTGGTTCTTTGGACTAATTATAGTAAGTTACGTGATATGATATACTTATTTTGGATTTCAAGAATAAAATATATCTTTAGAGCCAAATTCTAACTTGGTTTTGGAAGGTGTATTTTGTTTATTTTTAGTATGCCCAACTATGGTGGGAATTATATCTTCATTTTTTTTTTGAAGGTAAACGTAGCTATTCCATTATTTCATAACATAAAAAGTTTACATCAATGATCAATGAAATGGTAAACCATTCATTACAGTCAGACATAGAAACAACTTTTCTAACTATGCTATAGAAAACTTGAATCGCAGACTGTTTTATAACTATGAAGCTATGTTCCTTCAGGGAGCTTAAAGCTTCATCAAAGATCTGGGTCTTCGTCATCATTCTTTTTTGCTCGCCCAGGATAAGATCAACACTTGTCGAAACCAAACTAAACGATTTATGCTAATGAAAATGAAAAGCTCGTGAAAGTAACGAGGGGAAAAAAGCTCGTGAAACTAACGAGAGGAAAACACAATAATAGAGAAAATAAAAAGTGGGTAAAGTCAAAGTAGGGTTGGGAGTTTAAGACTACCAACACAAACCCCAATACCTACCTACTATTATTTTATTCAAAGGGAGAGAAAACGGAAGAAGAAGATCTGTGGCGGTGGTCGGAGGTGGACGGAGCTGCGACGGTGGTCGGGGCAGAAGAAGAGCGAGAGCAAACATAGAAGGTGACCAAAACCGCCGACTCAAAGCTCCATTAGAGCTCCGGCCGGAGGCCGGCGATGGAAGCCGAAGTTGAGCAGCAGAGAAAGGCGTTTGATTTTAGAGAGAAAAGGGAGGCAAGATTAGGGTTTTCCCGGAATTATATCTTCATTATTTAGTTGGACTTTTATTGGAACCAAATATTGATTATTTAGTATGCCAACTAACGGTGGGGAATTGTATCCTCATTTATTAGTTGGTTAAATAAATTATAAGTGTGTATATCATTAGTTTTGCTAAAGAACAGTAAGAGTGATCATTTAGAAAAAGATCATTAAGGTGCTCCACTAAAGATTATGGATTTAATTATTGTCTTCATACATCCCAATTCAAATTGGATTGTATGTCAAACAATAAGTCCAAAAGATTCCACAAGTACTAATCTTGAATTTGTTCATATAAATTCATAAGTTCAAATTGTTGGACATTTGGTTGTGTAACATATTTATGAAAATGTTATAACAATATTAAGGAATTTATTAGAACAAAATCATCTAACTTGTGGCGCACTGTTATTCTTTAGCATTTAATAGAGTCTTTAGTTTCTTCAAAATTGATCCTAGGCCATCAATTCTCCTTTGAAGTGACCATCACTTCTCTCTCACATAGGTGATTATTTTTCGAGTATCCCTCATACTCACACATGTCAATCAACATTCAAATCATTAAAGCAACAAATGGCTAACCTCGTACCGGAGTCACTGTTCTAATGAGAAGTGGTAGGGAGTCTGAGACCCTCATAGTGACACGCTTCGTTCCATAATTTAGCTGTCCCATTGAACCTAGGTCCAACTGGGTTGGGTATCCACTATAGAACTTATTCCAAGGGCTTCAAATCCATTCCTCGTTACAATTTCTCAACAACCATTTATTACCCTCAGGTTAGCAGTTGCTACGTTATCCTTTGACCTCACATAGTTAACAGAGACAACACCAGACGTGAGATATTGTTTAATGGTATTCTGTCTACTACTTTTAAGTCTAGACTTACCATGTAACTCTATATTCTACCAAGTTTAGCTTGACTATCGCAATGCACATATATTGGAGGTATGAGTTTTCCTCAACTAGGAATATTCTCAAGAAAATGACATAGCTATTCAGCCTCTTAAGGCTATCAACTCAGATTCCATCTAGGATCTAGCTCTCTCAAATTGTTTCGAGAATTTCCACTCAACCGACTACACTAGCTCACATAAACATGTAGCCATTCATGGACATAGCGTCCATTTGATATCCGGTTAACGTGCCATACACTTTAAGTACAGTTGGATATCAGACGTAGTGCAGTCCAAAGTCATGACTGTACCGTAGGTATCTCATAACTCTCACTATTGCCATCTAGTGCGTATCACTAGGGTTACTTGTATGACTACTGAACTTGTTAATCACAAGGCAATATCCGGCACAGTATAACTCATTAGATACAATTAAACTACCAATAACCTGAATGTATTATACTATAGAAATACAATCTCCGTGATTTTTAGATAGTTGTACATTAGTATCTAACGCCGTCTAAGCTACTTGATTACCATCTTTGTTAAATTACAGGGATTTAACCAACACAATAAGATTGACTTCACACGAGACCATCCGGTCCTTTCACAATTTTAATCTCGGAGATTAAATTTGCCAAAACCCATATCATCATGTCAAATCTCAAAAATTTAACATGTTCTTGGTAGACTTGATCATCTCATCGTTACTACCCATGAAGAGTTTATCGTGTATAAACATATAGTGATATCACCAAAAATTTAACATCGTTCGATTGAAGTGAACACCGTGCCATACGCTCGAGTATGGTACCAACACTTGTGCAGAAATCACCAATAAGTGTTTCATATTTACCACATCGATCGCTTTTAACCGCATTAATTCCACAATTAATTTGATTTTCTACTTTATTCTTTTAAAGAATAAATATGTGCTACAAATTAACACATCTCGTAGGTGCAAACAAATTACCACTTACAAATCCATTCGAAATTGACCGAAAGGCCAAAGCACGAATCGGTGCATCGTCGACATTTAGCACCATTCGATGCTCAAGTCACATAGCACCACTAGGTGCTATTAACTAAATAACCGATAACACCATAATGAGTGCTTTAAGGCATAGTACTTAATTAACACTTCAAAGTGCTAATTTAATTTTTGGACATTCAGTAGCACTATATTTAGTGCTTAAACAATGCTAAATTTAATTAGCATTTTTTCATTAAGCTCAAGCTTAATTTTTACGTCTTAACATTTCTTCATTTGTCTCAAATTTAATTTCATACTAGTATAATTTGGAATTTCGATCAAGTTAATTTTAACACAATTAACAAGATCAAGTCAACCTAATTTTCCAACTAGTTGAATCAAGCTTATATAATCATATTAAGAATATTATTAAAAATATTCCATACACTTGAGTTGTGACACTCATGATTATATAGCTATCCCAATTTTAACAAATTTATTATTGAAATCCTTATCGTTCTACATGAACTAGAATCGAAGTCCTTTACTACAGGATTTCAAAATGCAACACTTGTTACATTTCGTTTCGGCCGTTAAGCTATTTTAGCATTTTTCTACGTAATGCTACGTATGGACAGAGCATCCATATTGAATCTTTGCATACATTTAACATTATTCTATCAAATAATTCGTATGTACTAAGATTCAATTAACACAATGGAACAATTATATTTTTATTCAATAAAAATATATTACAAGGATACTACAACAAATTTATATAAAATAAATAAATAGGAAAGTACATTGGAAACAAATTCCTTATTCCTATCTTGCAGTAGTCCTTCAAACTCGTGCCATGTTCCATTGTTCAGCCATCCACTCACACAAGGTGGTACCTATCCACACATCGGATATACCCGTTAAAGAAGTCAGATTGTGACTCGTCCAACCATCCACATTCTTTAACAATAGCGAAATTATCCTCAACACTACAAGAAAAATCGCGAATTGCGACGGAAAATCGCGACGGAAACAATTCCATCGCAATATAGCGACGGATATTGCGACAGAATTATTCTGTCGTGAAAGAAAATACGACAAGCCGATAGACGACGGAATAAATTCGGTCGCAATTCCGTCGCCAAAAGAGTTTCACGACAGAATTTTGCTATTTCGCGATTTGCGATTTTTCTTGTAGTGCAACCTTTTCACTAGGATGACGGTTCGCTTCATAATGACTTATCACCTTCTTCTCACCCAAATTGGAAGTGTACCCCACATATAATTGTACCACAAAATAGCCACTTAAAATGTCATTTTTATGTTATTTTTCCAACACTAGTAACTTGTAACTTGTCTCTAAGAAAAGAAAATCTATGACAAGGCAAAACTTTTGTAAATATGTCAGCAAGTTGATTCTTTGTTGAAATAAAGTTTACTTGAATTTCCCCATTGACAACTCTATCTCTGACAAAATGATAGTCAATTTCCACGTGCTTGGTTCTTGCATGAAAGATGGGATTTGCACACATGTATGTTGCACCAAGATTATCACACCAAAGTTTGGAAACTGAGATACCAGGCACACTAATTTCTTTTAGTAAAGACACAACCCAAATTACCTCAGCACAGACATCTACTAGAGCCTTATATTCGGCGTGTAGCCTTATATTCAGCCTTAGTGGAGAACCTGACAATAATTCTTTGTTTCTTGTAGACCCTCGGCACAAGATTTGACTCAAGGAAGACAACATAGCCACTAGTAGACTTACGACCTTGGGGATATAGCCAGCCCAGTTAGAATCAAAGAAAGCATGAATCTCTCTTGATGATGATTTTCTTATACATAAACCAAAATTAAATGTTCCTTTAACACACCTCAAGGCTCTTTTTAGTTGCTCACAATCTGAGGTTGTAGGAGCATGCATGTGTTGACATAACTGATTTACTACTAAAGATAAATCTAGACGCGTGATAGTTAGATACTATAGTGCTCCTGCCTGACTTCTATATTGAGTAGGATCCTCATATAGATCTGTACTATATGGAATATATTTCAAAACAGGAATAGGAGTAGATAAAGATTTACATTCTTCCATGCCAACCCTTTTTAGAATATCAGTCATGTATCTTTGTTGTGATAACACTATACCATCATCATTTTTAATTTTCTCAATACCAAGAAAGAAATCAGGCTCACCATGATCCCTAATCTTAAGTGCAGTAGATAACTTGGATAATAAATTAATTATAAGATCATGATCACTCCCCATGATAAGAATATCATCCACATACACAAAAAGGTACACATAGGTAGAATCTCAAGAGAAATAAAATAGAGACACATCCATTTTTTATGCTTGAAAGCCAACATAGAGCAAAAACGAGTGCAAACGATTAGAGACCGTTTAATTAGGCAAACATACACACACACACACACACACACACACACACACATGTGTGTGTGTGTGTGTGTGTGTGTGTATATGTATGTATGTATGTATCTAAAAACTTAATAAGTCTCAATCAATGTTATATCCTTGATTTATGGCCCTTCTTTTGTATGCTAATAAATGTATACATTTTAGAGTTTATTACCGAAATGGTCCCTCGACTATTGCAAAATTACTAATTTGGTCCTCGACGATTTTTTTTGCCCAATTAAGTCCCTCGACTTTGAAAAATTTAACCAATTTGGTCCTCCGTTTATTTTGCCGATAAACATCCGTCAAATTAGGACCAAATTGGTAATTTTGCTATAGCCAAGGGACAATTTCAGTGAAAATTAATTACCAATTTGGTCCCTTGACTATAGCAAAATGACCAATTTGGTCCCAATTTAACGGATGTTTTAACAGAAAAATAAACGGAGGACCAAATTGGTTAAATTTTTCAAAGTCGAGTGACTTAATTGGTCACAAAAAATTGTTGAGGACCAAATTGATAATTTTGCAATAGTCGAGGGACCATTTTGGTAATAAACTCTACATTTTACTTTAAATGTTGTACACTTCAATGTTATTAGACAAAATTATCCCTACTACATTCTTATTATACAAAACTACCCTTACACCATTATAACACCGTTAGTTTTAACTACATCATTATTACCATACACCTATATCTATCATATCTTTTTCCTATTCTTTAATTATCATTTTATTAAAATCATTATATAATTAATTTAATGGTTGATTATATTTTAATTAAATTTCTATGAATGGTAAATCATATATGTGTGTGTGTAAGATACATATATTATTTGTATGTGTATAATTCGAATTATAAATTTTAATTATTTGTATTTATTAATGCTTTAATATTGGGCATGAACTTTTGCGCATCGCGCGTACAAAATACTAGTGTGTGTGTTTGTGTGTGTGCGTGTGTGTGTGTGTGTGTGTGTGTGTATAGAGAGAGAGAGAGAGAGAGAGACGTTCAAATGAGAACCTCTTCTTAAATGAGAACATGTATACTGATCCGGACCCTTGATTTAGTTGAGTGCAAGGTGGTGATTATCTATTTTTGTTATTTTTGTTTCTTCTTTTTTTTTTAATTTATATTTGTTAAGTTTATTAATAGTATGACATTTTGGTCTTCTTTTACCTTTCCATGAGCGACAAAGTAGTCTTAGGTTCCTTAGAGGATTCTATTTCAATCCATTCGTCACCTCTTCCAGACTCTAAATTCCTTAGAGGATTCTATTTATAAGAAACCCATCCAATTTTCTCTCTAACTAAACCGTCTTGATCTTCATCCTAAAATTGGTCTTCTGCCTGACTCATTTCTGATCTTAGATCTTCGACTTCTTATGTCGAACTAATCTTCTTGTAGTACAGATTCAATCTAATAAAAGATATATAATTAAAATAAACTAGATCCTGAACTAAATACATTGTTCCATTTTAAACCAAAGCAGTGCGTAAATATGTTAAAAAAACTGCTGAAACTAGGGCTGTGTTGGTTAAGGAAGCAACTGCTACATGAAAGGTCATCTTTTCGAATAGTCATCTAACCGAGCCGTCATTTGATGATGACCAAGAATTTAAAGATTCGGTGGTTGAATCTTTAACCTTCATAGAGATGACGATAACTAAGATGATGACCTACGTGTCTCATATTGTAAAGGACCAAGCACGAATCATAAGTGACTAGCGCTTCATCAAGAATGTCACTGAAGAAATCAAGGACGATATGTGCGTGGTCACTCAAAGCCTTAGTGACCTACATGCAAAGGTTGACATCTCAAAACATGGCATTTTCCCTAATATGATCTCATTTGTGCATATTTTTCTATTTGATTTTGATTTACTTTTGGGTCTAAGTGCATTAAATTGTCATCTTCAATGCATATTTCCTTGCTTTCTCATCTAGATATGGTTTCATTCTTGATTTGAATGCTTTTATGTTGTTTGTTAGTGTTTAGAAACCATTGTAGATCAAATCCAAAAGCAAGGGAACATTTGAAGGCATGCTTGGAGTAAAAAAGGATGAAGAATCCTGACTGTGAAGGCTCGACACGTCGAAATATTCCAATGTGCACTGTTTGAGCCAATATCAAGTCTCGACGCGTTGAGAGTTTCCAGTATGTATTATTTTGGGCGAAGATCAAGGCTCGATGCATCGAGAATCCTTTACTGTGTAGAATTTTAACAAAGCAAAATTTCCTATTTTGACCCTATAAGGTCTCCACTATAAAAGGCTCATTTTCCTAGAACCCTAGGACTAAGCTGCATTTTTTGAGACAAATAAGGAGTTAGTGAAGGGTGTGTTGTCTCTTCAAGATGTCTAAGGAGGGATCCACTAACTTTTGGGAGAAGATAGTCACCTTAAGGAGCTACAAGGGCTTTTGATGAAGAAATGAAATGCCTCAACAAAGCATACATGAAGTGGAATTGTTCGATGTGTGGGGTTTGGATTTCATGGGTCCATTTCCAAGATCTTTTGGACATGAGTACATTATTGTGGCGGTGGACTATGTTTCTAAACGACTTGAAGCCATGGCTTGTCCTACAAATGATGCCAAAGTGGTCATTAAGTTCATAAAGAAAAACATCTTTGCAAGGTTTGGAGTACCAAGGCTTTAATCATGGATAATGGAACACAGTTTTGCAACAAAGCTTTGGAGAAAGTCCTTGTGAAATATGGAGTTCATCACCGACTCTCTACTCCTTAGAAAATAGGATTAGGCCACTAAACTTGATGATGCACTTTGGGCTTATAGAACAACTTACAAGAACATCTTTGCAAGGTTTGGAGTACCAAGTCTTTTAATTTCTTGCATTTTAATTTTGGCTTGCTTATTTTGAACGATGGAATATTGATATTGAATTTGGATGTTAATTGCTTAATTTTAGATGTTGCATGATGTTAAATTGATTTTTGAAAACCCTTGAGCCTTAGATTTTTGAGTCTATATGCTTTTGGAGTGATATTTTTTCTTGTTGAGTTTTGTTTGATATTGGGACTTTGCTTGAATGGTATTAAATTGAAAACAGGGAAAATTTTGCATTCTTGAAATTTTTGACGTGTCCTGGACTAGCCTCGACACGTCGAGCCCCTGCCTCGACGCGTCGGGCCCCTGGTTAGCCCTTGACCATGAGTTTAAAACCCCTTTTCCCAAAATTTTTCCTCTTGTCTTGTTCGAACAGTAGTTTCCCCTTTCCATCTTCTTCAACTTTTGCTCTCTAAATTCACTCTTCTTCGCTATAATTTCTTTCCAAGGCGTCAAGGTAACATCCTCACCCATCTTTTCCATCAAAATCTTCACTTTTTGTTCTAAATTTCATATTTTTTGGGCAAGAAACTTAACCCACAAATTTTCTATAATTTTTGAATTTTGGGAATTAAATTGCTTTGGGTTAGTGTTTCTTTACTTGTTTTTGCTCTAAATGTTGCTATTGGATGTTCATATTACATCACACTTGGATTTTTGTTTACCAATTTCAATTATTCCACTTTAGTTTACTTTTAAACTCAAATGCTCAATGCTTATAGTTTTTTTTTCATGATTAGTGTAGATTTATTTTGCAAATGCTCTTGGTAAATTGCCTTGTTGGTGGTGTCCTTTGTTGTACCAAAATGGGATGGATTGACATGCTTAATTGTATCAAGTTCTAATGTTTAAAATTGTGATATGATTGTTTGATAAAATGTCTAGTTGAGAGTCTTGGATATCCTTGAATTGCTTACTTGCATTTTGCTTTCTAATCCATAATTTCTTGATATTTGCAAATAATGTGTTTAGATTGTGGTGTTGTAGTTGTCCACAAGGCCCCAGGAGTTTGAATAAACAAAAGGAAAAGGGGAGAATCTTCCTAACAACCACAACAACAACCTCAAAGTGCACCATTTCAAATTTTCAACACTCTAGAAGCTTTAGCACGATAAGAAAGTTGGATCTCCACAAGAGATTTCAAGAAGGAAAGGGGGTTGGAAATTGTTGTCCCAGAGAGGAAGAATTGGGGACCTTTGTTGTTGGCTCAACTGAGTGATGCATTTGATTTATTGGTTCGTGAATTTTATACCAATGCAAAAGATGGACCAAGAAGAAATGTATGCATAGTTAGGGGTGTTGAAGTGAGTTTCTCTCCCCAGACAATCAACACGTACTATGGTACAAAAGACTATGATGGGACTGATCATTACCATATTGAGTTGATGCCTGGCAGGATAACAGTTGGGAGATAGAATGAGATTGCTAGATCCTTTCACCCCGAAGCACAATGGAATATCATAAACGGTTTGATAGCACACATGGACTATGCATACTTCTCCCCGAAAGACCGGGGCATCTTAGATTTTATCAAAGCAAAGCTCATCCTCCATTCACATAGGGAAAATGTCCGCAGAGATGAGGTATTCTTGGCCTATTGTATTAAGGAGCGTCAGACTATTGACGTTAGAGCTCTTATAAATCATAGCATATGTGAGATTGCATTAGCAGAAAAAAAAAATCACGTTGCTCCCTTAGTCATCCCTTTTTTATTACTGAGGTTTGTAGGCTTGCGGGAGTTCCCATTAATGCTAACTAAGAAGTCAAGGTCCAGCTTCAATATTTCATCACCCAGTGCTACATTCAAACTCGATATGGGCAAGGACAAAGACCCATTAATGATCCGCAAGATGACGAAGATGAGGACCACAGTGAAGATGAAGTTATGGGAGATCCTCAGCCTGAACCGGCCCAAAATCCTCCACAATTTGATATGCAAGAATTCATGAGGAGAGGTAATGATGTACACTAGTTTGTTGGTACATCCTGTTAGAATTTAGAAATAATTATTTCCTAACATTTATTTATATAGTAAAGGTTGTAATTTCATAAAGGACTCACAGCGATGGTTAGTGATGTATAAAGGCAGAATTATTGGGTGAAATTCCCAACTTCTCATTCAATTAAAATTTGGGTTTATAAGGGTATAAAGATGTATAATGGAAAAGGTTATGGGTTTTCCTAAAAGGAGGTTTCACATTCCTAAAGGGATTTCTATTCCTAAAAGGAGGTTTCACATTCCTCTTGAAAGAGGAGTTTCTCATAACATCTATAAATACCAAAAAAAAACTCCAAGGATCACATGGTTTTCTAATCATAAGGGTTTCTAGTCTCTAAGATTTCTAGTCTTCATATCATCAGGAGGTGAATAAGGCATACAAATTAGAGATTTGAATCAAGTCTTTATCATTATTCTTGTTTTAATTAAAGATCCATGATCATGAACATTGTTTAGTTGATTGATTTGATTTACATGTGATTCGTTGTTAATTGTGCTTCCTCATTCAAGTTATAAGCACACAAATGACTTAATTAGCACATCCATGTATCAACACAATCGGGCAGCTCAAGGCTTCACTCGATGAATGTTTGACCAGCCACGAACGAGTCGGTATACCCCTTAACCTCTAGGATGAAGGGCTACTAGTGCACTTCATTGGATCGGCGGGTCTTCTTGCAGTCAAACGTCGACTCTGACCATTTTGCCTTCTTTTTCTCGGCCTTCGTGGCCCTTTTCTTCTCAGTCTCCTCGGCGACTGCCCTTTTTCTTTTTCTTCTTTTTTTTTTTTTGCCTCAGTAGCCTTTTTTCTAGCCTCGGCGATAACAGCGGTGGGTGAGGCCCTAGTAACTAAGCCGAGGGCTCGCATTGAAGGGCATGGCGTAGCTGGAGGTTCCTCAGTCATGGGCGCCTTGCTCTTGTCTCGGTCGGTGGTTTTGGAATTGTCGGATGGGCCCTACTTTGGAAATAGCACCAAGGACATCGCGATTGGCTGCCATGTTATCTTGGGAGCTTGGGGGCGGAGAGCATTGGGTAGTTGGCTTGTCAGTGAGCAATTGGTGGTTGCAGATCACTACCACGGGGTTCCTCTTCCTCTTCATCGTTTTCCTTGGAGTCAGGTGGGTATCGTCGTTGCTTGCAAGCAAAGGAGAGAGATGTAATTGGACTGCTCGGAAGCAAAAGGGGATTGCAAAAGACTAGTAGGAGCATGGAGCAGACTAATCTTAATGGCCCCCTTGAGTAGTAACCTAGCCTTCTTCAAGGATCTTAGGCATGACCACTATGCGACTTGGACCGGGCTTAAGCCCTAGAGGGTATTTTTGTGGTCGGCAAACTCACCGGTGGGAAGAGAAAGCTTGTCTAGCTTGTAATATGCCCGAGGCCAGCTGGTCGAAAAGTTGAAGGAGCAATCGGCCAGTCTAACGAATATAAAATTATTTTTCCATCTCTCGACGGTGGTGTCCATCTTGTAGATAAAGTGTAGGTCATCCGTTGAGAGATGGAAAAGTATCCTAGCGAGTTGGAAGCCACTCGAGAGACATGAAAAAGCTAAATGAAAAGGGGTAGAGTAGGTATGAAGTTGAGATGATGAAAGAGGGAGAAGAAGGCTGACATTAATCGGTTGAGATGATGAGATGATGGAAGCCACCGCCCGATGGATCAAAAATAGCTCGAGTTTTATGAAGAACCACCTCTATAGAGGGGTCGAGCGTTTCTTGGATGAAGAGTAGGTTGTTGCAACTTAGGATGGAGTTGCACGGCGGGTAGAGTAACATATCCTCAAAGAGGCCAAGACTACGCACCACCATCAGCAGAGTAACTACCACTTTAATCGGAGCAGGAGAGATGGTAGAAACAGACGGATTAGTAGGGAATACCACCCAGGAAACTGTGGTGGCAGGAAGATGAATCTAGGCGGAAGCATGGTGCACAGTGTTGGAAGGTTGAGGGGAGGGCTAATGGTATCGCGACACATGGCGGACTATTTTAATAGATTGTTTAATGTGAGATCAACTAATAAATGGTGTAATTTAATAAGGAAAAGTTTACGCTCTAAGAATATGTGAATGAGTAAGTAGACTGCCTCCAGAATGGTCTCACCGACGGCGACTACTCGATCGTCGGGAGACCAAGAACCTCTACAAAAAATTACCAAGAAAACTAAAAGAGATTGTGAATCGATCGAAATCCCAATGTCGACCCATCCTATAGAGATTGTTCAGGAAACCCTCATGTCAACAGGTCTACCGTCTCAAGACTCGAATCAGTGGCGAACTCCGGTCGAAACACCAAATAATGTTTGAGGCCAGAAAGAGACAAATGAAGCTACAGAGAAAGAGATCGTCTCCGATGACGAGGTAATGGATGAGGACAATATGGACTCAATGGCCAATGTGCCCCGTTATTCCGGTGACTAGGGAGGAGAAAGAAAGACTAAGACGCCCATGGCATCTCACTCTGATTATCAAGTTGCTTGGCAAAAAAGTCAACTACTCATATCTTCAACAGAGACTCTTGAAAATGTGTAAGCCAAATGCAAGTTTTTATCTCATTGCTCTTGACCAAGATTACCTCTTGGCCAAATTTTAATTGCTCGAGGATTATGAATTTGGCAAGTTCGAAGGACCATGGATAATTTTAGGCCACTATTTGGTCATTCAAGAATGGGTCCCTAATTTTGATCCAAGAACCAACAAGATGGAGAAGCTCCTGGTGTGGGTAAGATTTCCTACAATATCTATCGAGTATTACGAAGAGGAATTCATGTTGAAGATATGGAGAAACATAGGACGCCATGTCAAAGTGGATATAACTACTAATCTGATTTCCTAAGGAAAATTTGCTAGGATCTGTGTTGAAGTGGACTTAACTAATCCTCTATTATCGAAATTCACCCTGTGTGAGAAGGTTATGCCCATAGAATATGAATGAATTCAACTCGTATGCTTCACTTGTGGTATCTATGGCCATAAGCAAGGCCAATGTAGTAAAGAAGGAGCAGAGGGAGATAACAACATTGCTGAAGATGGTTCTAATCAAGCCCAGAAGAGTCACCACCCAATGAAGGTGTTCAAACTAGACGATGGCTGCAGAAGGCACCAGTTCAAGAATACAAAGAGAACTATGGAGCATGGATGCTTGTGACAAGAAAAGAGAGAAGAGGGCAAAGGAGAGGAGGATACTAACCTCCCGGGCCTCCTACGACAACCAACCGTCAAGCCACGCCAATGAATATGGAATCGGATGACCTGAGGGCAGACTCTCAATTCGCGATTCTAGATTGATTGAATGGGAATGACACTGATCATCCACAAGAAGTCAGAGACGACATGATGAAAATTCTGAATACATGAATGAACCTACCTAGAATTCGTACCAACCGAAATCCCCATAAAATGGTGGATCGATATTCTAATGAAAGGGATTAGATATTTCCTAACTAAGACACTTATCCATTTCAACCTCAACAGGTGGGTCGCGGAGCTTACAGAGGCAAAGGAGGCAGAGGAGGTGGTTCAAGGTGTGCTGCTGCCGAAGGAAGGCAAATAACAAACACAGTGGTTCATCACTTGAACGAGGATTAGGAAACTACCCACATGGGGGAAGCTGAGTTTGCCTTCAAAGAAGACCATCCCCTCTCCCCCCTCCACATAGCGAGGATCTTCCAAGGCAATTCAGAAGTCTCGGATGAAGCTATGAATGAGACAGTCGACCAAGTTAGCCTTAATAGCCTTGCGACGCCTAGTCGTCGGTACTCATTAGCACATTTATTTTTCTTTTTATTCATTTTAATGATTAGCTTGATTTGGAAATGCTATGGTGTTGCCTCGAATGCTTTTCGACATACCCTGAAATAATTTTGTTGGGATTATTCCACCTCTATTGTTTGCTTACTTGAACCCAAAGTATCCGGGGATCAAGCCAACAAGATTTGCTTAAGTTTTGACTTTGATGAGTGGATCCGGGTAGAAGGCCGGTGGAATTTGGATCCTATGGAAAGAATCTATTAGAGTAGAAATTATTAATACTCATCCCTAGTTTATTAGTTTACAGGTAGAAGAAGCTGATTCAATGTCATGGATGCTTTCGGTAGTGTATGGAAGCCCCAACCGCACTCCCAGGAAGAAATTATTCTCTGACCTCTCCTCTTGTGACATCAATCCACTGATTCAATGGCTCATATGTGGTTATTTTAATGTGGTTACCAGCATTGGAGAAGTAAGCAATCCAGCCGGATTCAATTAACGAGGTGCTCAAACTTCAATGACTGGATATTTAGAGAAGGGCTAATTGATTTAGGATTCGAAGGCCCCAAGTTCAAATGGATGAGGGGAGTGAATTTAACATCATTCAAAGGAGCACGACTTGATCGAGCCTTAAGCAACATAGAATGGAAGCTCAGATTTCCAGACGCTAAAATAGAGCATCTCCCAATGGTCGAATCGAATCATACTCCACTACGTCATTCTACACAACCAACTTTAAGAGCAACAAAGAAGAAGAGGTTCAGGTTTAACATGGCTTAGACCATGCATAAAGATTTACTAGCATGTGTTCAACAAATTTGGTCACTGGAGAAGGATTTGGAGTTTAACAAAGCTTTAATGGCAGAAGCTTTGTCATTTTGGAACAATAATATATTTGGTAACATTTTCCATAGGAAGAAACGACTGCTAGCTAGAATTAATGGTGTTCAAAGATTCCTTGCCCATCATGCCACGGCAAATTTAATTCGGCTAGACAGGAAGTTGCAGAAAGAGCTGGACGACACCTTACATCAAGAGGAACTCATATGGTATCAACGGTCTAGAGAAGAATGGATTACATCCGGGGATTGTAATACTCAGTTTTATCATGCAGCTACATCGGCGAGAAATAATATTAGGAGGATCAAGTCTCTCAGAACTGAAGATAGCCATTGGATCACTGAAGAGTCCGAATTGTTAAGCCATATTCAAAGCTATTTAATTAACTTGTTTGCTGAAGCTCATACGACCAACTCCCAAGAATGCATCCACAGCTGCTACCCACAATTTTGAGTGAAGAGGAGTGGAAGGAAACCAATAAACCATTTAAAGTAAAAGAAATTAAACAGGCAATGTTCGACATGGAACCATGTAAAGCCCTTGGACCAGACGACTTTAGTGCGGGATTCTACCAAAAATCATGGGAAATCATAGGAAATAGAATTCTTAAATTTTCAGGGGATTTTTTTGTAGAAGGAAAACTGCCCAGCGGTTGCAACGACACAATCCTAACACTAATTCCTAAAGTATCTAATCCAGAATCGCTTAAGCAGCTAAGGCCAATATGATTGTGTAGTGTATCATACAAGGTACTCACTAAAACAATGGCGACAAGGCTTAGGGATATATCTACAAAGCTGATTGGTCCCCATCAAACTAGTTTTGTACCGGGTAGGTAGATAGGAGACAATATTCTTATTTTTCAGGAGGTCTTAAATTCAATGAGGTACAAGAAAGGCCTAGTGGGATGGATGGTTATGAAGATTGATTTGGAGAAGGCCTATGATAGACTTTTGGAAATTCATTGAGAACTCATTACGCGATATTGATTTCAATGATTTATGGAGAAGGAACATCATGGAATGTGTAATTACTTCAAGGCTAGCTATAAATTGGAATGGGAATGGAGAAATGAAGCTGTTTTTAACCAAACAATGCTGCCTATTCAGGCTAAGGTGAGTTGGATAAGATCCCAAGCGGAAGAGATTAACATAGCGTTTGCCAGAACAAAGAGTCTCTAGAATACTAGAAAGCCACACCGATGGATTAAGGTGAATTGGACAAAACCAAATGTAGTATTTGTAAAGATCAACGTTGATGGCTCGGTTGAACCTGATACCAATAGAGCAGGATGTGGGGGTATTATAAGAGACGCAGCAGGCACATGGAAAGGAGGATTTGCCGCTACTATAGGATTGTGCTCTCCGCTACAAGTAGAGGCATAGGCACTCCTAAATGCTATTCAATTTGCTTCCTAACTAGGCTTCTAAAGAGCTATCTTCGAAAGCGATGCAAGCCAAATAGTGAGAGGAACGGAAAGTAGCCCTCAAATAAATAATGTAGTCTGCAACATTCTAAAGGCATGTAAACAGGAACTCCGCAAGTTCGAAGACTGGAGAATTACAGGTGTGGTATGTGAGTAGAATACCATAGCGGATTATCTCGCCAAAAGCTCTAAAGGATTCCCAAAAGGTTTTCATGTTATATCTAACCTTTCTGATGAGCTATTAAATCTGTTAGATGAAAATCTCGAAGGTGTTCCATCATGGCGGAATATATGTAATCCTAGCTAGCCTATGTACAGTCACTATGGGTTTCCCCCTTCAAAAATTAATAATAATAATAATAAAAAACTAATTCATGGTAAAGAATGAAAAAATAATTTTATTACCATGTTGATTGTTAATGATTTTGGTTCGACCCCATTAATTTTATCCAAAATAATTTTAAAATTCTTATTTACTTTTCTTTTAAATTTACTCTCTTACACTATAACTCTTTATTGGGTAGTAATCTCATGGTTTATCTGAAAAAATAATAAAAATAAAATGATTAGAGTGACAGAGATGAGATATATAGTGGTGGAAGTAATGGACCATTTTTACCCCAACATTAACAAATGAGTTTTTAGTGAGGGACAAGGTTGCAAAAATCGTGCCTAGGCGCCCGGCCGCATCGAGGAAGGCCAGAATCGGCCTCCTTCGTAGCCGGTCGCCTAGGCGGCACCTAGACCGGCTAGCCGGCCGCCTTGTCTCAAGCCCCCTTACCCTTTTTTTTTTAATTCATTTCAAAAACTCATCAGCCATCAAAACCCCGTCTCAGCCTCTCCCTCTGCTGATGCCTTAGCCTCTGCCTCCGCCGGTCGCC
This sequence comes from Ipomoea triloba, assembly GCF_003576645.1. Lineage (NCBI taxonomy): Eukaryota > Viridiplantae > Streptophyta > Magnoliopsida > Solanales > Convolvulaceae > Ipomoea > Ipomoea triloba. The sequence continues at coordinate 21,831,661 of NC_044919.1, read as the reverse complement.
TCTGCCTCCGCCTCTACCGTCGCTGTTCGCCTCCGCCTCCGCCGTCATCGTCCCCGTTCTCCTCCACTTCCGCATATGCTACCGTCGATCTGGTTCTTTGTTGGAGTGTTGGGTCATGGCTTCATGGGTGTTATACTTGGGAAATGACTCTTGGAGATAATGCTTTAATTGTGATTGACGAGATGAGTCTCATTGTCTCAAAAAAAAAAAAAAATACAGAGAGATGTGAGTTGTGATTGACATGGGAGATAACTCTTGGAGATAATGCTTTAAATAATTTCTTTTACGTTTTACGTGCAAGTGCTGTCTTGGGAAATAGAGTCTTGAAAAGGGAAGGCAACCAAAAGTCCAAATAAGAAGAAATTAATATATATATATATATATATATATATATATATATATATATATATATATATATATATCGGGCGCCTAGCGTCTTTTTCAACCTTGGTGAGGGGTAACCTAGGCTAGTTTTAGGAATGGCAATGAGTCAATGGTGGATTGAGAAGGACTACATCTATCACCTAATTTACCTTATACTTTCTCCAGTCATGATATGCATTGTGGGGACTTTTTCAAAACTCACCCGGTCCCACTGAGTGTAGATACTTACACATAAGATTTTTAAAAAAATATATTTAAATTACTTAGACATAATAAAATATTAAAATTCATTAATTAGTTATACTAAAATATAAAATAATAGAAATATTTAAATGTAATAACTAAATTGGTAATTTTTTAAAATAAGCTTAGTAGTTTAGAAATAAAAAATAGTAAAAATTTAGCAAAATTACATTGAACCTGAATCCAACCTGACAGTCAGTGGTTTAATTTTTTAAGATCGACCCTCGACTCACCACCTGCTATCACCAAATAAAAAATTGATTTATGCGGGGTAGATATCCGCCAATCGTTATTGTGGACCCTGGTCCGAAACGAGCCTCGCGTATGCAGCGTATTACAGGATTTTTTTTTAAATTAAAATATAATTGTAATTTGAACAACTGAAAATTGAGGGGCAACATTTACACCACTAATAATTCAAGAACGACATTGATAATTGACATATCATGAAGGGGCATAAATTACAATTTTCCCTTGAAATTTTCATGCCTAACTGGTGGTTATTTGCACGCTAACACGCTGAAATAGTGATTGTCCATTTCTCAATTAAGTCAAAATAAAAATGAAAATGAAAATAAAAATAAAATAGTATGGATAAAAGTGCATTGGCTTACTTTAAGGCTCGCACATACATGCCAATTGGCAACGGCCATTATCAGCTAGGGTCCATAAAGAAGATCCCCTTTCTTCTCCCTTTCTATTGTCCATTTTTTTTTTAAATTTCATTTCCCATTCTCTTCTGCAATGTCGTCTAACAACAAATCTCCCATTTTTCCCTTCCCACAACCTCAACACTTCACTGACTATGTATTTGACACTCAAGTCGACTACTTTCAGGTAAGTCAAGTTAATGATAAAATCGTACTACTGCATACTCATACTTCAATTTGCCAATGTTAATTTGTTTTTGTTTTTGTGTTTTGAAAAGAAAAATATTTTGGAAGAAACGCGGAAACACAAGAGCTTGTCAAGATCCTTAGACGCGTTCCGTTTCAAGCCTCAAAAGCCCATTTCCAAGGAGGACACATCCCGGAAATTCAAGAAGAGCGGCGGCCGGAAACGGTGGTGGAAGAGCGCTCTGCTATTCTTCAAGTGGAATACCACCGCCGGCGCCGCCCCACTCGCCAAAACCGAGGGTGATTCCACCGAGCGTGGGGCCAACCGTAACCGTGCGCGCGTGAGATCCGTGTATGGGCCGGTGTACTACATCAGCGATAGTCGAAGTGGCTCCGGCGGGAAACCTTACCGTACCACCGGCCGGCCGTCGTCTGTCCCACTCGCCGGAACTTTGACTCCGTCCGGTAAGGGTGAGATGGAGATGGAGATACCGTACGTTAGTCTCAGGGATCTTAACATGGAGAAGCAGCAGCATTATAGGATGTCTGCACCCTCTACCTTACCAGTCTATTTGGTCACCTAAAACTTAGACTGATAATTAATAATTATTGTTGGATTGATTGCTGAGTTGAATTACAACGACTCTTTTTTTTTTTTTCCTTTTTAAATTATATTTCCAAACGCATTAATTGATATTACTCGTATTAGTCTCCGAGGAAATTCACTTGTTTCTCTTTATTTATTTTCTTGATGTTGCGAAAAAGATTGAATCCTCAAATTCAAGGGCTTCACGTCCCAGTCGGACTATTTGAGATGATGTAAATTATGACAATTCAGTTAAATATAGGGATTTTATTTATTGTACATAAGTAGTCCTCATCACTATTAGACTTTGAGATGTTACTTTTCAATCCTTGTTTTTCTTCTGAAACTTTACCTATGTAACTAGTTGAGTTGTCCACACTTTATTTATTTTCTTTAATGCAAGCAATGTAGCAAGAATGCGAAAGTACATAATTAAGGTTGTGTTTACTTCCTTTATCTAGTTTTTCTTGCTATAGGTTTTTTTTTCTTTCCTTTTACATTCCACAAGTTTCTATTTCTCAAGAGTCAAAGACACAATAATTTTCATGATTATGAATCCATGCTTTAAATTAATGAAGTCAAATTATATAATTTTACACATTCCATTTTAGTATAATTTTACAATTTTTTTTTCAATAAATAATTAAATTTTTTTTTTAAAAAGTATGAATAATGAAAGTTATGTATCCAAATAAAAAGGTATTGGCCAAAGGCCTTGTGGTCGTGCAGTATAACTGTAGAATAAAAAGGTATTGGTCAAAGATAGTCGAGCAGTATAGCTGTGACTTTTCAAATGAGAGGTCTCAAGTTCGAACTCCAGTATGAGGACATTGACTCTATGTGCATTGACTATATGGTCTTTGGCTATATATATATATATATATGTAATTTGTCCATAAAACATTGTAAAAATGTAAATGGTTTTTTTTTTTTTAGAATGTAAATGTTTTCTTTTAATTGAATAAAATTAAATTTCTTTGTTTGTTTGCTACAAAAGCTGTCCTGCCAGTCGGCCTATAGAAATGAATATTTACTTTAAAAGTTTTGAATTCTTGTCACGTGAAGCCGTTAGATAATAAATTGACTTTCACAGTATATGGTGTAAAGACTTTTTAAACCTATTATACTTTAACGTCAAAAATAGAACTTTTCTTTTTTTATTTAAAGTGTTTTTTTTTTTTTAAATGAGAGTTATAGAGTGTAGCTTCTTTTTTCTTCTTTTATTTATTTATTTTTTTCTTTGGGTTTGATTATCTCTGATAGAGTGAAGACATTACCTTCATTAATCAAATACATAGAGTCTTAATACCCATCTCTGGCGGGAGATAAATGTGGGGTGGGGTATATTTTTTATTTTATTTTATTTTAGATTATTATAATAAATAAAAAAATATTTTAATAGGATGATGGTGACACCACTGGTAACTGAAAAATATATCAATATTGATTTAACTACACACTTTTTGTATTGTTCAAAAGCTCAACTATAATTTTTTTGAGTTAGATGGTCCAATTACATTTTCACGTGTAATTCGGTTGCGTATTTGAGCATTATTCCTTTTAAATTTTAATAGATAAATTTTGATGAATTATTTGAAATGATTATCACTAAATACCAACTGATAATCTTTTAAAGAATATGTGTGTGAGAGAGAGATAGTGACACTTCAAATGAACCACCATGAATGAATAAATAAACCGTTGCTAAACAGATTTGAATTAAATATCAATTTTTAAATAGTAACCCCACTTAGTACTGTCAAAGCGGGCCGGTCCGCCCCATCGCGGGCCTAATTTCTGACGGGATTTTGTGGGTCGACCCGTTAGGCCCGCGGGTTAGCGGGCCCTGCGGGCTTTTGTTGTTCTTCTTTTTTTTTTTTTTTTTTTTTTTTGTAATTTACACTAAATATATATATGTATATATATTAATGTGTGTGTACACATGAATATATGTAACCCTAACATAAGATATTTTGTGGCCCAAATCAATTATATATATACCATCGTTGCTAAATTAGTTGCTAAATTACACAATTGATAAAGTGTGCACAATGCTCATCTTCTTTTCATTTTATGTTATTATGAAGTAGATGCTTCACTATTCTTCCAATTACCCATAAGGACTTGTCAAAATGGCATGTTTAGTTTACACCAATTTTTTTTCTTTCCAAAATGTGGTGACTCTCACTTCAAAGTTGACAAAATGTGGGACTTTTTTTTCTGTCATAGACAACGATGTGTCCTGCCCGTACGGTACTCGACTCAATTAAGGCGCTCGAACTCCAGACTTCTTTTAAGGAACAAAAGTGCACAACCAATCAAACCAACCAAGCTGATTTCAACTGGTAAACAATATGCGTTTTTCATTTTGGAGAACTATTTTATTTAAAACTTTCAACTTTGTTTACAAAGATGGAATGTTATCTTTCATTTTTCAGTTTTCTTCAAGAAAATAGTTCAATTTTCAAATACTAGACAGTAGACACACCTTAACATATCTAAATATTTTAAAATCATTTGGTAGCACGACCCTTTTAAAATAAAATAAAATAAAATAGTGAATTTTTTCTTAAAATACTAAGTATATATAAGATTTTTAAATAGTTAATGAATATCTTTGTCACAATTGAAGAATATATTCATTACAGAATTTTGCAAGAATCAAATGTAACACTGCAAGTGACGAAAACTAATATCAAACATAATAAAGGCAATCTGTCCTAATAAATTATGACATAAATCACGTAATCCACTAATGGGATGTTTCGTTCAGTGAATATTTTGGTGTAATGTAACATTCATAATATCAAAATTTAGAGCATTCACACCAAAGATTTTAATTAGAGTTTCTTTTATGATCTTTTTATTTATTTATTATTATGATTTAGAAGATAGGAGAGGTTGGAGAGAAAAGAAAATAAGCTTGAAGGGATTTGAGATTTTTGTACGGTATATTGCGATAAAAAAAAAAAAAAAAGAAAAAGAATAGGCCGGTTGGTGTGTGTCTCACGCAGCAGCCGCATCTAATAGGCGCGTGCGTTGCATGCTCCCTATGGGCACGCCAGGGTTGGCAGCCACCCTAACTAAATTTTCTTTTCTTCCCTTTTTAATTTTTGTTTTCTCTTTTCTCCCAATCATCTCTTTCTTACATGGCCTGAAAATATCTGACAAAAAGATTCACTCTTGAAAATGTTTTTATGAATGTGGAAGAAATGCAATTATCAAATAAACTAAAAAAAGTTTGAAATCTTACATTTCGTATAGTAACCTTACACTCCCTTGAATCAAACCAAGAAATATGATACGCAGTCCTGAGATTAAATAAGACGAAAAATAAAACAAAAAAGTTATTGTCGGGAAATGGGTGGATCTGATGGTTTGCAATTGCATGTGAGTTTGTTCAGAAATCTAAATATTCGTAGGTCGAAGTCCCAATGCCAAACCATGTTTTGGGAATGGATTTCATTAATTTGATTTGACGTTTATTGGTTGAGGCAACGGATATTCCTTGTGACCGTTTTACGCCGCAGTTTTGGCCCCACGCCTCAATTTTCCTTTTACATTTCTAATCCTAAATCCTAAAAAAGTTTATATTGCTGACGTCCACACTATCTACCGTGGTCCCGAATCGCGTACTCTTTCCAAAACGTCAACTCTATTCCTAGATCTCGTAAGATTTACGAGGTTTGAATCTAACTATTTGAAATTTAATTTTTTAATATTTAATTTAATATATAAAAATATTATATGTAAATTTATGTTAGAGTAAAATCCTTTTTTGGTCTTAGATTTATTATGCATCAGACACATTTAGTCCAGATTTATTAATTTGACCACATTATACCCAGACTTTGTTAAAGTTGGACAATATTAGTCCAAACTTACAATTGCCGTTTGTCAGCCGTGAAGTTGGAGGGCATTTCCATCCTTTCAAGTCTAGATCTTAATCAGCAAGACAGCGGATCGCAAATCTTTCCGATTCAGGGCTTGTTCTTTCTGATTCAGGTCTTAATCAGCAATGTTCAGGGCTTGTTCTTTCCGATTCAAACCCACTCATGGTCGCCGTCGATCTCGTCGTCAACCAAGACATCGGATCCCAAATCTTCGCCGTTAGATCACAACTCGACGCCAACGTTGTTCTTTCCGGAATGCTGTCATATTGCTGAATGTTTGCCCAAATAGGAGCCTAAGCTCTGAAACAAGATCCGCCCCTTGGCTCATCATCTCCGACGAACAGCTTTCGCCTTTGGCACAAGACTCGTCGCCAGAAGATGTCTAAGGGTTCGAGAAGCGAATAACCCCAATCCCATTCTTCTTTGTTGTGTTGTTTCTCTTCTCATCGTACGACCTCACTCACCACCCCCTCCGACAGCTTCTCCGCAGCTGCTGCAACTTTCGACGACTGAATCGACGACGAGATAGTGTTCCTATTCCTCCTGTGACATTTTCGATGGAATTCCTCAAAGAATGCTAGGGAGCCCGCTCGAGAGCTGCACATGTATGCAAAAGCTGAGATGGGTATTTGCTTAGCCGAGCACCTCTGTTTGCAACACAAACCACTGTCTTAACTGGATCTTGTTTGTACCATATACGTACGTAATGGTTTAAGGAATTGGTGGGGCTAAAGAATCCCATTACAAAGGTTCCACCCTCTGAAATGATGGTGTCCCCGGTAACGTTTTCCTGTTATTATTATCATAATTATTATAACATTAGGATTAGTTATAATAATATAAAGTAATTGATATGTGGTGCAACACTAATAACCTAATAGCTGGACTCCCATTATGATTAGGAGTCTGGTTAGGGTTTAGGAGACCTATTGGAACACAACCACAATGATGGCCAGTGGTTATATATAGGGTCACAAGTCCTCTCACAGCTCACACTTCATTCCTCATATACCATCTAGAGAGAGCTGAGCCAAGTGAGAGACAAAAACGCTTAGGCGAAACTCTGCTGCAGTTCGGATCATCCAACCTTTGTTGATTAAGAGCTATAGCTGGAGGTTAGTACGATCCTGTTATCACATATTATGGTTAACGTGATATAAGTATTCTAACAGTTGGTATCAGATTCCTGTATAATCTCTGCCTGGTTCTATTAATTGCATATATGTGATATTTGAATATGTTGTATACATTATACAATTAAGTTACATATTTAAATTTTTGCAATTAATTCGGGCTGCTGGAAATATTTTTTTGTTGAATTATCCGCATCAAGAAACAATTAAACAAAAAGTCAAAATTAAAATAACAAAAATCAATTGGATTTTTGGCCGTTTGCTACGTTTTTTTCTTTCGTCAAACTGCTCGCTGGTTTCTTGTTGGTGTTTTTTTCTTCCGTCAAACTGCTCGCTGGTTTCTTGTTGGTCGCGGGTAGCCTGGAGTGACGAAGGAAGACGACAGAACGGCGGACTGGTTCGGGTTGAAACAACGACGGAAGGCTTCGGCGGCGGAGTTGCATGGACGGCGGCGGCAGTGGCGGAGCTGGGCTTCCCGGCGACGCGGCTGTCCTCTCCTCCCTCTGGCGATGCCGACGTCCAGTCCTTGTCGCTTCGCGGCTGCTAGTTCCATTTTCACTACTGCTTCCCGTCGACCATGGCTGTTACGTTGAAGATTGAAGAGGATGATGGAGGTGGGCCGAGTCTGGCCTAACTATGGCCAGGCCTGGGCTCCATTGATTAATAAAAAAAAAATTATTTAATTCTGGGCTTGTTTGGTTTGGGCTCTCTAAAGTTTTTTAATACCTTCATCATATTTGGACTTCTTCACTTAAAATATCCAATTGAATTTTGCATAAAGTCAATATTAAAATTATTATTCAATTTTGAACAAATTATTATGTTTTAAATTTGTTTGAATTTTAATCTTAATATTGAATTTTGGTTTAAATTGCATTAAGTGTTGCAATTTGAATGTTTAATTGAAGTCAATATCAAAATTATTATTCAATATTGAACAAATTATTAAGTTTTTAATTTGTTCGAATTTTAATTTTAATATTGGTTTTTTCAGTTAAATTGTATTAAGTGTTACAATTTAAATATTTGGTTGTGGAGTATGAGTTAGTAATGTGCATAATCTGAGCATGCTGTGTATGTCTTTACTGCAATACTTATTTTGACTGTTATAATTATGCCTTTAGAAAATCATGTTCATTAAGACTGAATTTAGAGCCTTTTAGGTCTGAATTGTATGCTTATTATGCATGATTTAGTGCCTTTTAGGTGAATTTAGTGCCTTTAAGAATATATTATACATATTATTACTCTTTCAGTCAATACTCCATTCGCGATTCTTGTTAAAGGATCTTAAAGCACATAAAGTACATAAAACTCTTCGTAGTTTTACCCTATTTAAAGCCTTATCCATAGGTGATTCTACATTCTTGTAGATCAACCAAACGATTTTACTTTAAATATGAGAACACATGATTTAGGGAAGTTTCTTGGGGAGGAATACTAGTTCCCTGGCCCTGGCTTAAAACGCCTTGCTGGCTGAAACCGTCATATTGCTACTAGTTCCCTTGCGACGCTACTCTGTCTAAGGAGTTGGTTTTTAATGGAGCCTTAGCACCAACCACCTTTCTTGGGAGTATACCTAAGGATTGTCTATCATGTTTTGGTTTAATTTGTTTGATTAGGCTTTAAATACCCTTGCCATTGTGATTATGTTTAGTTTTGGTCAATTAAAGAGTAGCCACAGCATCTTTAATTTATTGAAATTACACATTAAGTATTAATCACATAAAGTTTAGGCAAGAATCTTGTGATTAATTCTGCGTAATATGGCAAAATTTAGCCCACAGGCAATTTTGTTATATTTGTAGGGTTAATTAGGATGAAATACTAAATTATGATCATAATTTTTCCACAGGGATTATGTATCGGCATATAGTTTGGTAGATTTGTCATTAAGGGTGGAAAAACCAATCCCAAATCGTACCCATTCTGTTTCCACCATTTAGTTTGATAGATTCATTCTGCGTAAAATTTAGCCCACAAGCAATTTTTATGGCATACGAGTTTATCTTTTACATAATTTACATTGGTAATATTATGTACTTCAATTACTCTCTTTCTATTATGTGCCTTGACAATTCCTAACCAAGCTTTCATTATTATTCTTCATAGTAACTCTACCCATTACTCAAACAATAAAAATTGATATCCCTATGCTAGACGATGATAACCACAAAGAGTGGAAAGAGGCTATTCTCTTACATTTAGGTTTGTTAGGAGTGGATTACGCTGTTCTTAATGATGAGCCCCCCGTGGTTACTGCGGAAAGCACTATCGCACAAAAAGAACTGTGGGAGCGATGGGAGAGATCCAATCGCATCGGCGTGTACCTCATCAAGTCAAAACTTCCTAAGGGAATACGTGGTACCGTTGAAGACATTGAGAAAGCTAAGTCTTTGCTCAAAGCGATTGATTATCAATTCGTTGATTCTACGAAATCTTTGGCAGCACACTCATAATGAAGTTTATCAATCTGCGTCTTTCCACTGTTAAGGGTACACGCAAACACATCATGCAAGTTAGAGAAATTGCAACTCAATTGAAGAAGTTGGAGACCATTTTACCAGATTATTTTGTGGTGCATTCCTTCCTCAGGAGTACAACCCATTTAAGAACCATGTGTACTCAAGAGGAAACAAGGCTTCTAATTGAGAGTGGGGAAAGTGCTTTATGGCCACAACAAGGTCCAAGGGAAAATCTGGAAAGACCAAGGGTTCCACTACAGCAGCTAAGGGAAAATTAACCCAGAAAGATTGTGTCAAGTATAAGAAGTGGATATCCCAGAAAGGTAATGTTCCCTCTTCTTTTGTATGTTTCGAATCTAATATGTCAGAAGTTAATACTTATTCTTGGTGGGTTGACTCTGGTGCAACAATCCACATTGCAAACTCTTTGCAGGACATGACAAACCTAAGAAAGCCGATGGGAACTGAGTGTAGCATCTTCTCTGGAAACAAGATTGCGTCACCAGTGGAAGCTGTCAGAATTTGCAATTTAGTTTTGGATAGTTGTTTTGTTTTGACGTTAGAAAAGACACTTTATGTTCCTAGCTTCTCAAGGAACTTAATTTCAGTTTCTAGACTTGTACCCTTCGGATTCAGTTTTGAATTTAATACCAATTATTTCAAGTTATTTCGGAATTCTACTTGTGTTGGTATTGGTACATTGTCTGATAATCTCTTTCGTCTTAACTTAAAGAATGATCCAGTTTACAATTCTTTACACGTTCAAAATAGCACCAAACGGTGCAATATTAACGATAATTCCTCAATGTTATGGCATCGGAGATTAGGTCATATCTCCCTAGAGCGGATTAAAAGGTTAGTAAAGGATGGGGTACTATCTACTCTAGACTACACTGACTTTGAGACTTGCATTGACTGCATCAAGGGTAAGCAGACAAACAAGTCAAAGAAAGGTGCCAATAGAAGTTCGACGTTGTTGGAAATTATTCATACTGACATATGTTGTCTTGACATGACGGTGTCTGATCAGAAATATTTCATCACTTTCATTGATGACTTCTCACGATTTTCCTATGTGTATTTACTTAATCATAAACTTGAAGCATTGGATGCCTTTAAATTATTTAAAGTTGAAGTTGAAAACCAATGCAACAAGAAAATATAGATAGTTAGATCTGATAGAGGTGGTGAATATTATGGTAGATATACTGAAAATAGACAAGCACCTGGTCCCTTTGCTAAGTTTCTTCAAGTGCATGGGATTATTGCCCAATACACCATGCCTGGCTTTCCAGACCAAAACGGTGTAGCTGAAAGAAGAAACAAGACCCTTCTAGATATGGTGCGAAGTATGCTAAGCAACTCCAAGCTTCCAAAGTCGTTGTGGGCTGAAGCACTTAAGACGACAACGTATATATTAAACCGTGTTCCAACCAAGGCTGTCCCTAAGACACCATTTGAGTTATTCAAAGGTTGGAAACCGAGTTTGCAGCATATGCGTGTTTGGGGATGCCCGTCTGAGGTGAGGATTTATAACCCACACGAAACGAAACTTGACCCAATGACCATTAGTGCTTTCTTTATTGGATATGCACAATCGTCTAAGGGTTATAGGTTTTATTGTCCATCTCATACTACTACGATAGTGGAATCAAGGAATGCAAAGTTTCTTGAAGATGACTTAATCAGTGGGAGTGATCGATTTAAGGACTTAGTCCCTTCATTTGATCATACGGACTCTCAACTTTCTACATCATCTAGTGGTGTTGTACTTATCCGCAGTGCTCTTCCAGTTCTGCCTACAGATATACTGCCCACTATTGAGATTCCACAAGCTGTTGAGGCTCAGCCTTTGGAAGAACCAGTTCAGGACTTACAGCAATCCCCTGACCTGATTTTGAACCAATGGTTGAACCAAATCAGGATTTACAGCAAGATCCTGAATTGATGCAGACTGAGCCTATTCAAGAACTGCTCCCAATTCCTGAAAAGGTTGTTGCCCCATAGCCTGTGCAAGGTGGTGGAGATCCAACTTTAAGACGGTTTACACAGGTAAGGCGATTTGCACTTCCTAGTTATTATGTTTCGTATCTACAAGAATCTGACATAGGAGCCGAAAATGATCTTGAAACGTTTTCTCAAGTAACAAATTGTGCACAGTCTGACTTATGGCTTGAAGCCATGAAGGATGAGATGAATTCCATGTAGAGCAATGGGGTTTGGGATCTTGTTGGGGCCAAGGTCATTGGCTGTAAATGGGTTTTTAAAACTAAAAGAAACTCATTAAGCAACATTGAGAGTTACAAGGCCAGACTTGTTGCAAAGGGATTTACACAAAAGGGAGGAATCGATTACAAGGAGACATTTTCTCCTGTATCAAAGAAAGATTCATTTCGAGTCATACTGGCTTTAGTTGCACATTTTAATCTTGAGTTGCAACAAATGGATGTGAAAACTACTTTCCTTAATGGTGATCTAGAAGAGGAGGTTTATATGAAACAACCTGAATGTTTCTCTTCTAGGGGTGGTGAGAATTTAGTCTGTAAGCTTAAGAAATCCATATACGATTTAAAACAAGCTTCCCGTCAATGGTATATCAAATTCGATGGGGTAATTTCTTCATTTGGTTTTGTTGAAAATCTCTTAGATCCTTGTATATACCAGAAGGTGAATGGGAGTCGAATATGTTTTCTTGTTTTATATGTGGATGACATCTTACTTACCACCAATGATAAGGGGATGCTTCGTGATGTGAAAAAATTTCTCTCTAAGAACTTTGACATGAAGGATATGGGTGATGCCTCTTATGTTATTGGCATTAAAATTCATAGAGATAGGTCCCGGGGCATACTGAGTTTATCTCAAGAAACCTATATAAGCAAAGTTTTAGAAAGATTTCAGATGAAAAATTATTCACCAAGCGTTGCTCCCATTGCAAAGGGGGACAAATTTAGTTTGGACCAATGTCCGAAAAATGATTTGGAGAAAGAATGCATGGAGAACATCCCTTATGCTGCAGCAGTTGGGTGTCTTGGAAATATCCAAGTCTGTACAAGGCCGGACATTGCTTTCGCGGTTGGAATGCTCGGACGTTACCTGCACAATCCGGGATTAGACCACTGGAGAGCTGTGAAGAAGGTTCTAAGGTATCTAAAAGGAACCAAAGACTACAAGCTTGGGTTTAGGCAGACGGACAATTTAGATGTTGTCGGCTATTCTGATGCTGACTTCGCTGGCTGTGTTGATTCTCGAAAATCAACTTTTGGGTGCGTCTTTATTATGGCCGGTGGGGCTATCTCATGGAGAAGTGGCAAACAATCCTTAATAGCTACTTCTAAATGTGAAGCCAAGTTCATTTCCTGTTTCGAGGCTACTTCTCAAGGTGTGTGGCTAAAGAATTTTATCTCAGGGCTTAGAGTTATGGACTCTATATCGAAGCCATTGAAATTCTACAATGACAACTCATTTGCATTTTTCCTGGCTAAGAAGAACAAAAGTGGGAGTCGAAGTAAGCACATCGACATCAAATTCTTAGCCATTAGGGAACGTGTCAAGAATAAAGTTGTAATCATTGAACACATTAGAACTGAGCTGATGTTGGCAGATCCCTTGACTAAAGGCATGTCTCCATTTAAATTCAAGGATCTGGCTTAGAAAATGGGACTTTCATCTATTTTGTAATTTGTATATACATTTTGTTCAATAAAATTCTTTTGCATTCAGACATTTTCTCAATTAAGTGTGTACACCTTCATTTGCTTTATATTACTGAGAAAATGTACTAAAGTTGGACTTGAAATAAACATAGGGTTTGTTTCATTAAGTTTTGTTTCCTAATTAAGTGCTTAAGAGCAGTTTGCATTTGATCATAATGGATACTACTTGTATTAATAAGGACATATCACTATGGTTGGTGTTTATCTGTTCTTGGGCAAGAGTGTTTGCACCAAGTGGGAGAATGTAACATTTTCATGTTATTATTATCATAATTATTATAACATTAGGATTAGTTATAATAATATTAAATAATTGATATATGGTGCAACACTAATAACGTAATAGCTGGACTCCCATTATGATTAGGAGTCTGGTTAGGGTTTAGGAGACCTATTGGAATACAACCTGATGGCCAGTGGTTATATATAGAGTCACAAGTCCTCTCGCGGCTCACACTTCATTCCTCATACACCATCTAGAGAGAGCTGAGCTAAGTGAGAGACAAAAACGCTTACGCGAAACTCTGCTGCAGTCCGGATCATCCAACCTTTGTTGATTAAGAGCCCAACCTTTGTTGATTAAGAGCTATGGCTGGAGGTTAGTACAATCCTGTTATCACATATTATGGTTAACGTGATATAATTATTCTAACATCCCCTCTCTCTAAGGAATTGGGTTTTAGTAATTAAATCATTTCCCAAGCAAATATTTGGTATTGAAAGTAAGAAAGCCAAAAAGCAAAACGAGCAAAAGAACTTCCATGGCTACTGAAAGAGGTAGTGTTATAGAATTTTCTACAGTAGCCTAAAATGAAGATCAAACAACCAAGGTTGCGCAGGTCTGGCCAGAATGCCTTCCATAACCCAATGAACACACCGCGTGCAAGACCTAGGAGTTCTTCATTGGCAATTGTTCAGAATGTCTTCCACATGCGATGTCGGACGCTGCCACGTGGTTGGAGAGCAAGAAAGAATAAGGCTGATGAAGAATTGAACATGAAAAGACAAAATTGCCCTTCTACTTGACGGCTGCATAACACTAAATGTAACGTTGCACTAAAAGTGTCCACCTTTTTAAAAGTCTGGGTAAAATGTGGCAAAATTAATAAAAGCGGACTAAATGTGTCCAACGCCCAATAAATATAGGACCAAAAAATGATTTCACTCTTTATGTTATATCACTAAATTTATCTTTTTTTTTTTTTTTTTATATTAATCAGGAAGGGGGATACCCGTAAGAGTTCAATACAACATCAATACATCCTAGCTACTAATAGTAAAGAAGCGCCAACAAGGGAGGCCGGCGGTCTCATCCTCCAATATACCACTAATCTCATGAGGAGGTTCGTCCTCATCCTCCAATATACCACTAATCTCATGAGGAGGTTCGTCTAGGATGTGTAAGCCTCTGTTGAGCGTATTAGCCAATGCAGCTAGCCTATCAGCAGTACCGTTTTGTTCACGAGGAACCCAAGCCACCTTCCATACCTCTATTTTGAAGAGTTCCTTCTTACACGCTATCAAAATGTTATGCGCCGCTGTGGTTGATCTAGTGCTCTTGTTCATAAACTCTACAACCTCTTTCGAGTCACTTTCAAAAATGACGTTTCTACAACCCTGCTGAACTGCAAGTTGTATTCCTCTTAGTAGAGCCCATGCCTCGGCCTGGAAAGGTGAACAAAACCCAATGTTATTCACAAATCCTCCTTTCCATTCTCTTTTCTTGTTTCTTAAGATTCCTCCACACCCTGCTCTATTGGTTATCAGATTCACAGATCCATCAACGTTCATTTTCATAAAATCTCCTTGTGGTCTGACCCAACAAAGCTTCTTCCAGCCTTGTGTATTTTTGAAAGTCGATCGAAATTCAGACATTTTAAATGCATTATTGACCTCAGTCCATTGAGCTGAAACCCAACTTACTCTAGCCTGAATGGGTGTAATTTTGCTGTTGAAGATGGCCTCGTTGCGCCATTTCCAGATCCACCACAACGTGATGGCAAATAGGGCTTTGTCGTTGCTAGGGGAATTTCCTGCGTTCTTGAGTGCCAAGCCTTTGTCCAGCCATACCATTAGAGGGCTGTTTAGGTGCCTCATATGGTGATTAGGCATTAATGCAGACCAAGTTTCCGCTGCTAGAGGGCATTTACGCAGGACATGATCCGTATCTTCAACTACATTCTGGCAGAACCAGCAACTATCATCCTCCGTAATACCTCGTCTTCTTCTATTCTGGTTGGTAAGGATTTTCTCATGCCTAACTAACCAGATGAACGTCTTGATTTTGTTTGGAATTTTCAGTTTCCATATGTTATTCCATTTGGCTGGTTCTACTGGTAATCCCTCATTTACCGCTAGATTATAGGCTGAGCCAACCGAGAAATTTGTATTCGCTTCCCCTTTCCACCCAGTGACATCAGTTTCACTCTCATCAACAGATAATATTGTCGCTGCTAGCATGTTTAAGTACTCAATCGGCAGAAGATTCTCAAGTGTGTTCCACTTCCACCCCATGTCCCAGTAGTCAGCAACTGACTTATTCAGGTGTGTGTGGGGAATAGATGAGATAGCTATGGTTTTTAGAGGTGTGTCTCCTAGCCATATATCTCCCCAAAACAAGGTATTCTTTCCATTTCTTACCAGTTTCCTGGATCCCTGCTGTAGTGTGGGGACTGCTTTAAGGATGCCGCGCCATGCATTTGACATGTTGGCTTTTGAGCGCCAAAGAGAGCAGTCTAGCGGTTGAATAGCGTATTTTGCTTTGAATACGCGTACCCAAAGGCTATCTTCATTCATCAGAATACGCCACCCTAGTTTTGCAAGGAAGGCTACATTCATTTCAGCAAGCCTCCGAATTCCCAAACCTCCATTTTCTTTGCTGCTGGTGACCAAGTCCCATCTGACTAGATTACATCTCCTTTCCCCTTCCATATTGCCCCATAAGAAACTCCTGATTAGTTTCTCCATGTTTGCGATGACGCCGCTAGGGATTAACGTTGTTTGCATTGTGTAAAAAGGGATTGCTGTCAGGACAGATTGAGCCAAGGTTTGTCTGCCGGCTAGAGAAAGGGATTTTGCCTTCCACCCCGCCAATTTGCTCTTCATTCTTTCAATAATACCAGCAAATGACTCGTTTTTCAGCCTGCCGTGAATCGAGGGAATTCCTAAGTATTTGCCTAGGTCTGCAACCTTAGGGATCCCTGTTGAGGCTGCTATCTCATCTTGTATAACCACTGGGGTGTTCTTGGAGAAAAATATGCTTGATTTATTGAAGTTGACTCTTTGTCCAGATATTCTGCAGAATTCATCCAGACACTTCTTCATTTCAACGGCTTGAAAAGGTGTAGCTTCCCCAGATAGTACCATGTCATCTGCAAAAAGTAAATGCGTTAGGGTCGGGCCGTGTCTACTGATCTTAATTCCTTTCCATCTACCCTTCAAGCAAGCATCACAAATAATATGACTAAGCTTTTCAATGCAAAGAACAAATAATAAGGGTGATATAGGGTCTCCCTGTCTAATTCCCCGACTTGGTTTAAACCATTCGGATTCCTTTCCGTTCCAGGTTATTGCTAATCTTGAAGTAGTTATGCAGTTCATGATGTTTCTTCTCCAATTGTCGCTAAAGCCTGCATCATAGAGAGTGTCGTTAATGAAATTCCACGATAGCCTGTCGTATGCTTTCTCCAAATCTATTTTCATCACCATCCAGCCTAATGTGCCTTGCTTAGTCCTCATTGAGTTCAAGACCTCCTGAAAAACAAGAATATTATCTGTTATTTGACGTTCAGGGATGAAACTCGATTGATATGGCCCAATCTGCTTCTTGAGTCCCTTTTGGATCCTTGTTGCCATCACCTTAGTTAGTAATTTGTATGAGACATTACATAGACCTATAGGCGGTAGCTGATTCACCGTTTCTGGATTTTGCACCTTGGGGATTAAACAGATTAATGTGTCATTGCAATCATCTGGCAGGATCCCTTCGTTAAAGAATCTTGTTGCAAACTTTATGATTGATTTTCCCACTATACCCCATGTCTTTTGATAGAAGATTGAGCTAAAACCATCTGGGCCTGGTGTCTTGCATGGTTCCATTTCAAATAATGCCTTTCTAATCTCTTCTGGAGTTATTGGTCTATTTATCTCCTGCCAGTCCTCATCACTCAGAGTTGGGAATCGCCTGCACATTTGAATATGAGTTTGTGGAGGCTGGTCATCAGTAAACAGCTTTATGTAGTGATTTCTAATGTGTTCAAGTATCTGCTGTTCCTCGGTGATCCAACTCCCATCTTCCTTTCTCAGTCTATCTCTCTTGGTCTTGCCTTGTTTGACTAGTGTAGCTAGGTGGTAAAATCTTGTGTTTCGATCACCCGATGTGATCCATTCTACTCTTGAGCGTTGGTACCATAGGAGTTCTTCTTGATGTAGTGTGATATCTAACTCCTTCCGTAGTTTCTTATCCAGCTTAATGAGGTCACCCTTCACATGTTGGGCTAGGCATCTCTGAACTCCTCCTATCCTAGCCAGCAGCCTTTTCTTTCTAAGCAGAATATTTCCAAATGTTGTCTTGTTCCAGATAAGTAACGCTTCAGCTACGTTCTTGTTGTTCAAACTCAGCTCTCCATCTGTTTCCCATACATTATGGATATGGTCAAGAAACTTGGGATGTGTTGTCCATGCAGCATTGAACCTAAACTTCCTCCTACCCCTAAAATTAACAGTTGGTGTCGTGTTGAGTAACAGAGGGGTGTGATCTGAATCAACCATAGGTAGATGTTCTAACACTGCATCTGGGAATCGAAGCATCCATTCTGGATTTCCCAAGGCACGATCCAATCTTGCGGCTTTGAGGGATTGAGTGTTCGCCCCTCTTACCCATGTGAATAATGATCCCTGGTAGCTTAAGTCCATTAGGCCTTCTTCAAAAATCCAATTATTAAAGTCTGCACACCTGGCTTGGTTAAAACATTCTGGACTGCTGACTTCATTCGAACCAGTAACCGAGTTGAAATCTCCGATTGCAAGGCATTGGTGTTGGAGTCCAAGTTCTTGCAGAGAAAGGTCTGTGAACAATTTTTTACGCAGCATGCGATTGGGGCTGCCATACACTACTGCTAGAATCCATGGGTGAGTTCTTTTATCATCAACCTGCAATAAGATAAATTGAGGGTGAGTCTTTAGTATAGCAACATTAACTGCAGTGTTCTAGTGGATCCAAATGCCACCCGAGAAACCGACTGCCTCCACCCGAATCCAATCTTCAAATCCAAAGCTTGAACAAATCTTGTTCGCTTGCACACCTGACACTTTGGGTTCTAACAGATAAACGATAGACGGATTATGAATACAAATAAAATTTTTCAGAGTGCGGCGAAAGGAATTTGATGCCGCACCCTGACAGTTCCATATCAGACACTTCATAATTAAAAAATAAAAACACACAAGCAAGCGCTCAATGGCGCAGAGGGCCCTCAGCCTCAGGATCACCACGACCAGGATCGTCCTCAACCCCCTCCATAGCATCGTCCGGAGGATCCCCACGTCTTGCATATGACATGGGATCATCAGGTGGGTCGCCCATCAAAGAGTTGTCAGGAACAAAGTGCGGACCTTCCGGTTGCGCCGCCTCATTACCAACAACTGAACTCACCACCTTCTTTCCTTTGTTGAAACCTCTTACTACTGTATGTTCTGTTTCTGCCGCCGCTTGTCTTGATGTTCCACCCCTGAATGTAAATCCTCCTCGATGTGGTGGGATGTATCGTTGCTGTTTATTGGTCTGCACATTGGCATGCTGGGAATTTGCAAATGAGAATTGACGCTCAACTACCTGTTTCTGGTGTTGGTTTGTTCTAATCCTGGGAAGGGCCTCGCCTGTGCTACGTAATGGAGAGCCATTAACTTGTCCTTCCTGCACCTGGTCTTGTCCCTCTTCTTCTAAATCTTCTAGCATTGCAAAGCGCGAGTGTGTTTGAATTCCTCCTTGTGGGAACCTTGGGGTTTGGGGGAGATTTCTAGCCGGTTGGTGATTTGCGGCTGGGTGACCCCACCCTCTCCCTCTGCCCTTTCTCTCTTTTCTTGAAACAAGCATCCACGGCCCGAAATTGTTCTTGAACTGCTGGGCCGGCGCCTGGTTCTGGTTTGTGGCGATGTTTCGAGCTTGCGACTGCGCCTCTCTATTCTGCCCTGAGTTTTCATCCTCCATTGGTCCTTTGGCTGCCGTCGCCGAATCCTTGCCGCATTGTTCAGCCCTATGTCCATATAACCCACATCTGAAACAGACCAGATGTAGTCATTCGTACACAATCGGCCAAACCTTCTGTTCAAATGTGAACTTCGAGATTAAGGGCTTCGAAATATCTATCTCCGCACAAACTCTAGCAAAGCTGCCCTTGGAAACTAGACTTGTGGTGGTGTCCACTTTAATCGGTCTGCCAATATTCTTGCCAATTTTTTCCAGGAACTTGTCGTCAAAATACTCCACCGAAAGCGCAGGAAAACGAATCCAAGCCAGTAACTTACTCGTTCTTGCATCTCGTGAGTCGAAATTGGGTTTCCACTCTTGGACAACCAGATAGTGGTCCATAATCATCCACGGGCCTTCGAATTTGGCGAATTCGTAGTCGTGGAGTGCTTCGAACTTGGCCAAATAAAAATCCAAATCGAGCGTTATCAGTTCAAAGGTCGCCTCTGGCTTCCACATTTTGAGCAATCTTTGCCGAAGATACGAGTAGCTCACCCTTCGCCCGAGTACTTTGATGATGAGCAATTTCCTCCATGGCCGACGAAGTCTCTCTTTCTCTTCTCTTGTTACTGGTATGACAGGGCACATCGGGTCTATTTCATCTTCATTCATGACTTCTTCATCCGAAACTTGTTCTTCATCGATCCGCTCTTGGGCTTGATGTTGATACCATGCATGGTTCGGCGTCGCCGCTGGGGTTCGCCATTGGGCCGATTCTGGCGATTTCTGGCCGGTGGAAATTGGGGTTTCTTGAACCATCTCGACTTCTGGTGTTCCTCTAGCTCTTTCCTCCACTTCCCGTCCCCGTTTGGATTTCTTCGTGCTTCTTTCCAACAAATCTTGGTCTTCCGGCGACCGTGTGGACGCCGGCGTAGCCGCCGTCTCAAAGAGCGTCTCAGATACGAATTCCATATGAGAATTTTTATTAATAGAATTACACATTATACTTCAAATGTTGTACGCTACATTTTTATTAGAAAAAATTATCATTATTATAATTTTATTGGACATTCAGATTATGTATATACATTTAACATATTATATACATTTAGTTAACAAATTAAGCACCTATAAATAAATTAAATGTATAATATGTTAATTGTAATAGATACATAATATATTAACTGAAGGTACATAATATATTAGCTGTAGGTACAAAATTTGAATGTGTTTTGGACGAGGGTGTTGGGTGTCGCACCTTAATGTATGAAACGAAATAGGAACTGTAATGCTCTAAACCGTTTCAGTTTAATGTAGGCTGGCTGAGAATGAGTGTTTATGTGGGAGTAGGAGAATAGTTCTGTGTCGTGTCTAGCAACACTACCTTAAAAGCATTTAGACTAGGGTAATCGTATGCTTTCGACAGGCGCGCACAGAACAATAGGTTCACAACTTGTTTATATATATAATGCTCAGACGTACGCGAAACTTTTTAGAAAGGGAAGAAAGAATTATGAAGTGTGTGTTCTTAGCCTTGAGGGTGTTAGTTTATATACTTTAAGCTACAACTAACTCCACTCTTACAAGCCACAAAACTAGAGAAATGTGCGGAAATAGATGCAAGCCCTCAGACACGTCCACTGCAGTGCATAAGGCCACGTTTCATTCAGCTTGGGAAAGTTGTGGACAAGAAGGCAAGAAGGAGAGGTGATCCACAAAATTAGAGGAGATTCCTTTGCCTTTAAATGTTTCCCAACACACGGTCCACAATACAAGGTGGATCCTAGTCCATGGTGTTGGGAGAGATACTAGCACTCGGGCGATTGGCCCTAAGGTAGCTTGTCTAATTGAGTTATAAGAGACTACTTAGACCACTAGCCCCCCGCTTAAACTCAAGGGTGGTGGTATTAGAGTGGCTTGGGAAAATCGTATGATAGGAGATGGAGGGTGAAATAAGGAAGTCCTTACCTAATTCATTTTAGGAAATTTGTTACCTTTTCTATGTTACTTTCCTATTGTATTTTAGGGAGGCAACCCTGTAACTTAGAAAGGTGGAATGGACCGAATCTGGTAAGAACTCTCATATTCTTTTGTAGGTCGAACACTCATGTATAAATACCACATCTATGGGTGTAAAAATGATATGAAATTCCTAGAGCTTGAGACAATTTATACAAAATTCATTGCTTTAAATTTTCTTTGTATTCTCGTTACTTGGTCTTATATACAATCTCATTTGTCCCAATAGTTGTATTGACCAACGAATGACCGACTAAGAGTCGTAAAACCAATATTGACACCATATATGAGGATCGAACGAGAAGCCGTGCGCTGAAAGGTTTAAGCTCCTAAGTTTTTGTTCTTTGTGATCTTTAAGGCAATTGCGATCACTAGGAGGGGCGGCATTGCGAGAAACATTGTGCAAGCCCAACTCTTGGGCACAATTGGGGAGTTCTATGAGGCCATCCTTGTAGAGAGGGGAACCCGTGTCCAATCCACGATAAGCACCACCATTGAAGCCATCAAGTTTGCTGCCGGAAGAGTTTAATGTTTTCCTATTATTATTATTATTATTATTGTTGTTGTTGTTGTTATTGTTGTTATTACTATTACTATTAATATTAATATTACTATTACTACTACTATTACTACATCAGGATAAGTTATGTTAATATATATTAAGTATTTGTTATGTGGTGTAATAGTACTAATACACTAATAGCTAGACTTCATTTATGATTAGGAATCTGCTTAGCGTTTAGGAGTCATAATAATATACAACTACCACAATGATGGATCGTGGTTATTTAAGGTTATCAATCCTCTCACTGATCACATTACATTTCTCATACACCATATAGAGAGAACTAAATAGAAGTGAGAGATAAAATACTTACGTAAACTTTGCAGTAGTCCAGATCACTCAATCGTCATTAACTCAAAGCTATGGTTGGAGGTTAGTACGATCCTTATTGTCACATATTAATGATTTCATGTGACATAATTATTCTAACAGTCGGTATCAGAGCCTATAAAATCTCTATATGGTTCTATTAAATTGCTTAAATATATTATTTACATATATTGTATACATTGCTGTATAATTGAGATAACATATGTGAATTTGTTTTTTTTTGTAATTATATTCGTTTGGGCTGCTGGAAAATTATATATATATATATATATATATATATATATATATATATATATATATATTTCTGCATTAAGAAACAATTTTTTTTTCAATTGGATATTCCTTTACTTCGCCCTTTTTTGGACCCCAATCTTCATTCGAACGTTGGCAGCTGTTGTTGACGGTGGAAAACGCCAGCAATTTCCATACAAAAAATCCGGCCATTCTTCCTTCAGTTGCCATCAACAATGGAGCTTCTTTTTTCGGTGATGGAGATGAATTGACGGCGACGCAAAGAACGTCTTCGGCTGGATTGGTTTGCGACGCAGCTGAGCTAGGCAGTTGGTGGCGACGTTGTCACCGCGCGGGGGCATCGCTGAGGTTTTCCCGGTTATGATACTTTTGCCTTCCTCCATTTTCATATGATGCTGGCTACTGCTAACTGTTCGTCACTGTACTGTTACTCTAGCTGCTAGGTCTACTGAATGAAGAAGATGATGAGGCTATAAGATGTTGGCCCGGGTCTTGCCAAATGCGGCCAGACATGGGCTCCTTTATAAAATTAAAAAATTAAATAAATAATCTAGGCTTGTTTTGATTTTTGGCGTCCTTCAGTTTATTAACTTCATTATATTTTAGACTTCTTCTAAACTAACTATCCAATTGAATTTTATTAAGTATATTATTAAATTATTATTCAACTTTGAATAATTATTCTGTATTAATTTTTCAGTTGAATTTTTAATTTAATAATTTTTTTCAAATTAAATTTTCTTAAGTATTGCAATTTAATTCTTGAGTATTAGTTAGTAATATGCATAATCTGAGCATGCTATATATATCTCTTTATTGTAATAATTATTTGACTATTATAATTATGCTTTTAGAAAAGTATGTTCTTTAAGAATAAATTTAGAGCCTTTTAGGTTTGAATTAAATGCCTATTAAGCATGATTTAGTACTTTTTAAGTGAATTTAGTGCCTTTAAAGGATAGATTACGCATATTCTTACTCTTAAGTTATTACTCCATTCGTGCTTTTTCTAAAGAACTTAAAGTACATAAAGTACATAAAATATTCATAGTATTACCCTATTTAAAGTTTTATCCATAGGTGAATCTACATTCTTATATATAGATCAACCAAACGATTTTACTTCAAATATGATAACACATGAATTAGGGAAGTTTCTTGGGGAGGAATACTAGTTCTATGGCCCAGGCTTAAAAGTCTTGTTGCTACTAGTCCCCTTGCGACGTTACTCTGTTTAAGGAGTTGGTTTTTAATAAGGCTTTGTCCCGACCAACTTTCCTAGGAGCATAGTTGAAAAAATCGCTAGGCGCTCCCTAGGGACTCGGGGAGCGCCTAGCGCCTAGCCGGGGATTAATCAGCGCCTAGGCGTCCGTGTATTTTTTTATTTTATTTTTTATTTTTTAAAAATTTGTTTAAGTATTTTTAATTTTTTTAAAGACTAATAATTATAAATTATATAATACTTTAATAGTTAATACTAAAATATTAAATATTAACCTAAAAATATCTAAACTTTGTACAATTTAGGATTATTTCGCGCAAAACGATGTTGTTTTGAGTGAAATAAACCATTTAAAAAAAAAGAACAATAGTTAATCGACCTACTAGAAGGCCTAGTCGGTGCCTAGTCGATCTAGTCGACGCCTAGGCGGTTAGCGCCTAAGCGGCCTAGGCGGTTCTTTGGCGGCCTAGGCGGAGCTTAGGCGGCCTAGGCGGTCGCCTAGCCGGCTAGCCGCCTAGACCACTATTTAATGTGATACGCTAGGCGGTCCACCAGCGCCTAGCGCCTAGGCGGGGATTAATCGACGCCTAGGCGGGATTTTTGCAACACTGCCTAGGAGTATGCCTAAGGATTGTCTATCATGTTTTGGTTTAATTTGTTTGTTAGGCTTTAAATACCCTTGTCACTGTGATTATGTTTTGTTTGTGTCAATTAAAGAGTAGCCACAACATCTTTAATTTACTGCAATTACATATTAAGTTTTACTCACATAAAGTTTAGGCAAGAACCTTGTAGTTAACTATGCGTAATATGACAAAATTTAGCCCACGAGCAATTATGTTATATTTGTAGGGTTAATTAGGATGAAATAGTAAACTATGATCATAATTTGCCCACAGGGATTATGTACCGGCATATACTTTGTTAGATTTGCCATTTAGGGTGAAAAAACCAAACCCAAAGCGTACCCATTCCGTTTCCACTTTCCACCATTCAGTTTTGATATATTCATTATGCATAAAAATTTAACCCACATGCAATTTTTATAGCATTCGAGTCTGTCTTTTGCATAATTTACATTGGTAGTATTATATACTTTAATTTCTCTCTCCATTATGTGCCTCGAAAATTCTAATCAAGCCTTCATTATTATTCTTTACAAAAACTCTACATGTTGCTCATACAATAACAATTGATGTTCCTGTACTTAACGACGATAACCACAAAGAGTGGAAAGATGCTATTCTCGTACATTTAGGATTATTAGAGTTGGATTATGTTGTTCTGCATGAGAAACCTTCTGAGGTTAATGTAGAAAGCACTGGGGTAGCTAGGGAGCTTCGCGCACGATGGGAGAGATCCAATCGGCTAAGTTGTACCTCATTAAGTCAAAAATTTCCGAAGAAGTTCGTGGTTCCCTTGAGAACATTGGGAAAGCTAAGCCTTTGCTCAAAGCCATTGATGATCAATTTATTGACTCAAAGAAATCTTTGGCATGTACTCTATAATGAGTTTTATCAATCTTCGTCTTTCAACTGTTAAAGGCATGCGTAAACACATTATGCAAGTAAGGGATATTGCGACTCAACTAAAAAAGTTGGAAATCATTTTACCAGATACTTTTGTGGTGCATTTTTCACTTAATACCCTTCCTCAGGAATACAACCCCTCTAAGATTTCCTACAACATACATAAAGTGGATCGGTCTATCAATTGATAACAAAGGATTGGTCAACATACATAAAATGAATTGATAACCATGTGTGTACAATAGGAACAACGGCTTATATTTGAGCTTGGTGAGAGGATTTTAGTGGCCACAACAAAGTCTAAGGACCCCATACGCCGACATTAAAAAGGTACAGAAGTGTTTCTTTTGTAAAAAGAATGGAAACATGAAGAAAGATTGTACAAAGTTTAAAAAATGGATGTCCCAGAAAGGTAATATTTCATCTTCTTTTCTATGCTTCAAATCATCAGAAGTTAATACTAATTCTTGGTGGTTTGAGTCTGGTTCAACCATCAAAAGAGAGTATTTTTAGGATCTCGCTTATTGTTTAAGAGGAAAATAAATATACGGATCATGTGATAAATTTGAAACAATTTAATACATGAGCTATGAAAATGTTACACTTATTATTCGTTAAAGATCGTGTAGATCAGAGATTATATATTACACTATTAAAATGCCAAAGAAACTAGGACTTTGAAAGATAAGACTACGTACATGAAACTGTGGAGCACTTACAAAATCTTTTGGCAATCAGACATATTTCCATCCTTAAAATTTTAAAAAATTAAAAAAACAATATTTTCAAAAAAAAAATAAAAATTTAAATATGTTATTTTACACTTATAAAAGCTTTCTTTTGAATACTACTAACTCTATTACAATGCAGTATCTGTTCATAACTACTTTCTCAACCTAACCTATTAAGAGGCTCAAACCCACCACCTCCCGTATAAAGGAAAAGGTTTGATGCCACTGGACCACAAGGTCCTTGGCCCTTATTAACACTTATATTTTAACATGAATATATTATTTGCTCAAAAGTAAAACTTATACACTAATTTAAGATATAATTTACAAAGTGAAGATTGTGTCGGTGATATAAAAGTGAAAAGTGAATGTATGATAAATTGGTAAAAAATGAAAGAGGGAAGAAACATACACATATACTTCTCGCACCATGGTGTCCCGGCCCTAGCCAATTTGGATCCAGGCTCCACCTTTACATGAATGCATAGGACATTTGAAGACCCATGCATGATTTCATGAACTCCATTGTGGGTTAGAAAACGTACAATTTTGGTAGATGGGAGTCCTTTGTTTGAAAAGGTTGTGAGTTGTGAAGCTAGCCTCCAAAAACAAGCAACATGAAAATATTAATGAGTTGTCATTTTCCAGGACCAAACCAGCAGGACGGTGGAAACATAATCTGCCCATTACTGCATTAACTTTTCTCTCTCTCTCTCTCTATATATATATATATATCTTTAATAGTATTTCTTCATCTTATTAATTTATTAGGATCATCAATCAATTCATAATAGTTAAGCAAAAATAACATTTTTAATCCATAAATTGGGGTATAATGGTAAACTCAATACTTTAATAATTAATTATAAGGGTGATCATATCCAATTTAGTTCCTAAATTATTCGCATAGTGGTCATTTTAGTTCATCATCTTATGTATCAATTAAAATCTAATAATGTTGATGTAAATGCAAATTTGAAAATTCAATTGCATGAAATTACAAAGATGACAAAGAAGGAAAATTATATACGGAGTATATTACAATCATATGTAAGAAATGGTTACAACTTCAACTACATTAGATTGTATTCAAATATCATGATTCAAATTGGTGCGACTAAGAAACTCGTTATTGTCGAGAAAATAAGCCGACTTCAGCCATTTTCACATCTCGTCAAAAACTTTTCTGGTGCCATACATTTAGAGCCTCATCATTGTCTACCATGATCCCGTGAACTAGTGTTCTATCTACTTCAACATTATTTCCAGTTACTCTCTAATGATTTCCGTCATCAGTTTCATGGCCTATAATTTTGATCTCACCATTAAAAAGCATAGAATACTAGAACTCAGCACGACAAGCTAAGGGAGCCAATATGAATCCAGTTCAAGAATTTAAACATGAGAATCCACACAAGAACAAAATGCGCAATATTTAATGTAGAGGTGGAATTTTCAAGTAGTACAAACATTCTTAACGTTTACTACGCGAGAGGTCCTAGATATTTTTCCATTGTTGTTTAGTACAAGAAAATCAAGAGGATGAACGAATGATGTTTTTGGATGAATGAATTCAGGCTGGGAGTTGTAAAGGTGAGTCCATGGATACCATTTGGATTGATGAGAGTAAAATGCCATGTGCAATTACCATCAGAAATTTTCCAGTACAAGAAAATCTTGCTTTCTAGTACTATAATATTTTCTCTCGACATTTTTGTGTAGCGCAAATACTTAGTGTATTTCATTCTCAATTATATACTTATTTGACTTATGTTTTGGGGGAAGAAAATGATCGAATTTTAAATTTATCCTTACATCAACATTAGATTTTAACAGATACATAAGGTGAGGTATTAAAATGATGAGGATTAGAAGTTCTGAATAATCATTAACAAGGAACTGCACAGAGATAATTAAGAGTACAAAAGACGAGTTCTAATATAACGTAGCACAACTAATAGATTCCTAACACTCCCCCTCAAGCACAAGGTTGTTGAGCAACAATATTGAGCTTGTAGTTGAGAAATGCGAATTGTGAACTGGAGATAACCTTAATGAAGATATCTTCCAGTTGATCTTTCAAAGAAATAAAATGAACCCGCGATTCTTTCTTAGCTGCTTTATAACAAACAAAGTGATAATCTATCTCAACATGCTTTATTCGTGCATGAAGCACCGGATTAGGACACAAGTAAGTGGCTCCTAAGTTACCACACCACAACTTGGGTGGGGCCGAAGGACACAAACCAAGCTCTTTTAAAAGAGAAACCAACCAAGTTACCTTTGTAGACACATCAGCCAATGCCTTGTACTCAGCTTCGTAGAAGAATGAGCCATAGCACGTTGCTTTCGACAAGTCCAAGAAACCAAGTTATTACCCAAGAAAACCGCAAAGTCGTTGGTAGACTTCCGATCATCCGGATTGCTAACCCAATCTGAATTCGAGAATGCATGTATATCAACAAAAGATGCTTTACTGATATGTAGACCAAAGTGAAGAGTACCTTTAACGTAATGGAGCACGTGTTTAAGCAGACCCTAGTGCACAGTATTAGGAGCATGCATGTCCTAACACAACTTATTCACTACGAAGGATAAATCAGGGCTTGTGATCGTAAGGTACTGTAGAGCTCCAGCCAGACTACAGTACTGTGTGGGATCAGCATGAAGAACTTCAAGACTATCATCAGCACGAGACAGAGACACAGGTATAGTGAGAGCTTTACAATCAACCATGCTCGCACGCTTGAGAATATCTTTCATATACCGTTGTTGAGAGAGAAGCAAACCACTATGATCTGGAATAGTCTCAATGCCAAGAGAAAAAACAGAAGGTGTACCCATGTCATGAATTTTAAACTCAGATGCCATCATGATGCCATCTTGGCAACAAGATTAGATACGCGAGCCGAGTCAGACCCCATCACCAGAATATCATCTACATAGACAAGTAAATATAGTTGAACAAAACCATGAGAATAGATAAATAAAGATACATCAGTCTTAGACGGACTAAAACCAACTGAAACCAAGAAAGAGTGTAGCCTTGTCCTCATAATCTGGCTGTTGGCGTATCTAAACAATTTTGACAAGAGTACCATTCAAGAACGCGTTATGGACATCCAACTACCTAATAGCCTAATCATGTGAAACAGCCAGAGAAAGCAGCAACCTAACAATGGTAGGCTTAACCACCGTACTAAACGTCTCAAAAAAATTGATACCAACTAATTGATTGAAGCCCTTGGCAACTAAATGGGCTTTATACCGCTCTATCATTCCATCAACCTTCTGCTTTGTATGGAAAACCCATTTACACCCGATTACATTCATCTAAGGCATAAATGGAACCAACCTCTAAGTCTGGTTCTGCAAAAAGGCATTAAGTTCAAGGTTCATAACCTCACGCCACCTGGGAAACAACACAGCTTGTGAGTAGCACGTGGGTTCCGGAATACCAACCTGAAAAACTAAGGCCCACACAACTTGTAAGTGGATAAGCGGATTCATCAAACCACACATGGTGACAGACGAAAACCTTATTAGTAGCGAGATCCACACTACGGTAGCCATGAAAAGAATTTGTATAGCCTAGAAAGACGCACAGAAAGGAACAAAACTATAATTTGTGACGGTTCTACGGACCCAACAAAGGATAACAGAGGCAAACAAAAACACACAAAAAAAAGAATAAGATGGATGAGAATGATGAATATGAAAATGCGAACTATCATTATTTAACACACGAGTGGGCATCCTATTTATTAAATAAACCGTAGTTTTGAATGCATAATTCCAGAAACAAGTAGGAACCAAGGCTTGAACCATTAAGGCAAGGTTAGTCTCTACAATATGACAATGACAGCGTTCTACCTAACCATTTTGTTCATGGGTATATGCGCAAGATTGCCTATGACTAATCCCAAGAGAAGATAAAGTATTATGCAACTTTTTGTACTCACCCCCTAAATCTGATTGAACAGAAACAATCTTGCGAATTGAAAGAGCGCTCAACAAGAGAATGAAACTGATCAAATATTGCATATAAATCAGTTTTAGCACGCGTAGGAAAAAACCAAACGTAACGAGTATTGTCATCGAAAAACAAGACAAAGTATTTATAACCAGTGGAAGAAAGTAAAAGTGGCGGGCCCCAAAATATCTGTATAAATTAATTATAAAACATACGAACTAGATGTTTAAACATGAGGTAAAGGAAATCGCAAAGATTTTCCTAATTGACGAGCATAACACAATGACGAAATACTAGAAATACTAGAAGAATTAACTGAGCAAGAATTTAAAATTTGACGTAAGACATGAATATGAGGGTGACCCAACCGATTATGGCAAACAGAGGGTGACACACGATTAGCAACTAACGCAACAAGGCTTTGACAAGACACATGCCACGAATATAAACCACGGGACGCCTGACCTCTAAACAGGACAGCCTTGGTTAAAAGATCCTTCACAAAGAAACAACAATGTATAATTTAAGTTTAGGAATTAATGTTATTATAGTTTAAATTTTAGAAATTAATGCTTTTGGCTTTTTATTATTCATCTGGTGATTAGCCACATCGTTGTCTATGTTTAAATTCTTTTTGTTTGTTATTATTATAGGATTTGTTGAATTAGTGTTAACTTAAAGATTAATTAGGATTAATATTATTTTAGATTGCCTTGTGATGGATAAAAGTTGGATGAATGCTTCACGAATTAGTGATGAATACGAAGACGGATTTAAAAAATTTTAAGAATTTGCATAGAAAAACCTTCCAAATTGTAATGGGAGGTTCTTGTGTCCTTGTAAGAAGTGTTGTAATCAGAAAATTTTATGTATGTTGGAAGCAATTACGCATCAATGGACCTACTAATCTAGAAGACACAACATAGCTAGAAAGAATATAGAGTAGAGCTAGAATGGATTAGGTGAGAATAATTTTTAGGCGTATTTGGCAAACGGTTGATAGCTATCAGCTGATAGCTAATTGGTTTAGTCAGTAGTTGATGGTTGGTTGTGTTAATTGGTTGAATTAGCTGGTTATAAAAAAATTGTTTTGTAAATTAGTTGTTTACTAGTAGTTGAATGAATGTAAAATGACATTTAAGGGTACGAGTGTATTGTGTTATTTTAACAGTTAAATATAACAAGATGATAAACTCTTATTAATAAATAATTATAAACTTTAGGTATCATCTATATTTTTTTTAAGTACATAAGATAATTATTTTCGTTTATTTAACTCTTATTAAATTATATAATCTAAAACAATTTTTATTAATTATTTTCAATTTTAATAATTTAAAGTGATTTACTATAAAAATTATTATTATTTTTGTTGTTGTTATTGTCGGCGTCGTCATCAAGTGTCTAAACCCACAATCCATTTTTATTAATAGAGAACAAAAATATTGGTACTAACCTTTTTGAGTATTGGCTTAAAATTCTTTGGCAAAAATAAACTATTGGATTGTCTTTGTAGCAAGGTTGAAAAAGACGCTAGGTGCCCGATTTAATTTTATTTTATTTTTAAAGCTCACAAATCTCACAACTCACACAGATCTTAGAACTGAAAACATAGAACTCATATCGGCGATCTCACAAATCTCACAAAGCCTCGCAAATCTCACAACTCCAAGCTGCGCTATCCTTCGCCGGAAACCTCCAACCTCCCACCTCTAGATCGGCGGCAATGGTGACGGGCAGTGGCGGCGGTGACCATCCCACAGTTCGGCTGGTGGTGGCTATGGTTACCTCAAACAAAGGCGGTAGTGACCATCCGGCATCTCTTTTAGTCTCTCTTAGTCGCCGCATGTAGTACAACCGTAGAGGGCGTCGATTTCTTCTCTACTTCCAGTGAAAAAAAAAAGGGGGAGGAGGCTGATTCCGGCCTTCCTCGCCGCGGCCACCAGCCGCCTAGCGCCTAGGCGCAATTATGTGTATTATAGATAATGAATTCCCTGAAGTCATTCGCGTCCGCGTCCACTAACACCAAAACGACGTCGTTTTACGTACGTGGTGCACATTGCTATGTGCACCGTGGTGCAGGGTATAACGATTGATTTTTTCTTGCTTTTGTTTTTAAGGGTAAAAATAACAACACGGATGAATATTCTGTTCCAAAATCTAAGAAACAAAAATAATGAATATGACGAATACATGACCTATATAAGATTTAATTCCATGACTTCTAGATTAATTCATCTTCTTTAAAATAAAAATAAAAATAAAAATAAAAAAGAAAACTAGTATAAATGTCTAAAAAAAAAGCAGTATAAATGTCTATGGAGGCATGGAGCTCCGGTCGCTGGTTCACGACTTCACGGTGGACCGATCGGTAGTGTGCCAGAGTGAAGACTGGGAATCTGGGAGAGAGGCGGTGGCGCGGCAGTCTGAGGAGCTCCGGTCGCTGGTTCACGGTGGATAGAGGCGGAGGTCTGATTCGCTGGTTCACAGTGGAGAGAGGCAGAGGTCTAGTTCACTGGTTCAATTCAGTCGGAGGCGGCGCGATGGCGTCTGGTTCGCGAAGCGGTGGACGAGGGCAATAACTAAGCGAAGAGAGTGAGAGAGGCAGAGGTAGAGAAGAGAGTGAGAGAGGCAGAGGCAGAGAAGAGAGTGAGAGTGGCAGAGAAGAGAGTGAGAGAGGCAGAGGCAGAGAAGAGAGTGAGAGAGGTAGATACGAGAATCACGAGAGTGAGAGAGGGGGCTAGGGTTTGGGGAAATTGGGATTAGATTAGATAATTATATATTTATATATTTATAGTATATTTATATTTAGATAGATTATATATTATATATATACGTACTACACTATTATTGGGCGGGTAGCCCGTGGCCCGCCAGGCCCGCCCCGCCAAGCCCGCGGCCCGCGGCGGGGGGGGGGGGGGGGGGGGAAAA
>NC_044919.1:21762889-21797532 GCF_003576645.1 Ipomoea triloba | reverse complement strand
GGGGGGGGGGGGGGGGGGGCGCTAAAAAAGCCCGCTCTTTAGCGGGCTTCTATTTTCGAAACCCACCCCCTACCTAAGTAGGGGGCGGGGCGGGGCGGGGCGTGCCGGCGGGCAAAGCTCGTTTTGACGGCTCTATTTGCAATGGGGACGATTTTTGTGTTGTCTCTAATTTCTTGAAGAAAGAACAACAGTGGAGGGTATTCCTTTTTGTGTTGTCTCTAATTTCTCGAAGAAATGGACAAACCCGGATTGCCAGTTCGCAATGGGGGACAAAAATACATTTGAGAACAACAGTGGAGGGAATGACAACAATGTTGAACATTCCTAGGCACCGATGAACGTTGGTTTACAAGACGATGGAAGCACTGAGTGGTACATCCCCACAATGCGGGTACCTTCAATACCGAGTGGTTCGGCTGAAAAGCAGTGAAGTTCATTAGTTCGAACTTCAAGAGGTGGCAGCATAAGATGTTGTTCTACCTAGCAACTCTTGGCTTGTCACAATTCTTAACCGAGAGGGTTCATAAGCTGAAGGAACAAGATCCACAATCCGTGATGGCAATTGGGTTTTGGAAGGATTCGGGCTTCCTTTGCCGCAACTATATCTTGAACAGATTGTTTGATGCGCTATACAATGTATATCGTAAGATTGGCACAGCGAAAGCGCTGTGGGAAGCCTTGGATCATAAGTATAAAAGCGAGGATTCTGGCGCAAAGAAATTTGTTGTTGGTCGATTCCTTGACTTTAAAATGGTTGATTCTAAGACCGTGCGTGCTAAGTCAGGTTGAAGATTTGTAATTAATCTTTGAAAAGATTAGTGACGAGGGCATGGTGATAAGTGAAGTCTTCTAAGTGGCATCCATGATCCGCTTGTTGCCTCTAGGGTGGAAGGACTTCAAGAACTACCTGAAGCATAAGAGGAATGGGATGAACCTGAAAGACTTGATCTAGCGACTTAGAATTGAGGAAGGGAATAGGAAAATTGACAGGAAAGGTCGTGTCATTGGTGGTGCTAAGGCCAACATGGTGGAGCACACAAAAAACTCCAAGAAGGCTAAGAAGGAAAAGTAGAAGCTAGGTCCGAAAAGAGGCGTTACCAAGACTAAGTTCCATGGTAAATGCTTCAATTTTGGCAAGCCTGGCCACAAGTCATCTGAGCGCAATGCTCCAAAAAGAATAACAAGAGTTCTAAAGCCAACATTGTTGGAGATAAAAGTTAGAAGGAGGCTGAGATCAGCCTTTCGGCCATGGTGACCGAGGTGAACCACGTGGATTCCAATCATGGTTACAGTAGGCGCTAGGCGCTAGTCGGGCGGTAGACTAGCGCCTAGCGCCTAAGCGGTCTAGGCGGTGCCTAGGCGGTACCAAGGCGGTTCTAGGTGACGACCTATAAAAACAAAAAATTAATTAATGTGTGTGGGTGTATGTCATATATTATATTATATTATATTATATTATATATATATATCTTACTTCTCTTACTTATATAAATAAATAAATTTAAATATATATAAATATAATACTAAATTTAACAAGGCCAACTCGCTCGAGTTAACTCGGCTAACTATGCCGAGTTGGCGAGTTAACTCGGCCAAATTCGGCCCAGTCGACCGCCAACTCGGCCTAGTCGACCGAGTTAGGCGCTAGGCGGCTGGCCACCTAGGCGGACGCCTAGGGAGCAATTCACCTCGGTCTAGGAGCACCTAGCGCCTAGGCGGGTGCCTAGGCAACCTAGGCGGGCATTTTTGCAACAGTGGTTCCAACCAGCGCGAATGGTTCATCGACATTGGTGCAATAAGGGATCTGTGTTACAATAGAGAGATGTTCAACACCTTTGAGACCATTGAAGGCGAGAAGATGTGGATGGGAAATTCTGCTCAGACCACTGTGAAGGGCGTGAGTAAGGTAGTTCTGAAGATGACTTCCGAGAAGGAACTGACGTTGAACAACGTTTTTATGTTCCATAGCTGAGCAAGAATCTGGTATCTGGCTCGTTGCTGAACAAGCATGGTTTTAGGATGGTCTTCAAGTCAAATAAAGTAGTTTTGTCTATACTAGGAATGTTTGTTGGTAAAGGGTATGTAAATTATGGGCTTTTAAAGCTTAATGTAATTCTTGTTATTATCAATAAAAGCAAAGTTAGTTTTGTTTACTTGCTTGAGTCTTCTAATTTGTGGCATTGTAGACTAGGTCATGTTAATTTTAATTTTATGCGTAGATTAATTAGCATGAACCATATGCCTACGTTTCAAATTAACACAAATAATAAATGTGAAATTTGTGTTAAAGCAAAACTAACTAAAGCACCTTTCAAATCGGTTGAAAGGTAAACTGAACCACTTGAATTAACCCATAGTGATTTGTGTGCTTTTAGATTGATACAAACGAAAGGTGGTAAGAAATATTTATCACATTTATCGATGATAGCACACAATTTGGCTATGTGTATTTGCTGAAAAGCAAAGATGAAGCCTTAGAAAATTCATTCTTATTGGCTATGCACATAACGGTAGTGCTTACCTATTCCTAGTACACGAGTCTCATAATCAGGGCATACATAAGAACATGATAATAGAATCAAGGAATGCATTTTTCTTTGAAAATGTATTTCCTTGTATGTCCAACGATGAACCAACTACGTTAAAACGAATGTTTGACAAAGCTATGGATAATGATAGTGGGGAATTTGAGAAAGGACTTGAGCTCAAGCCTAGATGTAGTAAATGGGCAAGAATTGAGAAATAATTTGGCTCTGATTTTCTAAATTACTTGTTAAAGTATGATTCTAGTACTTTAACTTGTTTGATAGAAATGAGTCTCGAATGTACGTAGAAGCTGTGACTTCTACGGAAGAAATGACTTTGAAAGAGGCTATTAAAAGTGAAGTAGATTTTATTTTACAGAGTTACACTTGGGAACTTGTTGATCTTCTTCCAAGTAGTAAACCCTTAAGATCCAAGTGGGTCTTTAAAAGGAAGATGAAATCGGATGGTTTCGTTAAGAAGTATAATGCTATGCTTATAACTAAGGGTTATAAGCAATGCGAGGACCTTGATTACTTCAACACGTATTCTCCCTGAGAAGAATAAACTCCATAAGGATGATACTTGCTATAACCACAGCATGGTAACTCAACTGCACATGAGTTCTTCCTATCACCCTTAGTCAGATGGACAAATAGAAAGGATTAATATGTGCTTGGAAACTTACTTAAGGTGCATGAGTTCACACAAACCTAAATAGTGGGGGAAATGGCTTGCCTTGGCAGAACACTGGTATAACACCAACCACCACTGCTCACTAAAGATGTCACCCTTTCAGACCTTGTATGGGTATCTAGCTCCACAACTGGCTGTGAATGATGCAGTAAGAGCTATTGATGATAATTCAAGAAGTTGGGTTCAGGAAAGAATGCATATGATGACAATACTCAAAGAATACTTGAGGCTAGCACAACAGAGGATGAAGCACTATGTAGACAAGAATAGAACTGAGAGATCATTTGCAATAGGGGGTATGGTTTAATTTACTTAAGCTGCAGCTCTATAGACAGGACACCATGACTATCAGGAAAAATATCAAACTTAGTTCTAGTTCTATGGGCCTTATGAGGTGTTGGAAAATGTGTGACAAGTGGCTTATACACTGAAACTTCCAACTGGAGCCTTGATCCACCTAGTCTTCTATGGGTCTAGCGCAAGAGAAAGGTTGCAATGGGAAACAAGCTCAAATAGAACCTCCCAAAGTTGGTCCTGATGGGCAGACTCTAACAAAACCATCAGCCATTCTGTGAAGAAGAATTCTGAAAAGGAATAATGCTCCACTGGTAGAAGTATTTGTGTTGTGGGCTAATTTGTCCACCGAAGAAGCCACATGGGAGGAATATCATCACCTCATGTCTCAGTTCTCAAATTTAAACCTTGAGGACAAGGTTGTGCTGAAGGGGAGGGTATTGTAACAAACTTTCGTGCCAAAACGCAGCGTTGGATTAAGAGTTAGTAGTTAGAAGTAGTTTGAGAAATCAAAAGACTAATGTACCCCTATTAGTTAGGATATTCTGTTAGCTATTACTTAAACCTTCTAGCTGCTGTAAAGATGGTTGTTGAATACACTACAGAATTTCTTTTACTCTCTTCTTCCATCTTCTTTTGCCATTAAGAACCATTACAGATTGCTAATAGACATGTGTGGTCTGATCTTGGAGCGAAAACCAGTGGCAAATTATAACAAACATCCTTAGACTTGTGATAACGATCTATTTGATGTCTTAGTGATCTCAACTGATCGATAGTTTGGATGATCTCAACTTTTCAAGACTACTACTAAATGACAGGAGGTAATTCATACTCATAGCCTAAATGTGACTGAATCACTTAAAAATTCAGAAGAATTTATTTAAACACAAATAACTGAATATACCAAAACTTATTAGTTCCAACATACTCCATCTTCAAATATTTGGCTAAAAAGAACATCTCCCAAGAGTTATGTTTAAAAGAAGACTATTGTGTTCAGGTTCGCACATGAGAATCGGAATCTGAATGGGTATCAAATACTTGGTAATGGGCTGAGGAGGAAGGGATGAAACCTTATTTGATTAGAGAATGAGTTTTAAAATTAAGAGTAGTGTTCTAAAAACTTGTCAACCAAACAATAACAATGACTTTGATACCCATTCTCGATAGCTAAACCTGTCAACCAAACACACCTAAATTATATCAAATTTTTACAAAGTCATGCAAATAGTTGACTGAAACTTGCTAATGGTTACCAAGCAGGGATCACCTTCTGGGGGAATTCATTCAGTGAGAATGCAATCTTGTTAATGAGCTGGCCAATAGATGCAGCGCTAACAGCTCAGGAACAGAAGTTTCAAGATGTTAGGAATATAGCGGAATAATGTGGAAGCGAATGATCAAAAATTGAGAATTATAGAAGTTAAATAATAGGGAAATTATATAAATGAAGAAAACAATATAAAAAGAAAAACGAATTACTATAAGAGGAAAATATATATATATATATATATATATATATATATATATATATATATATATATATATATATATATATATATACTACGTGAGAAAGAAATAGAGTAGAGGAAAAATGAATTCAAAAGTGATAAATGAATTGATATTGATGCATTGATTACAAAGGAAATGTAAGCTACTTATACACACTAGAATGAGAGAAATGTGCAAGGAAAAAGAGGACATGCTTGCTACGTGGGTGGTGGAGAATTATGCGGCATGCATGTAATAGAGGAGAAGCGGCAAAGTCGGAGAACGTGCATGAATGATGGACTGAATGTTGCTAGCTTCAAGGAGATGTTGTCTTCATGCAATTTGAGCCACACATAATATTTTCTAACAATCTCCACCTTGGATCATATTTATTGTAGAACAACTGTGACAGTCGGCTAAACTCAAACATTGTTTGAAGTTTGAAGTTAGCAATAGGTAGAGGCTTGGTACGCAACCAACCACTTGGACGAGTTGGCACAGGAAATAGCCTCAGAATAACAGGATGGATCACCATCAAACTCCTGTGCAGCTGAAAGTGCGTAAGCAACCAAGTGAGTTTCATCATCACTAGCATATCTAGCAGGTTTTTTAATTGTCCTCCTAGGCCGGTCTTGATCAATAGAGTACTCTCGTTGTTGCTCGACGAGAGGCGCAGTACTAGTAGATGCATCATCTTTAGTATTACCATCAGTGGTAGTAATGCTATTCATAGGCCTGAACTCAAACTCCACCTTCTCTCCCGTACTCTGTGTATCACTTGTACTGAGAATAACACGATCTTTTCTAGAAGAAAGTAATGCATTTTCATCAAAAGTGATATCTCGACTCAGAATGATCTTGTGAGAATCAGGAGACCATAAACGATATCCTTTTGACTCAGGAGCATAACCAAGGAAAATCCATTTGACAGCTCTAGCGTTTAATTTACCCGTACTGGAATGAGCATATGCAGGACATCCAAAAACTCTTAACATAGAGTAGTTAACCGGATTACCTGACCAAACCTCTTCTGGAATTTTGAAATCGAGCGATGAATGTGGAGACCTATTTACCAAATAGGATGCAGTAGAAACGGCCTCGGCCAAAAAATCACGCCGTTTCCATAACCCAGCATTAGAGAGCATACAACGAGCTCTATCTAACAGAGTCCTGTTCATACGTTCGGCAACACCATTCTGCTGGGGTTTTCCAGGCAAGGTCTTGTGCCAGGCAATTCCTGTGCTGCACAGAACTCAGTGAAATCTGACTCACAGAACTCCAAGCCATTGTTTGTCCTGAGCTTCTTGACCTTTTTCCCTGTCTGAGTCTCAATGAGAATTTTCCACTTTTTTATAATAAAAAATGCCTGATTTTTATGTTTCAGGAAATAGACCCAGACTTTACGAGAAAAGTCATCAATAATAGACATAAAATATCTATAGCCTCCCATAGACTGGACTTTAGTCGGTCCCCATAAATCAGAATGTATATATTCCAATACATCTTTGGTACGGTGTGTAGCAGTAGAGAAACTAACCCTTTTTTGTTTCCCAAAAACACAATGCTCACAAAATTGTAATTTACCCATACCTGAACCGAGGAGGCCTTTCTTGCTTAGGATATGCATGCCTTTCTCACTCATGTGCCCCAGACGCATATGCCATAGTTGAGTGAAATCAGCATCAGACACCGATGAGGATACCACAACTGAACCTGTCACAGTACTGCCATGCAACATGTACAAGCTTCCAGAATGAGAAGCTTTCATGAGAACAAGAGAGTCTTTTATAACCTTCAGAACTCCACCTTCAGCTATGTACTTACACCCCAGAGATTCCAAGGTGCCCAATGAAATCATATTGCGTTTCAAATCAGGAATATACCGAACATTGGTAAGAGTCCTGACAACGTTATCATGGGTTTTGATCTGCACACTTCCAATTCCACTAACCTTGCATTGGGTATCATTACCCAACAAGACAACTCCACCATCAACTAGTTCCAGAGAGACGAACCAGTCTTTGTGTGGACACATGTAGAATGTACAACCAGAGTCCAGAATCCACTCAGTATCGCTCCGTTCGTCACTAGAGCTAACAAATAACATAACATCGCCTTCTGAATCACTTTTAACAACACTAGCTTCAGCAGACTTCTTCTCTCTCTCTCTTGCTAGTTCTTCAACTTGAAGCATTCAGTCACATCATGACCATGCTTCTTGAAGTACTTACAGGATTTGTTGGACTTACGTCCTTTGGACTTGGAGTACTTACAGGATTTGTTGGACTTACGTCCTTTGGACTTGGATCTAGATTTTTTATTGCTACTCTCCGTTTCAACTGAACGACCCCTAACAGTCAATCCTTCACCTTTGTCCTCAAACTTAGTTTCTAAGTCAAATTTTTCTTTGGACAATAGGTTTGACTTAACACTGTCGAAAGTTAGGACTCCAAAAGAATTACCATACAACATAATTTCTTTGAAATGCTTGTATGATTCAGGGAGAGAAACAAGTAATAAAATAGCACGATCCTCATCTTCAATTATCACATCAATATTTTCCAAGTCCAATAAAATAGAATTGAATTCATCCAAATGAGACTGAATTGAAGTACCTTCCGTCATACGGATTGTGTACAGCCGCTCCTTCAGGCGCAGCGTGTTCGCCAGATATTTGTCCATGTAGAGCGAATTTAGATGACAAGCTCGTCCCATAAATCTGACGCAGTCGTCTCACCTATCACCTCACGTAGAACCGATTTAGATAGGCACAATTGGATGGTTGAACGTGCCTTGTCATCTAAATCTTCCCAATCTTCATTTGTCATTGTAGCCGGTTTTTTCTTCTTCCCAGCTAGTGCGTTCTTCAAACCGTTCTGGGTTAGAACGGCTTCCATCTGAACCTTCCAAATAGAAAAGCTAATTTTCTCGTTGAACGAATTGTGTACAGCCGCTCCTTCAGGCGCAGCGTGTTCGCTAGAGATTTGTCCATGTAGAGCGAATCAAGCTCGTCCCATAAATCTAACGTAGTCGTCTCACCTATCACCTCACGTAGAACCGATTTAGATAGGCACAATTGGATGGTTGAA
This sequence comes from Ipomoea triloba, assembly GCF_003576645.1. NCBI lineage: Eukaryota > Viridiplantae > Streptophyta > Magnoliopsida > Solanales > Convolvulaceae > Ipomoea > Ipomoea triloba. The sequence continues at coordinate 21,789,436 of NC_044919.1, read as the reverse complement.
CGTGCCTTGTCATCTAAATCTTCCCAATCTTCATCTGTCATTGTAGTTGGTTTCTTCTTCTTCCCAGCTATTGCTTTCTTCAAACCGTTCTGGGTTAGAACGACTTCCATCTGAACCTTCCAGATAGAAAAGCTAATTTTCCCGTCGAACTTCTCGATATCGAACTTGGTAACAGTCGACATCTTTAAAAATAATTCTCAATTAAACCGCTCTGATATCACTTGTCCCAAGAAGCTTGATTACAAATTTATATATATATATATTGTTGGTCCCAAGGGGATGGGGTACAAGTCTAGAGGGGGGGGGGGGGAATAGACTTGTATAAGATTTTGCAAATCTTTTCTACCTCTCGTGTGTATTGAACTTAGGATGTTTAGGTTCGATACCTCACGAGGTGAAGACAAAGTTTTATGCGCAGCGGAAATGTTATCCCCTTTTAGTAAGCACAAGTTTGAGTTAGTTCGAGAGGTGAGTTTATGTGCAGTGCAATCGAGAGGTTAGCGAGAGATAAATACAGAAAGTAAATGCGAGAGAGATTTTTAAGTGGTTCGGCCAACCCGCCTACATCCACTCTTCTTCCAGAAACTCCCTGGAAGGATTGCACTAAAAACTTCCCTTTTTAGTACAATATCGAGCGCTTGAGCTTTGATCACGAAGCCCGCCTCAAGCCTCAGGTTTTTCGCCCCGCTTCTTGTTACTCCACCTATCGAGCACTTGAGCTTTGATCACCAAGCCCGCCTCAAGCCTCAGGATCTTCACAAGACAGCTCCCAGGTTACTCCGCCTCTCAAAGGTCTTTCTCCCCGCTTCCAGCTACTCCACCTCTTGAGCACTTGACCTTTGATCACCAAGCCCGCATCAAGCCTCAGNATCCTCGTTCTAGGGAATAAGACCGACTTTGGATTGGTGCACCTTCTTTCCGTTTGTTGTGGAATTCTGATGTGGCATCCACTTCTGGCACCTCCTTAATATTTTATCTCCATGATATTCTTCTTCTCCAAACTTTAAGTATGCTTCCTGACCGTCATTCAGCATTACTGGAGAAGTGTCAGTTTATCGAGACTAAGGTTGATGTCTTGATTGTTTGATGTCTCGAACCCAAGCATAGAGAGGTCTACCTCTCGAACTCTGTTTATGTCTCGAACTGGATGGTTGTGTCGAGAGGTACTACCTCTCGAACTATGCTTATGTCTCGAGACTTAGTTGATGTCTCGCAGACCCTTATTCCTCCAGAGTTGTCTCGTGCCTTCTACTGATCTTATCTATGAAAATACAACACGATTCTTCTAAGATGTTCATACAAGTTTACCTCAAGCTTAAATATTTTCCGAGTTGAGCTCAAGTTACCCGGTTGTATTTTCGCTCTTAGTTTACTTGTCGAACTTACATTGATTCCTATCTTTCGAGACTTGGGGATTTTCACTTAACAGTTGGTATCATCAAAACCTATTACATGATGTTCCTAACAATTTCCCCCTTTTTGATGATGCCAACACTTATACTTACTTGTATGGCTGATTAGCAAGATAAGATCATTGATTTTATTTTCAGCGCATACGGTAAGTTTAACAACTATTCTACTAAAGCATGAATAAGCAAACTCACGCAACACCCCCAGCAGAAGATGTATATATTAAGATTAAGGGAATGTTTACATAACTGAGCTTAGTAGAAAAGTTTAAAAGAAATAAGACCAAGAACAACATAAACAGCAATACATTGGAATAAGATGGAGTTTGGACCACGAGAGCTTACTTCTTGTTGGCTTTCCTCTTCTTGTTGATGGCTTCTCGTGTCTTGATGGGGTCTTTCGGATTTACCAGGCTTATGTATTCATCCGTAACATCTAGATGCCTGTAGTTCCTGTAAGCTTTCCCCACGAACTCACCATCAATGACTCCATCTTTCCACCAGGCAATGCATTCTTCTGGAGACATATTGCTGTGAGTAGATATCCCAGTGATTTTCAGAAGCTTGAATATCTCCAGAGTCAGAATTTGTTCAGTATCTTCCCTGTTTCCAAACTTAAAGTTTGTCATGAGAGAATCAATCTTCCTTTCTTCTTCTGACTGTTGTTCTTGTCTTTTTCTTCTCCTTTCTTTGTCCTCTTCTCTCCTTTTCTCCAATTCCAGTGTACGCTGGACCCTTAGATTTTCTGCTCGTTTAGCATCCTCCATTGCTTTGCTCATAATTCTTGGTATTTTCGGAGGAGGTCCAGCTGGTTCACTTGCTGCCCTTTTCTTGCCTGTTGTATTTTCCCCCTTCTTTTTCCCTTTATTTTCCCCCTTGTTGGCATCATTAGCACGGGAAAGGAGGGTGGACATACCTTCGAAGATTGCTTGAAGTTGGGCAGGCACTTGGTTCGACAGGTCATCGAGTATGGCCTTCATCACATCCTGTCGAAGTTCACTGGAATATTGGAAGGCTCGCAGCTCTGCTCGTAACTCAGCGAGTTCAGCTTTCGCACTTGCAGCCTCTGCTCGAGCGAGAGTAGCCTCATCGGCAGCTTTCTGTGCTGCAGTCTCAGCCCATACTGCCTGTTCGAGTAGTTCTTCATGATTGGCCTGAGACTCGGTTGTGCCAGCCACGGGTAGTGCAGCATTTCGAACAATGGCCAGTACGCGCTCAAAGCGAGCCATCTTCTGAGTTTGATCAGCCATAAATTGACGCACTTCGCCAAAGAACTCTTGCGCGGCCTGTTGATCATGATCAGAAGGAGAAGGAGAAGAGGATCGATAGGTACCTTTCGTTGGAGGGGACTTGGGTGCTTCCAGATTTCCACCCTTAACTTGCAATTGCGAGTCCACCTCTCGAAGGAGTCTCTGAGGGGTTGCAGGAACACTGAGTTCAGAGTTCGAAGGTAGCTCCATGTCAGGTGCTTCCCGGTTTCCACCTGAGGGATGGATCACTTCTTGCTCAGCACCTCTCGAACCTGGACCCTCAGCTTCAGCGACTGAAGGGATTGGATCAGCCAAGGAGGGATATTCTGTGTTGGACGCTTCCCGGTTTCCATCCAATGGAAATTCCTCCTCAGCGTTACCTCTCGAATCAGTGCTGGGAACTTGGTTATCTGCTGGTGGAATTGGAGATGAAGTTTCGATAGGTGCTTCCCTGTTTCCACCTTCGATAGTTGCATCGTCCTCCTCAGCACTTCTCGAACCAGCAGGACTTGGAACATTCTGCTCATGTTGCTCATTGTGCTGCTCTTCGGTCTGCTCCGATGAGTCTGGGATGATGATTATTTCAGGAGCAGTAGGAAAACCTGGCAGTGTGAGCAACGGAACTTCACCCTCTCGAATTGTCTGTGCTTCATCTGTAGTGTTCGAGGGTGGCAAAAGAAGAACGGTGTCGGGTGCCACTTGAAGTGCTTCAGAGGTCTCGGATTCACCTCTCGAAACTTCTACCTGTTCGTCCAGAGCAGAGTTACTGACTTGGGACAGTGGGATTGCGGCTGTTGCAATATCATCGTGAGCAACCCCAGAGGTCTCTCCTGGACCTCTCGTGAATTCAATGTTTTGTCCCAAGGAGATGGCAGTGGCCAGCCTTATTTCTTCTTGAAATCGAGCTTCTGTTTCAGGATCTACTTCAGGCTCGGCTTCAACTTCTGGTGCATCAACTGCTATGCCCTTTCCTTTATCTGCTCGACCAAGATTTGTCCTGGTCACGTTCATCTCATGGGCAAGATCTAGCAGTTCATTGGCTGGAAGTGTGGTGATATTCAACCAATTTAGAGCAAACTCTTCTTCAGCCATCATATCTGCTGCTCTCGAGATCAGTTGATCAATTGGACCTGTTCTCCAGTTGATCCATCGAAGTACTCTGGAGAATTCATCCAAGCTAGATACATTCTTATCAGGTTGATTCAACTGAGAAGTGATTTCAGCGTTCAGCTCATCAGAGGCAGCAGGCAGAATCTCGGTTGCACACTCCACTGCTTGTTCATCTATCTCTCGAACCATCTCTCGTGGTTCTTCTGTACCCCCCTGTACTGGATCACTGATCCCAGTACCTTCAACCTCTCGAACCTCCTCTCGAGGTTCAAACACAGATTCACCAGTACCCTCAGCATCATTATCAACATGAAGATCATCACACAAACCTCTTGACAGGGACCTGGTAGGGGGCACTCTCTCAACCTCAGTGGCCAGTGTAGCCTGAGGTTCCCCCTGGGCTTGTGCCCTGTCCTCGAAGGGTACTTGCATTACCGACGGTGTCACCTCTCGAACCTGGGTGACAGCAATATTTTTGGCCCTTTTGGCCCTCAAAGAAACTCTCTGAATCAGAGTATCCAAAGGCTCATCATCAGAGTCCTTCTCCTTGGCTTGGGCTTTCCTCTTGCCCCTTCCTTTTGGCTGTGAGGGAGAAGATGTAGCCTTAACACCTTTAGCTTTGGGGACTAGAGATTTCGTCCTACCCATATAGGTATTTCGATGAATCTCTTTTCCTTCCCTCAGTTCAAAGCCCTTCAGGCTTAGGAGAAATTGGACAACAAAGCCGAAACCAACCTTTTTACTTATCGACAGGTTGGTGTTGGAGACTGAGCGCATCACTTGCTGTTGGAGGAAGTTGAAGATAACGTGTGCCCAGTCCAGTTTGTTGTTGTTCCAAATGGCATGGAGGATTTTGAGGAGGTCTAGATTAACCTCGTCAGTTCCAGACACCTTGCCGAGCACAAACTTCATGATTAGGTCGGCAGCGAGAGCAAACCTCTCCTTTAGGTGGTACTTGCGGAGGGCAGAGGATGCTCTGGGTGGTGCAGTCGCTAGTCGGATTTTCTCCCAGAAGGCTTGCTTGTCCAAGTCGTAATCCGATAGGTGCTTGACTGCTTCCTCCGATGACGCGAAATCAAATGCCGCTCTGAGGTCACCTACTGAGGTTGTGATGGGAAAATCATTAAAGCGGCTTTCGATTTTACCCTTCGTGACCTTGGCATTTGCGAACCATTCTGTGAAGTCGAGGGCGTGAATGGTCCGGTAGTCGTGCGTCATGTATTTCATCAGTCCTGCTTTCTCAAACTTCTTCAGGACTTTTTCCGCCATTTTTGGATTAGAGGAGTTGGTGATGAAGCCGTTTTTGTCAAGGATACTCCCCGCCTTGACTTGTTTGATCTGAGAGCGAATGTGTAGCAACTCCCTCTGATATGCGTCGGAAGATGAGGTTGAAGTGGAGGATTCGGACGCCATTGTTGACAGATATGAGGTTTTGGAGGGAATGTGTACAGTGTTTAGGATTTGGGGGTTTTGGGTATTCGGTTTTAGCTTGAATCCGGGTAAGGAAGAAGAATTTGGCTTTTTATATCATGTGGATTCGGGTTGGATATATGGGTAGGGTTGAGAGCTTGACCCGATAACAGATCCTCGTTAATTTAAAAGAATTTAAAGATTAGAAATACCCTTTATAACGGTTATGTATGTAAGATATGGTGAGGGTATTTTGGTAAAGTATAATGCGGTTTTTGGATAGTGGGATATAAAGAGATGATATTCATATAGGCATGTTCCCACTTATCCAAGATAAAGCCCTTAAGTGCGAAAAACCGTCAGTAACCGATGACCACGTGGCTAGCATTAATATCCAAAGTTAGCCGTTCCCCTTATGTTGAACCCATCAGTTTTACCTCTCGAAGGTGAATTGTCTTCCACATGAGTTTAAGGATCTTCCCCCTGAGTGATTGATCCCTAAACCTCCTTATTCTTCCGTCTTGATCTGGTTAAGGATCTTCCCCCTAAGTGATTGATCCCTAACCCTCCTTATTCCTCCGTTCAGAGATATCAGTTTGTTATCTTTCGAAGTGTCCTCTCGAACTACCCTTCTTCGAGATATAACGTATATAGACAAACTGATCGGGTATCTCTCGAACTACCTTTCGAACACAGATTGTAAGAAGAAAAAATTTGATTCATCTCAAAGATATCACTTGGAACATATCCTTAAGTTCATTTAGTGATTTCCAGATACATGACATATGAATCAATATCCTATTAGATTCCCTAGAAACCTTTGTTTGGCCTTGGTCAGCCTAATAGGAATCTATCGTTAAAGCAGGAACTAGCCATCTAAATTCCTATTTCTCTAATAACAGAACTAGGGGTGGCTACTCCCTTTCTTGTTCTTCTCTCCGGAGCTGCTTACTGTAGTTGGGAGTGACCATCTTCATCGCTAATCCTCTTAAGGTCTTTGGATTAGGTATGATCACCCATTTGACTGCTGCTGACCTCAGAAAGTCCCATCTGGTCTTCCTCTCCATTTCCCTTGGTTCTCCATTTGGTTGAGGAAGGTTCTTTTCTAGAATGTGCAGCAGTAGGAATCCCACTTATACGGGAGTCTTCTCCTGACTTCAGTATCCCATCGTTGTGGATCTCCTCGTATTTGGGAATCCATTCACCTTGGATGGGAATAGGATGCTTGCTTGGATTATCAGGAAGCTCCGCAATATGTTCACCCTTCGTCAGTTCTGGATAGTTTTCTCTTTGAAAATCTTTGGACTTGACTCCCGGTTTCTTTCCTCTATAAAAGAATGGAACATCATCTTTTCTTTTCTTTTTCTCCATGGGAAGTTGATGATATGAACTTCTGAAAGAAACCCTCTTATTTATAGCCCAAAGAGTTTACCACTGTTGAGTCACGGGATGCGATATGAATGACCATTCAATGCTTGTGTAACTCCAAAGCTGCCATAAAGTTGATGAAACCGCTCCTCACATGCGAAACAATTCATGGCACTAAATACAAGAAGATAAGATTTGACTACTCATCCCAATTCTATCATTCCCAATTCTAACCTTAGTTGAGAGAATCTATTTTCACACAATGCTTTTGTGAAAATATCTGCTAGTTGCTCCTCCGTTGCAACGTATTCCAAAGTTATGTCCTTTTTCTCAACATGGTCTCGGATGAAGTGATATGTTTCGTCCTTGAATGTAACACTGGATTCTGAGTGATAGCTATGGCACTTGTGTTGTCACACATGATCTTAACCTCTTTACATTCAACACCATAATCCAGTAGTTGTTGCTTCATCCATAAAACCTGAGCACAGCAACTTCCAGCTGCTACATATTCTGCCTCAGCGGTGCTTGTAGCTATCGAATGTTGTTTCTTGCTAAACCATGAGACAAGTCTTCCACCTAGAAACTGACATGTCCCTGATGTGCTCTTTCGACCTATTTTACAGTCGGCAAAGTCCGCATCTGAATAACCCATAAGTTCGAAAGATCCACCTCTCGAATACCAAAGTCCAACACTTTGCGTACCTTTGAGATATCTAAGGATCTTTTTAGATGCATTTAAGTGACTTTCCTTAGGACTTGCCTGAAATCTGGCACATACACCTACTGCAAAGGATATATCTGGTCTACTAGCAGTTAAATAGAGAAGAGATCCGATGATACCTCGATATGTAGTTTGATCGACCTCTCGACCTTCACTGTCGACATCGATACGTAGAGAGGTTCCCATGGGTACTTTGACTGAGGATTTCCCTTCTATATTGTATTTTCTGAGCAGATCCTTGGTGTATTTCTCCTGATTGATGAAGATACCTTCCTTAAGCTGTCTCACTTGTAATCCAAGGAAGTAGTTGAGTTCTCCCATCATGCTCATCTCGAACTTCCCTTTCATCAATCTGGAGAACTTCTCGCACAAGTCTGAATTGGTGCTTCCAAAGATGATGTCGTCCACATAGATTTGCACCAACAAGATGTGATCCCCATCCTTAATTCTAAACAATGTTTTGTCCACTAGGCCTTTGGTGAACCCACACTGAAGTAGAAAAGAGGATAAGGTATCGTACCAAGCTCTCGGAGCTTGTTTTAAGCCGTAAAGTGCCTTCTTCAACTTGTATACTTTGTCAGCTCCCACGTCCTTCAAGAAACCCGGAGGTTGTTCAACGTACACCTCTTCTTCGAGAAGTCCGTTCAGAAAAGCGCTCTTGACATCCATTTGATATACCTTAAAGTCTTTGAAGGCGGCATATGCGAGAAAGATGCGTATGGCTTCGAGACGTGCCACTGGAGCGAAGGTTTCATCAAAATCTATTCCTTCCTCCTGACAATAGCCTTTGGCAACAAGTCTGGCCTTGTTCCTAACAATGACTCCATCCTCATTCATCTTGTTTCTGAAAACCCACTTTGTACCAATGACATTCTGATGATGAGGTCTCGGAACTAGTTCCCAAACATCGTTCCGTTCAAACTGATGAAGTTCCTCTTGCATGGCCTGCACCCAATCTGGATCATATAGAGCCTCATCGATCACCTTGGGCTCTATTTGTGATAGAAAACAAGCAAACATGCTTTCTTTGTGTGCTGATCTGGTCCGAACTCTGTCACGTACATCTCCAATTACTTGATCAGCAGGGTGACTTCTCAGCCATCTTAGGTCGGGTTGTGACTCCTTAGTTGATACCTCCGTTGTAGGTTGAGATGTGGTTTGAACATCTATGATCTGGATTGGATCAACTGAGTCAGGTGCTTTCTTCTTGGTAGACTCTTCATCATCTGATTCTGACTGGAGTTCCACTACGTCTCGAACTATCGACTGCTTGTCTTCGAGAGGTGAGTTTGACCTCTCGATAGACTCTTGCTGGGCTTCCTCAGCTGCTTCGGTTGACTTTGATGGTTGATCTGTCGATGCTCTTTCATCAAAAGAAACATGTATGGATTCTTCAACCACCAATCTCCGTTTGTTGAAGACTCTGAATGTTTGCTTGTCGATGAGTATCCCAGAAATACTCCATCATCTGCCTTTTCTTCAAAAGTTCTTAGTTGACCCTTCCCATTGTTGTGGATAAAGCATTTGCACCCGAATGTGTGGAAGTAGCTTACATCCGGTTTTCTTCCATTCCACAATTCATATGGAGTCTTTCCAACTCCTTTCACGATCAAGGATCGATTTTGGGTATAGCATGCTGTGTTGACTGCTTCTGCCCAAAATCCTTGAGGTATGTTGGCTTGTGAAAGCATAGTCCTTGCTGCTTCCTTGAGAGTTCTGTTCCTTCTTTCAGCAATTCCGTTCTGTTGAGGTGTTCGAGCGGCTGACAATTGATGATGAATCCCATTTTCGTTGCAGTAGTTCTCGATAACTTGGTTAACGAACTCTCCACCTTGATCTGATCGGATCTTTAGTATCGAGACATCCTTTTCAACTTGAACTTGCTTCAAAAGATTTGGCAAGGCAACTTTTGTCTCGCTTTTCTTGGTTAAGAACACGGTCCATGTGAATCTTGTGTAGTCATCTACTACCACAAGAGTATACTTCTTTCCCTTCATGCTGGGTGGATCTACTGGGCCAAATAAGTCCATATGAAGAAGACTTAATGGTCTAGTGGATGATGTCTCGGCTTTGCTCTTGAAAGAAGATTTGATCTGTTTGCAACGTTGACATGCCTCACAAATTTTATCCTTTCGAAACGTCACTTTGGGCAGTCCTTCCACTAGGTTCCTCTTAGTAAGCTTGTTGATAGTCTTGAAGTTCAGATGACTAAGCTTACTATGCCAATCCCAGCATAAATCTTCCTTGCTCCTTGCTAGCATACATAGGGATGGTTTTGCAGACTTCCAATCCACTATGTACATGTTTCCTTTCCTTGCTGCTTCCAAGACGACTTCGAGAGATTCCTCGCTCATAATCTGGCATTTGCTTTTGGTGAAGATAACCTTGTAGCCCTTGTCACAGAACTGGCTTGTACTAAGGAGATTGAACTTGAGCCCTTCAACGTAGGATACTCCCTTAATAACCAGCTCATTCTTTTGGATTTCACCAACAGCTTTTGTGCGTCCCTTCTTCTCGTTGTCGCCAAATGTCACCAAGGGACCTTCGATAAGTTGGATGTTCTCTAGCAGTGTTAGATTTCCAGTCATATGTCTCGAACATCCACTGTCAATGAACCACACGTCCCTGGTGTCCTGCAAGGAAATTAAGCAAGTTTAGGTACCCAAATTTTGGGTCCTGGTGGGTTAGTGAGTTTAGGCATCCATTTATACCTTGTGCCCATTATTCCAGGCCTAGGCGCAATGTAGCCATTATACGTTTGATAATCATAAGGAATGCTAGCAAAGACTCTGGGCCTCTTAGGTGCATATATCAGTTTTGGTTGAGGCCTAACCTCGGACTTATGCACCATGCCCTTCATTGCCTGTTTGGTCATATGAAATTGCTGGAAGTGAGATTTCTTCCGGAAATTATGATTCGATGACCAATCCTCACTGGGTGGATAAAGTCTGCCTTTCTTCATCCGTGAGTTCCTAACTATGTGGATCTCAGACCTTCCATATTTGCCTTGAGGCGCATTATATGGAATGTAGCTTCTTTTGTACTTAGAATGGCCTTGCGAGAGATAGCTAGGTGATCTCTCGATATTGTTTACCCGGCCATTCTTCGTAGCTTTCCTATACCTTCCATTACTGGTGTACATGGACGGTTTATGAATAGCTACTCTGGTTTTTTCTGTTGGTCCTTTATGACCTTTATTTGGTTTGGGTTGAGATCCTCCATTTCTTGAAGTTCCCAAACCGTTGGTCTGTTTATTTCTCGAGAGATGGTCTCGATGGAACCCTAGACCGGTTCTATCACTTGTAGGTCTGTGATCATTCACCATTTTCTCCATAGCTTTGGAGGAATTAGTGTATGATGCTATAACCTTTCTAAGATCATTTTCTGTGATCTCTCGAGTTTTGCACTCTTTAGTTAGTAGGATTACTTTAGCTTCTAGCTCACTTACTTTGAGAGTTAGCTCTGAATTCTCTTTCGAGACGTTCTTAAGCATATCTCTTTCAGCAGTTAGCTTGCTGTTTTCTTCCCTGATTTTGGCATGAGTGCTATTAGCGACTGCGAGATCCCTTTTAAATGTTTCAAGCATCTCAAAGGGATCTTCATCGCTTCTGAAAGAAGAACAACGAGAGGTAGAAGTAGAGCAGCGAGATGTGGAAGTAGAGGTTACCTCATTGTCAATGGCCATTAGGCATTGATTCTCTTCTTCCTCGGTGTATAAGCAGATGAGCCCCCTCTCATCCTCTGAGCTGCTGCTGCTTTCACTGGAGCTCGACGTCTCGAACTCCTCGATTGTTCTCTCGAGTTCCTCAGCAACAAGCGCCTTTCGGCGCAAATGTTTCTTTGAATCTCCCTTGAAGCCACTTTGTGCTGGCTTCTCTTTGGATTCCTCCTTTCTCCTGGAGTCCCTGCCTTCTTGGCCTTGATACTTGCTTACCTTAGGGTAAGGACAGTCAGCCTTGAAGTGCCCCGGTCTCCTGCAGTTGTAGCACAGGCCTTGATCTTCCTCCTCCATTCTTCTGAATGTGTATCTTTCATTTTTCCTTCTTGAGGAGGAAGGTGAACTTGTATTGCTTTCCGGTGTCTTCTTCATGAATTTCCTGAATTTTCTTATGAAGAAAGCAAACTGTTCGTCAGATAAGAAATCAGTGGGGTTAGGGTCTGACCTTGAGGATGTGGATGGTTGATCAGCAACAAGTGCCACGTTTCGTCGATCCACTACGTCCTCATCTCTCGGGAACATCTCAAATTCGAAGGCTTTGAGATCTCGAAAGAGTTGGTTTGTGGAGGTGTTCTTCAGATCTCTGTGATCACGCATTGTGATCACCTTCATCTCCCACTCCTTGGTAAGGCCTCGTAGGACCTTCAGGTTTAGTTCCTTCTGTGGGATATCCTTGTTGAGATCATTGATCTCGGTTGTCAGCTTCATGAACCGAGATTCCATGCTGTCGACGCTCTCTCCTGACTTCATCTTGAAGTCTTCGAACTTCTTCATGGCCACAGTGAGCTTATTCTCCTTCTCCTGTTCGTCACCTTCACCAATTAACATTAAAGTGTCCCATACCTCTTTGGCTGTGTTGCACTTCCTTACTCTAGGGAAGATGGTTTCGTCTATGGCTCTGAAAAGGATGTCCTTGGCAATGTTGTCAAGGTTGTTCCTCTTCCTATCGTCACTCGTCCATTCTTCCTTGGGTTTGGGGACGTATTTTGGTGAATCCCTGGTTTGCTCAGCAGCCGTGTTTACCATCATGATCTTGACTGGTCCAGATGTTATAACTTCGGCCATCTCATCATGGAGGGCTGATAGGTACGCAAGCATGCGTGTTTTCCAGTCATCGAACCTGCTAAGATCAAAGAGAAGATGTCTCGACAACATGCTATCCATATTGGAAAAATTATCTCGTGCTTTGAAAACTTTTAAAGGATTTTTTTTTTTTTTCAAAGAAGGATCTCTAGGCAATATAAACAAAGGTTTATATCGATCAGAGAACTTGCTCTGATACCAATTGTTGGTCCCAAGGGGATGGGGTACAAGTCTAGAGGGGGGGGTGAATAGACTTGTATAAGATTTTGCAAATCTTTTCTACCTCTCGTGTGTATTGAACTTAGGATGTTTAGGTTCGATACCTCACGAGGTGAAGACAAAGTTTTATGCGCAGCGGAAATGTTATCCCCTTTTAGTAAGCACGAGTTTGAGTTAGTTCGAGAGGTGAGTTTATGTGCAGTGCAATCGAGAGGTTNTCTTCTCCAAACTTTAAGTATGCTTCCTGACCGTCATTCAGCATTACTGGAGAAGTGTCAGTTTATCGAGACTAAGGTTGATGTCTTGATTGTTTGATGTCTCGAACCCAAGCATAGAGAGGTCTACCTCTCGAACTCTGTTTATGTCTCGAACTGGATGGTTGTGTCGAGAGGTACTACCTCTCGAACTATGCTTATGTCTCGAGACTTAGTTGATGTCTCGCAGACCCTTATTCCTCCAGAGTTGTCTCGTGCCTTCTACTGATCTTATCTATGAAAATACAACACGATTCTTCTAAGATGTTCATACAAGTTTACCTCAAGCTTAAATATTTTCCGAGTTGAGCTCAAGTTACCCGGTTGTATTTTCGCTCTTAGTTTACTTGTCGAACTTACATTGATTCCTATCTTTCGAGACTTGGGGATTTTCACTTAACAGTTGGTATCATCAAAACCTATTACATGATGTTCCTAACATATATATATATATATATATATATATATATATATATATATATATATATATTATATACTACGTGAGAAAGAAATAGAGTAGAGGAAAAATGAATTCAAAAGTGATAAATGAATTGATATTGATGCATTGATTACAAAGGAAATGTAAGCTACTTATACACACTAGAATGAGAGAAATGTGCAAGGAAAAAGAGGACATGCATGCTACGTGGGTGGTGGAGAATTATGCGGCATGCATGTAATAGAGGAGAAGCGGCAAAGTCGGAGAACGTGCATGAATGATGGACTGAGTGTTGCTAGCTTCAAGGAGATGTTGTCTTCATGCAATTTAAGCCACACATAATATTTTCTAACACAAGATCACAATCAGAGTCTTATTACGGCTCTCCACTCATTATCTCTGATCGCGTCAACTATGGAAATAACGACACGGATGTCGATATTTCCTTTGATTTTCCTACTGATTACTTCGATTTTGAGGGGAATTTGCTTGAACTGGAGCCGATTTCATAGGTTTCCAGCTTCAGTTCACTAACTTTTGAGTAAATTGATGGTGATATTTATATTCTTCATCCGGAATCATAATCCTCAATTTCGAGCTCTTCTGCCGTTTATGAGTTTCGAGCATAGTGATAGCAAATGTTTCAAATTTGAAGCGACTAATTGCAACCAGATTATTGACCTTACTAGCTTCACCGGAAGCACGAGGTTCAAATTTTCAAGCTAGTTTATGTAAAGAGATAAAGCCATCGATGAGTATTGACATACCTGCGAAGAAGAAAATTTGAATGGATCGTGCTCGGAAGCTCGAGTCCGGTGCGCAAGAAGAGCGAGAGAAGGCACTACAGAAGGATCCGACAGAGGCCGTGGGGGAAGTTCGCAACGGAGATCCGAGATCCTATGCGGCGGGGGAGTATTGTTTGGCTCGGCACGTTCGACACCGCAATCGAGGCCGCAAAAGCCTACGATCGGACGGCGTTCAGACTGCAAGGAATGATGTTGTGGGTTTAGTGGGAGTGAGGGTGAGTGAATGTGAAGGTGGTAAAATGAAGAGTCAAGACTCCCCGAGTGTCGTGTCTCTCAAGGATGACGAATGGGAATCGAATTAGTGTGTTGGCATCTAAGAGGTTGAAGAAAAAGAGTTACGGGAATGCGAAGGATTGGATTCATTTGTAAGAAGGGGAAGGTTGATAGTGATTGTGTGAAGTAAAGAAAAGTAAAGTGGAGATTGGGGCTTTAGGCTTTTCCATGTGGTCTATCTTTGGATGGTTTTGCGAGTGCAAGTCGTGGAATAGACTAGGGAGTTCGTGGCACATCACCAAGTGGCGTCACACTTTGGACTCCCACATCCTCATTCGGTTGGGGAATTTTATCGAACACTTTGTCTACCACTCCTCTCGGATCTCGTCTTTTCGGATTAAGAGCGGAAATGTGGGTGAATTAGACTCGTGAGTGGCCGCTATCGCGCACACACTCACTTCCTTTGGGTTTGCTACCTAATGTGGCCACAAAAGGCACAAAGCTTGAAGAACATCATCACACAAGTTCAACATCCAACAATCAAGCAATTCACAAATCAAAGCAATAATATTAAACATCCACATAGATCTACCATGGGGCCACAAATGCCCTATCTAATCTACTCTAGCATACTAAGAAACAAGAACAAGAAAGGAAAATTCAAAGAAACAAGTATTGAATTAGAAATGGAAGAGAATGGTTACCACCCTTAGAAAGGGGATCTTTACAACCTTGATCTTGAAATCCGAATCTTCATTCTTGCCCTTGATCTATTCTAAACTATGAAAGAAAGGAATTTTTCCCCAAGAGGGGAGAAAACCCTCTAGATCTATTCTACCCTATTCTATGAATTTTCTGATCTATTCTCCTCTCTTTTTTTTAGGTTTAGGGAAAAAGGGATTTATATAGGTGACAAAAAGGGAACAAATTTCCCAAAACGGCCCTTAGCCCGACCACGCTTGCTTCCACGCGTGGTGGCAGGCGTGGGAGCTCACTGGAATTATTCCACGCCCAGCCACACGCGTGTGAGGCTACGTGGGACGCTACTGCAATTCGGCTTGTTTGTTTTTTGCTCTATTTTAGCCTCAAATCCCTCTCCAACCTGTGAAATACCTCAAAACTCTTTCTAGAAATGTTGTTAGAAGATTTCAATCGCATTTGAGCTAAAATGCATGCAATTGTTGTAATTGGATGTCAAAACGATGTGCTTTTAATCTAATAAAGACCCCTTATAAGTGCTATTCTTGGTTCTTGTTAAAGTTTCCACACTTAAACCTTGCTTGTCCTCAAGCAAGCATACTTTTCTAAACCCTAATCATGTAAGCACCAAGGATTGTTCTTTATTTCACGGTTAACCAATCAAGTGATGTGTAGGTGTTCGGAGTTGAGCTGGTGAAATCCCCTACACTATCTACCAAGACTGCTAATTAAACTCATGCCAACCAAATGTAAGAAATATGCTAAAGAAGTTAAGGTCTCGATGGATACTATATAAGAAGTTTTTATTCACACCTTTAAGCATGCAAGTGACAAAAGAGTTTTCACCTTGTATTTTCTAGGGGCCTCTAGCCGATCCGACTAGTGGGACCGATGCTCACCCCTTAGACAATTTCCAACCTAACGCCAAAGCCTCTTTTCATTATATAAGTGAAGGCAGGGACATGGACCGCTCATCGCCATGGCTTGGGCGATCACTCTATTTTCTCACTTCCTAGGATAACGTCATCAGGCTACCCGACTTCACATGGAGATCCATGCTTTTTTGAAGGTCAGTGCAATGCGTGCCTGAATCCTAGCGAATCACCTCCTCTCTATTTTCTCATCTTTCAAGATCTCTTCGGGGTAACCGACTTCACAAGGATCTCCATGCTTTTTCGAAGACAGTGCAATGGTTACCCCTTATCCAGACAAGATGGCTCACCTCGCTTTTATCTCAAGGAATGGCCTTAAGCCTTTATTCACGTTTCACCATATCAACCCCTCATGCCTTTTTCTAAGGATTAGGGATTGTTTTCACTCAAAGCTCACTTAGGCTCTCCTTTTGCCCCATGTCCTGCTAAGATTAATTCAGTTTCCAGGCTTCGTTATTCTTATCTTTCTAAAACTCAAAGGATTCACAGTCCCACTTCGAGAGATCCTTGACTAGGGTCCAAACAAAATACAAGGTGAAAACATGCAAGCACTCATCAAAAATTTTCAATTTGGGTCGGAATGTGAAAATTGGTGCAAAGTGAAGCTTCCAAAGCATATTTAAGACATTCAATCCTTGGCACAAGGTTAGGAGCCCTCCTAGATAGTATTGGCAATAACACACCCTCTAGGTTCCTATACCTTATCACTTAATCAATCAACTGTTTCAAGAAGCATACACCCTTTCCACACTTAAAAATAAACATCGTCCTCGATGTTTCCATAAGGAACGGGGAAAAAGGATATATGTTTAAGGGTTCTACACACGCCCCTTTTCCATACTTAAAAGTGTGAACTGGGCTAAAACAGTTCTAATAAACAGACTACATCCGACACAACTATTTTATGCAGCTCATCATTTGCGATTCTAGAAAATAAAGCAAACCAAAACAGGGTATTGAATCAGGATAAAAGAAATACTTACAATTTGTATCCTTATCAAAGTTTTGCAATCTATGTTCGCCCTTCAAAACTCGGTCAGAGTAAAGGTAATGAAATAAATTAGGAGTTGAAGTTATACCTTTTAAGATTGGTCTTTCATGGTTGTTGCTGGAGTGGTCCCTTCTTCTCCTTATTTGTGGGTTGCCTCCCATAAGCAGAAACGTGCAATATAAAACATAAACAGAAATATAGCTAAAAATATAAACAAAAGTAAAGAGATTGTCCACAATCAATTGTTCAGAATTATCAAATCACAAGTCATCATCATCAAAATTTGTCTTTTGTTTCTTCAGTTTCTTCCTTCCTTCATGTTCTCTTGATTTCCTTGATCTCTCTCGAAATCTCATCCAGCTTCTGCATTTGCTCCAAGTGCAATTGGTATTGGAAATTTTGGAGGGATCTCCAATCAGTGACTGGGGTGAACCAGCTCGGAATGTTGAAGCTAGAGGAGTTGGTGTTTTGCTCTTCAGGTTGTGGTGGAGGTACAGACGGTCCGGGCTCTCTTGGTGGTGGAGAATACATTGAAGAATCCAACGGCGAATACATTTCCGGGAGAGACAGGGAATTGAATGACATCAGAGAAGGTGTGAATCCTGGGGATGTCATGGGCGTGTTAGCATGATCTTCCGCCATCTCCTCATCTACCCTCGTTCGCGCTAGTTGTCTCAAGTGAAGTTTTGCGACGTCTTCGGGAGATAAAGGAACTATGTGCGCTCCTGGAAGCCGATGTTCAAACCAATGCATTTTCATTTGATAACCTAAAGAGACGCATAGCCTCGTCACCAAGGGGCCTATAAAGATTGCCCTGGCTGACTCTTGCTGTTGTGCAACAAGCAAGTTCCTACAAATCGAGCTCATATTTACTGAGTTCCCGGTGTCCATACTCCATAGCATGAACAACTCCGCCTTTGAGACTCGGCCATATGTCTCAGGCCTTCCTTCCCATGAATGAGCAATCACCTTCTATAAAACCTTTAAATCCTCTCTTACAATCTGAGAGACTCTTACCCTTGACCCTTCCCATTCGACTCCTTGTCTTGCGATCATCGACCAATATTTTCTCGGAATGTCCCTGTCTCCAAAGTCATGCCTTAATCTCCGGTACCAGTGTTTCGACTGGTCTTCCTCATCGTAAAATCCAAGGAGAACACCCAAACGGTTGGCCGATATGTTATAGTCCTGGTTGAAGAGTCTAAACTTAATGGTAGGGTTGTAGAGATCTCCAGCCACTCCGTCAACATTCAAGCTCGCAATAAACTCATGCACTAGAGGGATAAAAGTATCCTGTCTCCAGCTTAACAAATTGTTCCAATATGGCTCTACAATCAACCTCTCCAGTCCATATTTGCACTCATAATCCTCCAATACTGTCAAGTCTACATATCTCCATTGCACAATAGGGAAATTCAACAGTTGCCTGTACCGACCTAGCATGGTTGCTGTCATCAGTAAAATTTGTGTTCCGGTAGGTACTTCAATATAGCGAGTGTTAGCGTCTCTCGCACTATTTTCCTCTGCCGGGGCTTTCCCTCTTTGGAGCCTTTGAGCAATTTGTCGTGCAAGGTCATGTGGCGAAGACATCTTTCCTATAACATGGGCAATCAAAGCAACACAAGGAAAAACATTTGCCAATTTAAACATTGATTATGAACAATATTGCACATATCTAAAGAAAAGATTACAAGAGTTTATTGCATGCAACATCATTTTGATATCCATCAACAATTCTATCTTATACATGCAAGAACTAGCTCATTCTATTTCATACTCATTTCATAGTCAAAAGGTCAACATATGGTCAACTTCATCTTCTTCCTCTAGACTAGCTCAAGGTTGAAAAATGGAAGCATCATAAAAGTTAAAATTGGACCAACTAACTAGTAGAATATAGCAATGTAGTGCCTATAGAGTAGGAAAGTTGCAAACTTTGCCCACCATGCTCACTATATCAACAAGGATCTCATCATGACAAGAGAATACCAAAATCAAGCAATTTCAAGATCTAGTCACAAAGAGATGTTAAAACATGAAATTTCTAGTTTATAGAAGCAATGTAGGCTTAATACAAGTCTATCAAGTCATCCCATAACAATGTATCTCAAGAAAAATGTCATACAAGAAAAACCCATGGAAATATTCTTCAAAATAGAACAAGTTCTTCATTAAACAAGTAAATAGCAAAGAAGAGTATGTTCTTACCTTGGAAATGACTTAAGATCCTTAAGAAAAGTTGAGAGACTTGGAAGGAAATGCTTAGAAAGTGTATATTTTCAGCTTGGGAGAGTTCTTGCTCGTGGTGGGGAAGAAATGAAGCAAGGAAAGGGTTTTAAACCACTTCGCACGAAAATCCGCGAAAAACCTGGTGCCCGTCCACGCACGCTACCACGCGTGGTGGTAGGCGTGGGAGCTCTCTGGTTTATTCCCACGCCTGCTCACACGCATGTCAGCGGCGTGGTAGCTCTCTGGAAGTTTTCCACGCCTAGCCACACGCGTGGTGGTGGCGTGGAAACCGTGCTGTGCAAAGCTTACCTTGGTTTCCCTTCCTTCCTTCGCTAGTGATGATGTTTGTCAATTGATTGCGGGCAACTTATAACTCTCGGGTGTTTAATCTGTACTTGTTAGCTCAACCGAGGTTATAGAAACATTATTGAAATAAAGCTAAGAAAAACATATCGTAGAAAATAAGGAAAAGCTTTAAAGAAAAAGTAAGATAACATTGGGACTGCCTCTCAAGTGCGCCATGGTTTTACGTCTCCTGGTCAGACGTAATGTGGCCTATCCTTCAAGGCACACAGATTTTGGGACTCGACCAAGCGTCCCATGAACCTTAGCTTTAAGGAATGTCCCAAGATGGGCAACATCCTTGAATTCCCACAAAGATAAAGGAATAACAACATGCATGATTGGAAAAATTTTAACATTAAACACCATCCTTAATTCTTCTAGGATGGTGTCTACTCCCTTTTCTTTTTCCTCTCTTCTCCCCCTAAAGATTTTCTCATCTCTTTCAAACCATATCTCCTCACACCCTTCCTCAATTTCGAGTGTGGTCAACTCTCTCCACTCATCTTTTTCCATAAGATTGATCATGAAGGACCTATTATTTCCTACCCTTTCTTCCTCACACTCCTTTTCTTCATCACTCCACTCTATTTGATTAGAGAAATCACTCACACTCTCACATGAATAGAATGAAGCATCATCCTCTTCAGTCACCATCTCATTTTCACCCAAAGCAAAGGATTCATCTTCCGAGAAGTTAAAGCAATCATAATCATTAGTAAACAAGATAGAATCCTTACAAGCATTAATCAATGCATTAAAATTTTCCATGGAATCATCCTCCCGAAATTTAAAGCAGTCATAGTCACATAGGATGGGAGTATTAAGGCAAAGGTAGTCATCCACAAGGGTGTTTTCAAAAAGAGCACAAGGACTTTCAAGAATATTAGCACAAAGAAGATTAGGAATTTTACCATATTTCGGCTGTTCTTCTTCCCATACTACTTCGACGTTCTCATCCTCACTCTCCATCTCATTCTCCTTTTGATTTTCCAATTCGAAAATTGGAACTTCTTCAAGCACCGGGGCGTAACAATCATCTATTCCTTTAAAACTCTCCTTTTCACTAGCATTTTACGCGTTTTCGACCTCTTGTATAATCCTTGGATGGGCTTCCAAAGGGGAGATGTTATCTACGACAGTGGAGTTAGCTCGAGATTCATTCATTTTCATGAGTTCTTCCATCATGGACAACATCTTCGTTTCAACTTCTTCTAGTGGAAGTCCTTCTTTCCGGAGGGTAGCGAGATAGTCCTTTAGTTCGCTCTTGATTTCGGCTTTTAGTTTAGCCGTATCCTCCTTGGCCATCCTTGTGAATTCGTCAGTTTTTGCTTTTAGAATTTCAATTTCATCGGCGGCCGGTGGGATGTAATCGCAAGGATTTAAATGGGTATTATATAGGCAAGAGGGTAGTGTTTCAAAGGAATAGGTAGTATTGTTTTCTTTGTGGTTTTGTGATGGAGGTGGGTAGTAGGTGTTTAGGTGGGTAGTAGGGAATGAATTTGACTCTGGAGTATAGCTTGGATCAAGTTGTTGCATCATTTGCACAAGCTTACTCTCTATGTTTTGAGATATATCTTTAGAGATTAATGAGTCAATTTCTTGTGAATTTGGTGATTGTGAAGAGTAAGTTTCTTGGAATTGTGGATGTGGTGTTTCATAAGGTCGTAGGTGATGATTTGGTGTATGGATTGGATAGTGATATGGAGGTGGTAAATGATATGTTGGTGGAATTGGGTAATGGTATGGATGTGGGTAGTGGTATGTTGGTGGAGAGTAAGTATAAGTGGAATGGGGGTAATAGTGATATGGTTGGGGTTGAGGATTTGCATAGGATTGTCCTCCATGGTGTGGGTAATCATGGGGATTCATTTTAGCACTTATTGGCAAGCTTCAAGTGGTTTGATTAAAGAATATTTCCTGCACAATAGCTTAGCCAACAACCAATAATTTTTGCAACTAAAAGTAGTTGCAAGTGAGCACAAGATATTCAAGATAATATAAGCTCACTTCTTCAAGCAAATAACAAAAATAAGAAAACAAAATAAACAAAAAGAAAGCAATTCAAAAACTCTTAAAATTCTACTTCTAAGATGTCAACACTATTCGAAACCGTTTGCCATCCCCGGCAACGACGCCATTTTGATGTTGTGGGTTTAGTGGGAGCGAGGGTGAGGGAATTTGAAGGTGGTAAAACGAAGAGTCAAGACTCCCCGAGTGTCGTGTCTCTCAAGGATGACGAATGGGAATCGAATTAGTGTGTTGGCATCTAAGAGGTTGAAGAGAAAGAGTTACGGGAATGCGAAGGATTGGATTCATTTGTAAAAAGGGGAAGGTTGATAGTGATTGTGTGAAGTAAAGAAAAGTAAAGTGGAGATTGGGGCTTTAGGCTTTTCCATGTGGTCTATCTTTGGATGGTTTTGCGAGTGCAAGTCGTGGAATAGACTAGGGAGTTCGTGGCACATCACCAAGTGGCGTCACACTTTGGACTCCCACATCCTCATTCGGTTGGGGCATTTTATCGAACACTTTGTCTACCACTCCTCTCGGATCTCGTCCTTTCGGACTAAGAGCGGAAATGTGGGTGAATTAGACTCGTGAGTGGCCGCTATCGCGCACACACTCACTTCCTTTGGGTTTGCTACCTAATGTGGCCACAAAAGGCACAAAGCTTGAAGAACATCATCCACACAAGTTCAAAATCCAACAATCAAGCAATTCACAAATCAAAGCAATAATATTAAACATCCACATAGATCTACCATGGGGCCACCAATCTCCTATCTAATCTACTCTAGCATACTAAGAAACAAGAACAAGAAAGGAAAATTCAAAGAAACAAGTATTGAATTAGAAATGGAAGAGAATGGTTACCACCCTTAGAAAGGGGATCTTTACAACCTTGATCTTGAAATCCCAATCTTCATTCTTGCCCTTGATCTATTCTAAACTATGAAAGAAAGGAATTTTACCCCAAGAGGGGAGAAAACCCTCTAGATCTATTCTACCCTATTCTATGAATTTTCTGATCTATTCTCCTCTCTTTTTTTTAGGTTTAGGGTAAAAGGGATTTATATAGGTGACAAAAAGGGAACAAATTTCCCAAAACGGCCCTTGGCCCGACCACGCTTGCTTCCACGCGTGGTGGCGGGTGTGGGAGCTCACTGGAATTATTCCACGCCCAGCCACACGCGTGTGAGGCTGCGTGGGACGCTACTGCAATTCGGTTTGTTTGTCTTTTGATCTATTTTAGCCTCAAAACTCTTTCTAGAAATGTTGTTAGAAGATTTTAATGGCATTTTAGCTAAAATGCATGCAATTGTTGTAATCGGATGTCAAAACGATGCGCTTTTAATCTAATAAAGACACCTTATAAGTGCTATTCTTGGTGCTTATCAAGGAAGGAAAGCAATCCTGAACTTTCCTTCGGAAGCCGCCAAGCACAAGCTTCAGACGGCGATGCAGGCCGCCATGGACGGTGGGATGAAGCAACGGCGAGAGGCAGAGGTGGTGAAGAAAGAGAAGCCGTGAGCGGCAGTTAAATTAACGCCGTCAAGCTGGAACGGCACCTGGGAGCAGAATGTTAACGAATTGGTTAACCTGCCTCCCTAACTCCCTTGTAGGCTGTAGCCATTAATTAGCCGTTCCTCCTTCGCGTTTCCCACGTTTCAGAGCAGTTTAGTCTTTCAACCTTTTGGCGCCTTCTATAACTGCAATATTTAGTTTTAGTTTTGAGTCTTATTTATGTACTACCTCCGTCCCAAAATGGTTGTCTGATTTGTTTAACGAGGCTTGACTGAAATAATTTTTAATCCAATTTTTCATAATATTAAGCTTAGCATTAATATATAAATTTTATATATTTAGAAACTATATTAAAAGTACTATTAAACACAAAAAATTAAATTTAAAAATAAAAAAAATTACTAAAGAAAATAAGCGAACAAGAAAGAGTTGGTTTGACCAATGAATAGTAAATATGACAGGTAAAATGGGACAGAGGGAGTAATATATATCGAGAAGAATAAATGTGATATATTAATGGATTACTTGAATTTCAAAATGCGAACTCAAGTTCGATATCATTTGAATAGTATTAATACGTGGTAATATTAGGAACAATAAAGAAAATAAAGTAATTGTACGACAGATCAAATGTACATGGAGAAGAATAAAATATGATATATTAATGGATTACTCTAAGGGGGTGTATTCAATCACGACTTTCATGACTTTTAAATACTTTTATCAACTTTAAAAGTTTGGTGGTATTCAATTTAGACTTTTATAAACTTTTTAAAAGTATACCTGTATTCAATTCAAACTTTTCAAAACTCTTTAAAAGTATACAGGTATTCGATTCAGACTTTTATAGAGTTATTAAAAGTCTACTGGTATTCAAAAAGTTACTGACTTTCACAAACTCTGTCAGAATAGGATTTCTATAGACTTTCTCTTCATTAATATAAATAGATGAAATCCAACCCTCCAACCACAAACTTTTCAATATTCTCTGCAAACTTTTTTTCCTCTATCTAAACTAAGCAAATTTTTCATCAATTTTACGGTACGTATCAAATCTTTCACAAATTTTTTTTTTATGTTCAAGCAAATTTTTTGTTGCCATCACAACAAAATAATTGTTGTGATCGCAGCTAAAAAAATTGCTGCGAACGAACAGCAGCTCGCAGCAGATTTATGGAACAGCAGCAACAAAGCAAGATTGCTGCTGTGCAGCAAAAATATTTGCTGCAACCAGCAGCAAGTTGCTGCTGGTTGCAGCAAATTTTTTATAATTTATAATTTTTAAATTTTAGTTGGAGCTACTTACATGCATTAGAACTGACATTTATGCCGCCACATCATTTTATAAAGTCCTTTAAAAGCTATCGACAAGGTCTTCAAAAAGTTTCAATTCTTTTTTATTCTCTTATTATTCATTGGAATAAGGTCAAATTTAGCCACTGAACGTAACCTAAAAGTACAATTAGGCCATTGAACGAAAAAAAATTACAATTAGACCACTGAACACTTTAAATGTATGTAATTTTACCTGATAGCAGGCCACCATCTATTTTTTCAAGTTATAATTAAATTTAATTTAATTTAATAATTATTTTAATGATTTTTTCGTTCAGTGGTCTAATTGCACTTTCAAGTTACGTACAATGGCTAATTTGAACCTTATTCCTTATTTATTTCTTGTTAACAAACTTGTTAGCACACTTATTACCAATAACCATCCAAGACTTTCTAACTTGTAACCATCCAGTTTCCAAAAAAAAAAAAAAAAAAAAAAACATGTAACCATCCAAAACTTTCTGACATGTGTTACATTCATGGTCAAGGACTCAATGTTACTGACCAACTTGATTGGTAGTCAGTAATAGCTATGGATATTTTTTTGAGCACTCGAGATCCTTTAAATGAATGAAGAGCAAATTAAAAGATTTTGAATACTTGTCTCTTTTCATTAGCTCTCCATTGATTTCTGATCAAACTCTCTGATTCACAACATAATCAGCTAGAAAGCATAGAATACAGTAAAAGAAAGTTAAAAACAAAGAAGGTAACCATTGCATTATCAACTAACTTATTTCATGAAATATATTATGATGAGCACTAGTAAATGAATTGATGTCCTTTCTACCGATCAGTGCAATGAATCTATCCCTAAACACCAAAAGAGGGCATTTATGAATCAAATTGGATCCACTGTAAGCCTCTTTTAGGAATACACTACTCTTTACACCTTTATTTGTAATGTAAAATATGCCGTGTTGTTTGATCAAGCAAAGTAGGAGTTTAGCTGGCAAACGATATTCAGAATGGAATGCCTCCAGTTGAGCGGATGTCAGCCGCTTCTCCATAGTCAAACTCAGGAGTTCATGAAGCACGCCCACCACTCTTTTTCGAGCTTTTGGATCAGCAATGTCAAATCTCCTAGCATTCAAGTATGGAGATGGGAACTCCATCTTCTGCCATCTCACAACTTCCTCGAGGTAACTCTTGTTTGGCCTGAATCCAGCAGGGAAACTCACGTGAAATGCAAAAGGACCAGAAAAGTTCCCGTCTTTGGATGTTCTTGTTGGCTTTATACCCTCTTCCAACTTCGATTCCCTTTCACATGCCCATCTTTCCTCCCTAGCAGTGACTGCTAATGAAGAATCCCAATTCTCCAAGTGAAGATAATCCCTACCGTTAACACTTTTCACCGAGAAAAATTCTGGGTATTTTGAGATCAAAGAATTTTTGTAGTCAGGAGGCAACCCCAATTCATTTTCAATCAAATCAATATTTCCCAATGGCACCCGGCAATCAACTGACAACATTAACAACTTGCGTAGATTCTTAATCAGAATGGGCTCCATTTCCAGTCTCACTTGGCCTTCTTCCACTGCAATTTCTTTAGCTTTTCTACTCAGCATAACCGCCGGAGGTGTTCCACCAGCACAAGTGACATAGAAAATTGTAGGGTACTTCTCAATCACATTCATGAAATTCCATTTCTGAACAAACCCAACTTCCTTCTCAAGGTCTCTTAGAAGGAGGCTCTGGTTTCTTTGAGACTCAATTATGGATTTTAGCTGTAGAATCAATGACGGCTTCTTCTGAAGGTCCATAACTCGGTCCAGCTCATGAACTCTATGGTAAATTTTCTTCTTGGGTCTCCCTCCACCCGTTTTGTACATGGTTTGTAGCAACATGTGAGCTGATTTCCTGAGTGAAGCTGGTCTGAATATTTCAAAGATCTGTTTCGAATCATTGAGAATGGATCGAACAGGCTTACAAACTCCCCTAAAGATTACATTTTGAATCATTTTGGAGGGCAACTGAAGCTTCTATCAGACCAGCACCCGAACGCCCTTAGCGTGCAAGAACTTGACAGTGTCTACATGTTTGGAGTTTTACACAATTGGCATGTGCAGAGACTTTTCAGTCTATTCACTTGAAATCCCTACAAATCTCTAGAATATCAACTTAAAGACTCAGACTTGTCCTCAGCAAGAAACCACAACACAATAGTCACTGCACAAACTTTTCTATACAAAACCATTGGTGAAACCTGAAACAAATGGCATGGGCATGGAGAAATTTCAGATGAATAACATCAGACTTCTGAGCAAAGGCTGCAATCTTTATCAGACAAGTTCACCCACGCAACAGAATACAATAAATTAAAATCCAAAAGCTCCAATTCCAAACATTCTCAAAGACAAACAAGCAGGACAACTAAGGGATCTCAATAACAAATGCAGCATAGTAATAAACCAAAGCAAAGCTTTCTCTTCCACCATACAAAAATTAAAAAAAAAAAAAAAAAAAAAAAAAAAAAAAAAAAAAAAAAAAA
>NC_044919.1:21726381-21762596 GCF_003576645.1 Ipomoea triloba | reverse complement strand
AAAAAAAAAAAAAAAAAAAAAAAAAAAAAAAAAAGGAATTTGAGATACTCAGTTTGGATTGTATGAAGCAATTGCCTTCTGGGTCACCTTCCAAAGAAGAACTGAGAACATAGAGTCAGGCAAACATTCCCCATTTGTGTCCCTAGGGCATAGAAAGATCAGAAATGGTAGAAACACTCTCCCCCCAACCCCCAAGTACAATTTTCTTCTCATTGGGCTTAGTACTTACCGACCGAACGAGGGCGGAGGGCGCGAGGGAGTGACCGGAGTGTTGCCGAGGGCGGAAGGCGTGAGGCGGCGAGAGACAAGAGATGACTGACGAGGGCGGACTGCGGAGGGAGAGAAGCCAGATTTGACTTTTGACTTTTGAGAATGAGAAAGTGAGAAGGGATAGAGCTAATTGAGTTTTGTTTTTGGATTGGGCTAAAATTCTATATTTTGGGCTATTAGGAGTATTGCTAGTATTGTATATTGGGCTTAACCCTAATCACCGTCGCAAACCCCACTCAAATAGAAAAGCAGACAACCCCTAAACCCACGCAAAACAAAAAAGAAAAAATACCTAGAATAACAGGAGACAAACTTCTCTGAATCCGCTTCGACTTTCTTGAAGACGAACCACCTTAGAGTATCTTTGTGGTGCAAAAGTCGACGCTACTGGCCTGGTGGAGATGTAACCACAACAAACAATGTGGTCTGTGGTGAATAAAATAAAAAGACCGACAAAAGTGAAGATACGGGATAGGAAGATGAAACACCAATCAAATAAAGAAATAATTTAAAAAATTCCTAAATTAAAATGTTAATAAATACATTAAATTGCAAAAAGACTAAATAATCCATCTCCATACTATAATTACCTTAAAAAACTAAAAATCTCATCAAATCTGAATCATTCAAAATAAGACAATAGATGGTCAGGATTGAATCACACGAAGGAGGTGATCTTACTGGATCCAAAAAAAATAACGAAAACTGATTTAAAAACAAAAATAATAATAATAGTTGAAATTTATCGAAAATTGTAGTTTTCGGTCAATTCAATTATCGATTATCGGTAATTAATTGCTAATTTGCACCCCTTAGATTCAAGGGGAATTTATTGCTTCAATCCCAGAAGTCATAGTTGCAGCTTTACTATGTTTTATGTGGTGATGCTTATAGTATTGGGCTACTCCAATTTACGCTACAGTGAAGTAGGAAGCTCGAGAAATATCATTATTGTTGTAGAAAAGTGCTTGCTGGTTGGTAGTCTTGGTACTCACAGTGAAGGACAACTAATTGTGAATGAAATGCTTGGCAAACATCACCCTACTGCTATAACTATTTTAGTGGGTCTGAGTAGTAAAAGAAGAAGTTTGTAAAGATCTCAAGCATGTTTCCAAAAGAGTTAATAACCAAAATAGTCCCTTCATTATAACGAAATTACCAAGATGAATGGTGTTCCTAGTGAAGCCATCAAGCTGAGACTGTTTCCTTTTTTTTCCTGAGAGATCAAGCACAGCGTTGGTTGAATTCATTTCCAGCCAACCATTTCATTATATGGGAACAGCTCCACAAGGCTTTCATGCAGGAGTACTGTCCTCCTTCCAAGGCTACCAAGTTAAAGAAGCAAATTCAGAATTTTCAGCAGTTTGGCAATGAAGATCTTCCTGAGGCTTGGACGAGATTTAAAGACTTGAGGAGGCAGTGCCCGAAGAATTTGATGACCCCAGGTGATTTTATTTCCTCATTCTATGGGGGATTGTCTAACCGGTCAAAGATTATTCTAGATACCTCATCCTTTGGGGGTATTTTCATTGATATGGGACCGGCAGCTGGAGAGCAGATGATTGAGAGGATCACCTCTAATAATACTTACTAGTACACTGAGGGAGATGATATACCCAAGAGAGATAAGACAGTTGGGATGTTTGAAGTTGAAGACAAGATAGCAATGCAGGCTCAGTTGGATTCCATACAACACATGCTAAAACAGATAGTACAGGGCCCCACTCAGAGTGTTCAGGCAATTGCCCAACCTCCACTGATTCCACAGAATCCTTATGGTTCTAACCCCTATTCTGTACCACAGGTACCTCTTGTAGCTTGTTGTGAGATTTATGGTGGAAATCATACAGCTCAGACATGTCATTTGTTAGATTTCGGTAACCAAGTTCCTCAGCCTAATGTGGAGCAAGTTGACCTCATTGGTTATTCTAGACCACAGGGCCAGGGGCAAGGTTATGGGAACTATCAGCAACAAGGAAGGAATCAGGTTGTTCCCTCTTGGAACAATCAGGGAAATCAAGTGAGAAACAATCCACCAGGATTTCATGGTAACCAAGGGAATAGGGGTGGAAACCAAGTCCAGTGGAGAAACAATCAAAACTTTGGGCAGAATAATCAGAATGTAACTCAAGGGTAGTTCCAGCAAGGAAATTAGAATTTTGGGAACACTCAGGGTCAAGGTTCTTCTAAACCACCTCAGGATGTTGATATGCAGCTTCTCATGAACACTATGATGGCTCAGTTTAGCAAGCTACAAGCAGAGATAGATGGTCTCAAGGCTCAGCAACAAGGAGGAGGTAATCAGTTTTCTAATCAACCTTCATCTTCAAATGGTAGGCTGCCAGCAAGCACAGAAAATCCAAGGAAGCAGGTGAATGCAGTGACCACGAGAAGTGGATTAGCTTTGAAGGATCCACCTTTTCCTTCGAATGATCCAGTGCCTGAGAAAACTGATGAGAAGAATGAGGGCA
Source organism: Ipomoea triloba (assembly GCF_003576645.1). Classification (NCBI taxonomy): domain Eukaryota; kingdom Viridiplantae; phylum Streptophyta; class Magnoliopsida; order Solanales; family Convolvulaceae; genus Ipomoea; species Ipomoea triloba. The sequence goes on along the minus strand of NC_044919.1, from coordinate 21,759,855 downwards.
TTCAGGTTGAGGATGTTCCAGATGAGAGTGAAGAGGAGCCTGAGTTACAGAGAGACAGTGCTAAAGGGAAAGCCCCTATGCAAGATGAGAGTGCTCCAAGTAAAAAGCCTAAGAAGAAGAATAAGCAGATTGGAGACTCAGTTGTTCCTTGCAATCTCTTGCCATTCCCACAAAGATTGTGGAGATCCAAAGAAACTGAGAGAGAGAGAATAAGTTCAAGAAGATGCTGGATAAGTTGGAAATTTCCATGCCCTTTGTTGATGTGGTGACTCAGATTCCTTCGTATAAGAAATTCTTGAAGGATATTCTGAGTAATAAGAAGAAGTTAGAGAAGAGTGCTGTGGTGGATCTCAGTGAGGGGGCATTGGCATGTGCAGCTCTTCAACAAAAGTTGCCTCCCAAACTGAAGGATCCAGGTAGTTTTACCATCCCTTGCATTATTGGGGGATTTGTAGTGGGCAGTGCTTTATGTGATCTGGGTGCCAGTGTTAGCCTGATGCCATATTCCTTATGCAAGAAGCTTAACCTGGGCATTCCAAAGCCTACTACCATGACTCTTCAGATGGCTGATAGATCCATTAAGCGCCTAGTGGGAGTTCTTGAAGACATCCCGGCGATGGTAGATCAGTACTTCATACCGGGAGATTTCGTGATTCTGGATATGGAAGAGGATGCCAAGGTTCCCATTATCCTTGGTAGGACTTTTCTAGCTACTGCTAGCGCTCTCATAGATGTTAAGAGGGGAAAGCTGGTGATGGAGGTGGCTGGCCACAAAATTGAATTTGATATCTTTAAGATGGCCAAACACCAACCCTCTTACATCGATGAGTGTCATGTGATTGAAGTGCTGGAGCAGTGCAGTGTAGTGGTGGAGGAAGAGGAAGATGAGGACTCCTCTGAACCAGTTGCTGAGGAGTTGGAGGATTCACTAGAAATAGTGGTTTCTCTTACTCCATTCGAAGAGGAGCAGGCCCCGAAGGTATAATTGAAACCTTTGCCTTCCAATTTGAGGTATGTATTTCTTGGCTCTAACTCTACTTATCCTGTGATCATTAGTTCCTCTCTGAAAGAGGAACAAGTTGAGGAACTGTTGACTGTGCTTAGAAAGCACAGGAAGGCCATTGGGTATTCGATTGGGGATTTAGTTGGCATTGATCCTAAGTATTGTTTGCATAGAATTTATCTAGAGGATGATGCCAAGGCTAGTGTGGAGCCCCTCAGGAGGCTAAACCCCAATCTAAAAGATGTTGTCAAGAAAGAAATTTTTAAGATGTTGGATAATGGTATTATCTACCCTATTTCGGATAGCAAGTGGGTTAGTCCTATTCATGTTGTTCCGAAAAAGGGCGGTATTACTGTTGTTGAGAATGAGAATAATGAGTTGATCCCTACTAGACTTGTCACTGGACATCGCATGTGCATTGATTATAGAAGGTTGAACAAGTCTACTAGGAAAGATCACTTCCCCCTCCCTTTCATTGACCAGTTGCTGGAGAGAATGTCCTGCAACGAATATTTCTGTTTTCTAGATAGTTTTTCAGGTTACTTTCAGATTTCAGTCCACCCGGATGATCAGGAGATGACTACGTTCACATGTCAATATGGCACTTATGCTTTCAAGCGTATGCCATTTGGCTTGTGTAACGCACCAGCTACATTCCAGAGATGCATGATGTCCATTTTTTCGGAGTTTGTGGAGGAGATTATGGAGGTGTTCATGGATGATTTTTCTCTCTATGGGAAGTCATTCAGTGAATGTCTCTCTAATCTCGAGAGGGTGCTATGCAGATGTGAGGAAGTGAATCTTGTGCTCAACTGGGAGAAGTGTCACTTTATGGCTTCAGAGGGCATTGTTCTGGGCCACAGGGTGTCTGCAAGGGGAATTGAGGTAGACCCAGCAAAAATTGAGGTGATTGGTAAGTTACCACCCCCTAATTCTGTGAAGGGGGTGAGGAGTTTTTTAGGTCATGCTGGGTTCTACAGAAGGTTCATTAAAGATTTCTCTGGGATTGCTAAGCCCCTTACTCATTTGCTTGCTAAAGATGTCCCCTTTGATTTTGACGATTCTTGTCTTGTGACTTTTGAAAAATTGAAAAATGCTCTTTGCCATGCTCCCATAATTCAACCCCCTGATTGGTCCTTACCTTTTGAATTGATGTGTGATGCTAGTGATTTTGCAGTAGGGGCTGTGTTGTGGCAGAAGAAAGATAAAAGTTACCCTGTAATTCATTATGCTAGTCATACACTTGATGATGCACATGTGAACTATGCCACAACTGAGAAGGAACTTTTGGCAATAGTGTTTGCAGTTGATAAATTCAGGCCTTATTTGATGGGAAGCAAGGTAATTGTTCACACTGACCATGCAGCTTTGAGATATCTGTTCCAGAAAAAGGATGCTAAGCCACGATTGATTAGATGGATTCTCCTACTACAAGAGTTTGATTTGGAGATAAGAGACAAGAAGGGCACTGAGAATGTGGTTGCTGACCATTTGTCCAGGCTTGAAAGCCGAGAGAAAGATGAGTTGCCCATTGATGATACTTTCAGAGGTGAGACATTGTTGGCTGTGAATACCTCCGTACCATGGTTTGCAGACATAGTTAATTTCCTGGTGGGTGGTTACATTCCTAAAGATTTTGATTACAATAAGAAAAAGAGGATTGTTCATGATGTGAGAGATTATTTTTGGGATGAGCCATTGCTTTTCAGGAGGGGTCCAGATGGTATTGTGAGAAGGTGTATTCCTGAGGAGGAGTTTGACAGTGTTCTTTATCATTGTCATGCTTCACCTTACGAGGGACACATGAGTGTTGATCGTACTACTTTGAAAGTTTTGCAATCAGGATTGTTTTGGCCTACTTTGTTTGCTACTGCTAAAGACTTCGTGAGTAGGTGTGATAGATACCAGCGGACTGGCACTGTTAGTAGGAGACATGAGATGCCCCAGAGAGGAACTTTAGAGGTTAAGGTATTTGATGTCTGGGGAATGGACTTCATGGGTCCGTTTCCTCCTTCTTTTGGTAATGAGTACATCCTAGTTGCAGTAGATTATGTGTCTAAGTGGGTGGAAGCAATAGCAGCTCCGAGGAATGATGCAAAGACTGTGGTCAAGTTTGTGAAGAAGAATATTTTCTCCCGGTTTGGTGTGCCTAGGTCCTTTATCACAGATAATGGGGCTCATTTTTGCAATAAGTTGTTGGAGAAACTTTTGGTGAAGTATGGGATTTACCACAGGTTGTCCACACCATATCATTCACAGACCTGTGGACAAGTTGAGCTGGCAAACAGAGAAATTAAATCAATTTTGGAAAAAGTGGTGAGCCCTAACCGGAAGGATTGGTCACTAAAGTTAGATGATGCTTTATGGGCTCTCCAGACTGCATTCAAGACTCCCATTGGTGTGTCTCCTTTCAAGCTTGTGTTTGGGAAATCATGCCATTTACCAGTTGAGTACGAGCACAAGGCTTATTGGGCAATTTCGAAGTTGAATTTGGATGAGAATTTGTCTAGAGAGAAGAGATTGTTGTCATTGAATGAGTTGGAGGAATTCCGGATGGATGACTATGAGAATGCCAAGATTTACAACAGAGAGAACAAAGTACTTTCATGATAAGAGGATCCTAAGGAGGAGTTTTGAACCGGGTGATCAAGTTTTGCTATATAACTCCCGATTGAAACTGTTCCCTGGGAAACTCAAGTCTAGATGGTCAGGACCGTTTACGGTGGTTGAGCAATCTCCTTCGGGTGCGGTTACTATTGTTGACACTACTGGTGATCCATTCGTGGTTAATGGCCAAAGGTTGAAATATTTCAATGTTCCAGAATCAAAAGAAGCGATGGTTAAAGTAGTTTGGGATCTCTTTATTCCCATCTACACTTGATGATCACATGACTAAGTCGAGCTGACGACAGTAAACTCAGCGCTTCATGGGAGGCACCCCATGTTATCCTTTATTTTCTGCGTTTTACTTTCTGCATTTTTCTATTTATATTTAGTTCGGAGTAGAGTTAGGAATTTTTCTTGTTTAAAGTGGTGTTTCTTGGGTTATTTTGGTGAGGAGTGTGTATTGTTTTGCTTTTGGAAGAGTGGGGAATGGTTAGATTTGAAGAGGTTAGGTGTTGAAACAGGTCAAAAATGCTCTAGGACTAACTTGCAGGTGAAACCGAGCTTGGGCGCGAAAAAGGACAAAACTGCGCAAGGCGGAGCCTGGATCACAGCCACTGTCACGGCCGTGACCCTAGCCGTGATGCCGAGGCGTCATTTTTTCACCAAACAGAGCAAATGAGAGCTCTGAGTCACGGGCCACCTCCCGGCCGTGACCTAGGCCGTGATGGCGTCGGAAAAATTCCAGTGTGTACAGGGCAAATGAGAGCTCTAGGTCACGGGCCGCCTCCCGGCCGTGACCCAGGCCGTGATGGCAGCGGAAAATTTCCAGTACGTAGAGGCTTAAATAGGGCTCTAGGTCACAGGCCACCTCCCGGCTGTGACCCAGGCCGTGATGCTGTGCCGTAAGATTTTCCAAAAAAATCAAAATAAGGCCCAGGGTCACGGCCCCGATCCCGGCCGTGACCCCAACCGTGATGGCGGACTGGGTTATAAAACCCGGTCCGCGATTCCCCACCCGTTTTTCCCCAAATCGAAACCCTAACCCCCCTCTCCCAATTTCTCTCCACCCCCAATCTCCATACACCAAATTGGACCTTTTTGCTTGTGATTGTTTGCTCTTCCCTACTCCTTAGCATCATCTTCCTTATCTAAACAAGGTTTGAACTTCAATTTCTCCACTTGTATTACTATTTTCGAATTTCTTTAGTGGTACTCATAGGTTGCTTGAATCTCTACTTTAATGGATGCATGTTGTTAGTTTGAGCATATTTAGGGTTAATATTGTTGATTTCATGATATGGAAGCATGCTTAGTACTTTAATGGTGTTCACATTGAGGTTTTGGGTGAAACTTTGAATACCCATTTACTTTTGAGATGAATGTTGATTGTGGATGAACTTCTTGATAGTTTTAGGATTGTGGAGTAGTTGTTACCAGTTTGGCAATGATTCTTGAGCAATTTGCGATGTTTGAGCCGAACTCTAGGTTAGGTTTTAAAAAAAAAAATACTAGTTTCTTTTAGATAGTCATATACTCCACAATCCTGAACCCCTTTGTGCTTTCAAATTGCCTAACCCTCGCCCCATGGATATCTTTGGTGTGAGTTGTTTGCAGATGCCTCCACGTAATAAGAAGAAATCAGTTGCACAGAGGCAACCCGCAGCTCCACCAGTGCCTGACACTCCACTGCATGATCCAAAGCTCTTTGAGCGGTTTGAGTTCTTCTCCGGGTGACAAATATTCAAGCCGTACATCTTCTCTTTGGACGTTGCGACCCACTTTGGTATCCGGGATGAGGTTGTTGCCTTGGTGGAACTCCCAGAATGGAGGTACTTGTTAATGGAGTTCAATGAAGACACACACAAAGACTTGCTAGTTGAGGTCATGACCACTATGAAGCTTCCTAAATTTGATGGCCTCACTAGTAGTGTCTGTGTCCAGTTTCACATTGGCCATACGATGTTCCGGTTCAGCCCGGATAGATTGAGTGATTTGATGGGTTTCGGCCCGGTTCAGCAGCTCACGGAGGAGGAAAAGTTTGACCGATATGCCAATGTGCTAAATGTTCAGGAGTTCTGGGCCGAACTCACAGATGGCACCACCGAGTTCAGGAGCTCCCACAGCCGCTCATCTGAATTCCTCAAATTGGAGCACAAATTTATGCAATATCAGCTGGGCCACTCCATCACAGGCCGCTTTGATGCCACGAGCTCTGTTAATCACGCTGACTTATTCTGTCTATATGGCATGGTCAAGCGTGTTCGGCTATACATGGTCACTTTCCACACTTTAAACCTTGTTTGTCCTCAAACAAGCTATCATTGAATCAAGCAACACATAAGTGAAAAAGATGCCACAACTTTGATATTCAAGCAAGCTAAGACACAAGAATGATGCATACATTTGAAATCAATACATTCTTCAAGCTATCATGAAAATGTGTTTCCAAACAAACTTTTGATTCTCAATAACGAATATCCCAAGAAACAAAACCCGTTGGCTAAAACAAAGCAATTGGATTAACTTTCTTTTTCACACGATTTCAAGCATGCAATCCAACAATAGGTTCACCAATCATTTAAAGCGGGCCACTAGCCGAGCCAACTAGTAGGACCGATGTGCACAAGCCAGCCCTATTCAACCGCCCTTATAACCTCAAGCCCCCTAGATTCTAACGTGATTAACAAAAAGGCTTCAAGGTTGTCTACTACCCCTCAGGACCAACCATCGGGCTACCCGATCTCACATGGAGCCCCATGCTTTTTCGAGAACTGTACAATGGGTGCCCGGTCCTAACGGAATAGATCTCTCCTCTTCTCATTCCCCAAGATAACCTCATCGGGCGACCCGACTTCACATGGATCTCCATGCTTTTTCGAAGACGGTGCAATGCGTGCCCGAATCTTGGCGGAATGGCTCTCTTAAATTTTCTCATCTCCCAAGACCTTGTATCGAGGCAACCGACTTCACGTAGAGCTCTACGCTTTTTCGAAGGCGGTGCAATGGTTGCCCCAATTTGTCCTAGCGAGACGGTTCATCTTTTTCATATCCTAAGGTGGCCACATTGGGCTCTTTTGGGGTTTTGGCCTCATTGGGCTCTTTTAAACAAAATAAAGCAAAGTGATAAGTGCCAAAAGTAGCCGTGTTTTAGGGGTCATTTAAGTGTGAAGTATGCTATAATAGATGTCCATTAGGCCTAGAAACATGCTAAGATAGGTTAATTTCATTGCATATAGGTCTAGGGACTAATCTTGTGTGTTTTCATATAATTTGCACAATTCTTGCACTTCGCAGGGCATTCCGGCGACACTTCAGTAAAACGGACGTAACCGGAGCTAGGAATGTCCGAATGAGGCGAGGCAGGTGGCTATGGAACCGTATCGACGAGAGCTACAACATAGAAGAAGAAAGAAGAAGCAAACTTCACCACGCACGCTCACACGCGTGTGAGCGGCGTGGTTGCTCACTGGATTGCTCCCACGCACGCTCACACGCGTGTGAGCTGCGTGGACGTGACACAGCGCGGAAATTATTAGGGCGAAATTTTGGGGGTTATATATATGCCCTTTATAGGTCTTTTAGATCAGTTTTCAGCAGCCCCCAATAGCTTTAGATCTGATTTCTCTTTCCAAATTCTTCCCCTTTGGGGAGGAAAACACTCCTTAGAATAGATTTAGCTTAGGATTTGAAGATGAAGATTATGTAGATTCAAGCTTCCTTAGGTATAATTTCTCTTCCTTTAATATAAAGTTGGATCTTTTATATTCTTGCATTGTTTATATTGCTTCTATTTATGTTTATTATGGTAGAGTAGAGTAGTTGGGTGTGTGTGCCCTTGTTGATCTATGGATTGATGCTTATACTTTATCGTATGATCTTGGTGTTGTGGGAGTATGATTGATATTTGTATGGATGATGTTGTTCAATCTGTGCTTCTATTTCCGGCCGGGATAGTTAGTGAACCGAGTGGAAGTGAAAGTGTGCGCGATAGCGGCCTCTCACGAGCCCAACTCATCTATATCTCCGCTCTTAATCCGAAAGGATGAGATCCGAGAGGAGTGGTAGGCAAGGTGTTCGATAAAATGCCTCAACCGAATGAGGATTGAGAGTTTGAGTGTGACGCCACTCAATACAAAGACCGTGACTCCCTAGATCAATCCCGAAACCCAATTCCAAGCTACCTACGATAATCAATCCTTTGGTTTAACTTTGGCATGCACCCCTTTCCTTTTACCTTTTGTATTTTTCATCTTATTTTACCTTCAAACCTTTCAACCACCCATGAACAAAACCTCCACCTTTGATTCTTGCAACTCTTACATTTCAACCTCATGAATGCCAACACGTATTCGGTTCCCATTCGCCATCCTTGAGAGACACGACACTCGGGGAGTCTTGACTCTTCGTTTTACCACCTTCACACTTCACCCTCACCACCATACACACAACATCACAAAGCATCACCTTCACAACCCCACACGCCACCTTCGGGAGAGCAAAAACAAAGAAAATTAGGTTCATTTCCGGGCTTAGTAAACATTATATTACTAGGGTTGATAGGTGCACACTCCCACTTCGTTACCTCCTTGACTATGGTCCGGGTTAAATGAGGGGTGAACATCACACAAGCATACAAACATCAACAACTTTAAAAGTGAACAAGAGTTTTATTTCAAGGGATATTCCAAATTGAGAATCAAACATTCCTTCAAAGCACGCATTTTCTAAGATAGATTAAACAATGTATTCATTTCAAACATATACAAAATTCTACGCTAAGCATCACTTTAGATCAAAGCTTTTTAAGTACCACCGGTGCTTTCCTTTCCACACTTTAAAAGGAACATCGTCCTCGATGTTCACATTAAGCACAAGGTGGGGAAACCAAAAAGTCTAAACAAAACAACTATGCCCCTTTCCACACTTTAGAAGTGTGCTATGGGCTATAGGATCACACAAAAATGCTTTTATGAATGATTCAAAACATGCAATGCAATGTCACGCCATCTCCCGGTTTCCACACTTTAAAAGGAAAGCATATAGGCAAACTAACAAAAGACAAGAGAGATAAAGAGACTCCCTTGTTGCTTCTCTTCAAGTACATTGCCTTTAATCATCGTCTTAGCTCTGAGTCATTCATCAATTTTCCTACATCATCAACAAACACATTGCAATACTACAAACCATATTAGAGAATTTAACTTCCATTAATGCAAAACTTATTGAAAGCAAAAGTAAACAACAAAACAAAATGCATAAAAATGTAAGATAACCTCGGGTTGCCTCCCGAGAAGCGCTCCGTTTAACGTCCGTAGCCCGACGTAACTTTCAAGCCCTCATTCCAACATACTTGGACGGGGACAAGTCCTTTTGCCCCATCCACTCTTTCTTCAAGATATGCCCTCAAATGCCGGGCGTTGGCAAACTCCTTTAATTTTTTACATAGCATACTCTCTTCCAAAGGTTTGCAACTATCTATGTCCATGAGTATGCTATTCTCTTCCGACTTACCTCTTTTTTCATTTTTCTTCTTTTCACCAAACTCCTTTTCATCATTTCTCACTTTCTCCTCAACTTCCTCCTCTACACTCTCTACCCTTATTTCTTCCTTTTCTTCTTCTATGGTTTTGCAATGAACTTCCTCAAACAACACATTCTTATTTTCAAAATTTTCTTCTTCATTTTCCTTTTCTATAGTCACACTCTTATCACCTCCCCCTTTTTCCTTACTTGACACGACATCCCGTACATATCCATCCGGTTCCTCCTCAACTTCACCAAGCAAGTCATGAATATACAAAGCATCATCAAGGCAATTATCATGGAAAGTCACAAATTCAACATCATTTAATTCATGCAAACTAGCATCAACATTCATTTCATCATCACCACAAAGCATCTCATGCAAATCATCAACATGTTCATTTGACAAAGATTCGTCACCAAAAGTGAAAGACTCAAGAACATCATTATCATTTAAAGAAACAAAAGAATTGTTTTCACAAGCATCAAAACAATTTTCATTATCATCGGAGGAGTCAAATGAATCACTATCATTAAAGTCATAAGGGTTGAAAAAATTGACCTCATTATCAACATCTTCAATTATGCAATTATTTTCACTAGTTATATCTACCACGTTTTCAACTTCATCATCAACACAATCAATATTAGCATTATCAAAATGAATAGGCACATGAATATCATCACAATCATTATTCTCATCACACATGTCGGCCCAAGATTTAGAAATTTTATCACCAAGAGTAGTGCTAACACTAATAGGGTCAAGTGTCTTACCACATGCAAGCTCAATAGTGTCACCACATGACTTTTCCTCTTCCCACACTATCTCCACATCACCATCACTCTCCTTTTCCTCAACATTCTCATATTCTTGCTTCCACCCTTCCCTAATATTGGCCATTTCTTGTTTTAATTCTTCTATCCTTGCCAACATCTTGTTCTTCATGTCTTCCATGTTTTCCTCCTCATATGGTTGCATCATGTACTCCTCATTGTCATAGTGGTTGCACTCTTGATCAATTTCGTCCCTAGGGTGCTTGTACCTACATTCACATGGGAAGTTAGTCTTACATTTCTTGCAATATGGGTACTTTTGGCATTGATAACTATAGTGAGGCCCTTTACAAGCATAACAAATCACTTGTCGATTCATATCTTCAAACATGTGTTCCTCAATGGTCTTGAAGCGGTCATTTGGGTCTCTTGGCTTGGGTTTCAACCAATGGTCATACATGTGCTCGATAATAGATTTCTTTTTGGGTGGAGGTGTGTTTTGAGTGTACGATTGTGGAGAGTAGGATTGGGATGGGTAAGAGTCGTAGGATTGAGAATTAGAGAATCCTCTTTGTTGAGGGTAGTCATCATCCTCGTCATAGTGGGTAGATTGGTAAGATTTTGAATCATAGCTTTGAGGTAGTGGTAGGGTTCTTCTTGAGTAGTGGTAATCACCATATTCTCTATCATCATATTGAGTTCTTAATATTTGCCTTGGTGGTGGATCATCATACTCATCATATGCCTTATCATCATATTGAGGTCTTGATGGTTGCCTTCTTGGTTGGTATTCTTCTTGTGAAGATCCATATGTCCTTGAGTAAGGTTATTCATAGTCCTCATAATCTCTATAACCATAGGGGTTAGAAACTTGAGCATTATAGCCTCCCCTTGGTTGCCTATATCCTCCTTGGTCTTCATAGTAGTCCTCTTGTTGATATCTTGCTTGAGAATACATTATAGAGGATCAACCTATCAACAGAAAGACAAGAGAGTGTTTTGCAACTAGAAGTAGTTGCATGTGAGAGTAGTAGCAAATGAAATGACAAAAAGATTAAAATGTAAACAAAGTAAATTGCAAAAATAAAAAGAAAATAGGAGGGGGGGGNTTCTCACTTTCTCCTCAACTTCCTCCTCTACACTCTCTACCCTTATTTCTTCCTTTTCTTCTTCTATGGTTTTGCAATGAACTTCCTCAAACAACACATTCTTATTTTCAAAATTTTCTTCTTCATTTTCCTTTTCTATAGTCACACTCTTATCACCTCCCCCTTTTTCCTTACTTGACACGACATCCCGTACATATCCATCCGGTTCCTCCTCAACTTCACCAAGCAAGTCATGAATATACAAAGCATCATCAAGGCAATTATCATGGAAAGTCACAAATTCAACATCATTTAATTCATGCAAACTAGCATCAACATTCATTTCATCATCACCACAAAGCATCTCATGCAAATCATCAACATGTTCATTTGACAAAGATTCGTCACCAAAAGTGAAAGACTCAAGAACATCATTATCATTTAAAGAAACAAAAGAATTGTTTTCACAAGCATCAAAACAATTTTCATTATCATCGGAGGAGTCAAATGAATCACTATCATTAAAGTCATAAGGGTTGAAAAAATTGACCTCATTATCAACATCTTCAATTATGCAATTATTTTCACTAGTTATATCTACCACGTTTTCAACTTCATCATCAACACAATCAATATTAGCATTATCAAAATGAATAGGCACATGAATATCATCACAATCATTATTCTCATCACACATGTCGGCCCAAGATTTAGAAATTTTATCACCAAGAGTAGTGCTAACACTAATAGGGTCAAGTGTCTTACCACATGCAAGCTCAATAGTGTCACCACATGACTTTTCCTCTTCCCACACTATCTCCACATCACCATCACTCTCCTTTTCCTCAACATTCTCATATTCTTGCTTCCACCCTTCCCTAATATTGGCCATTTCTTGTTTTAATTCTTCTATCCTTGCCAACATCTTGTTCTTCATGTCTTCCATGTTTTCCTCCTCATATGGTTGCATCATGTACTCCTCATTGTCATAGTGGTTGCACTCTTGATCAATTTCGTCCCTAGGGTGCTTGTACCTACATTCACATGGGAAGTTAGTCTTACATTTCTTGCAATATGGGTACTTTTGGCATTGATAACTATAGTGAGGCCCTTTACAAGCATAACAAATCACTTGTCGATTCATATCTTCAAACATGTGTTCCTCAATGGTCTTGAAGCGGTCATTTGGGTCTCTTGGCTTGGGTTTCAACCAATGGTCATACATGTGCTCGATAATAGATTTCTTTTTGGGTGGAGGTGTGTTTTGAGTGTACGATTGTGGAGAGTAGGATTGGGATGGGTAAGAGTCGTAGGATTGAGAATTAGAGAATCCTCTTTGTTGAGGGTAGTCATCATCCTCGTCATAGTGGGTAGATTGGTAAGATTTTGAATCATAGCTTTGAGGTAGTGGTAGGGTTCTTCTTGAGTAGTGGTAATCACCATATTCTCTATCATCATATTGAGTTCTTAATATTTGCCTTGGTGGTGGATCATCATACTCATCATATGCCTTATCATCATATTGAGGTCTTGATGGTTGCCTTCTTGGTTGGTATTCTTCTTGTGAAGATCCATATGTCCTTGAGTAAGGTTATTCATAGTCCTCATAATCTCTATAACCATAGGGGTTAGAAACTTGAGCATTATAGCCTCCCCTTGGTTGCCTATATCCTCCTTGGTCTTCATAGTAGTCCTCTTGTTGATATCTTGCTTGAGAATACATTATAGAGGATCAACCTATCAACAGAAAGACAAGAGAGTGTTTTGCAACTAGAAGTAGTTGCATGTGAGAGTAGTAGCAAATGAAATGACAAAAAGATTAAAATGTAAACAAAGTAAATTGCAAAAATAAAAAGAAAAGGGGGGGTTAGACTCTCTAACTTGAACACTTGCTCATGTCAATCCAAGTGCACTTACTACTCAAAAACCGATGCCATCCCCGGCAACGGCGCCATTTGATAAGTGTAGTATTCGCGGTGGATGGAAAGAAATAGATGTTAAAACGGGAAGAAGTTCCCGAGTATCGTTCTCTGAGGATGGCAAGGAGGGAATTCAAGCGGTAAGGGGATTAAGCACAAGAGTGTTTAGTGTTTGAAAGCTAACCCAAACATAGTAAGAAAATGCACATGAAACATCATGAAAATAAGGAACAAACAATGGAAACAATCAATTGGAAAGGAGGATTTGGATCTTGCAACTCATATCGGTATCCTTGATTTCCTAAGATATTAGGCTAGCAACACTTAGATTATGAAAATGAGATAAGGTCACCAACACCACCGCCACTCTTGTGGTCAATGGACTCACTCCTTAGACCGTAATGTCATCCTTGTGATCACTAGGCTAGGAGAAGCATTTTGTCAAACACGTTATGTGCCACTTATCTTCCACTTTTCCCTTTTCTCAAAGGTGAGAGGGAAATGTGCTAGGCTAGGCTATGGAGTAACCTTACTCTCGTAAGTGAGACTCCTTCTCCAAACATCTCTCATATAGGTTGATCATTCCCACACAAGAGTCAAAGAAGATCACCATTCACACAATCAAACTCATAATCAAAGCAATTGCAAAACCTAATTGATCAATTCAAAGCTCAAGAATATCCATACAACATTGCTCAATCCAAATCCACAAAGATCTATCTAATCATACTTCGAATTGAAATAGCAAAAGGTAAAAGTAATGACAAGAAATTAAAAGGAAGACTTAGCTAGAGTTCTCCCTAGGCTAATCCTAGAGAGAGAAAGTCTAGGGTGTGGAATGGTGGATGAATGGAGAGATCCCCTGAAAAATTAGCTCAATTCCCCTTTTAAACATTGCAGAAACTGCCCATTTTCGCGATGGACGCCCTGGTGGACGCGCGTCCACGGCGTCATTTGCGTCCAGACTTCAACTTCTGCAAGTGTTCTGATGGACGCCCGGGTGGACGCGCGCGTCCACGACCCTCTGCTGCACAGACTTCAAACTTCAGAGAGTGAAAAATTGGACGCAGGGGTGGACGCGGCCTGGACGCGCGTCCACGGTGCGTCCAAGGCCTCTTCTTGCTCCCACTTCGGTTCGTTCTTCATTTCTCTGAAATATTGTCATCTTCTGCCTTTTTACACATCTTTTTCCTACAAAAACGATTAGCAAAGCGTGGAACGAGTCCGATGGCACTAACAAGCATTCCAACGCAATTTAAGGCTCAAATCAAACACAAAAGCAACAAATTGTGCACTAGACGATCCGATAATAACCTTATAAAGATGGCATCTTTTGCACTTATCAATTCTGAAGCATGCTTATATGTGTATACTAGTTATCAACACGCGCGTTGCGCGATTAAACCAATGCTCAATGCGTATTTTTAAATTAGTGTTCCTTAATTGGTTAAAGTAGTCACATAATAATTAGAGAAAAAAATAATAAATTAATAAAAATCAAAGAAATAGTTTCGATGCTTATATATTTTAATAAAACATAACGAAATTGTAAATAACTAAATTGCAACTAAAATAAGTAGAAACAAATAAAACACTTACATGGGAGCAAACGACGTGTCACCATTGTCACTTGTTTGGTCACAGGTCCGACTATTTAAAATCTATGTGTAATTGTATTTGTGATCAAGTACTTTATAGTTCGTCCGGACATGTTTGACAATGACATTTGAGATGATGTACCATTTGTTGGTTTGTAAAGTGATATCAGGCATTTCAAATTTTCAATGTCATTATCAAACACTCTTGATTGAACCCGAGTTCCTTGCATTTACAATGATGTTGGTGGTGAATGAAAGCATCTTAATAATAATAATAATACTAATAATGATAAAAATAATAATAATAATAATAATAATAATAACTTTACTATTTACTTACTATTTCATCCTCAAATACGATGTGCATATACTTTTTCTCAGGCGTTCCAATAGCGTTTTTTGGTTCGTTTTTCTTAATGACATGAACTGTACAACTCCAGCCCACAGTTTGTGTGTCAATATCAATTATCTTTACTGCATTTGTCATTACTAATATTCTTGTGTCATGGAAAATATGTTCAAAAAGGATGTTATGAAATAATATAATGGGAAACACACCATAAATTCAAAAACCATATATTAGGGAGTTAAGAGTAACTAAATTATAGAGGAATATAATGAGAACCACAACATTACATACAATGATACAAGTATAGCTGAACAGATTATACAATAGATATATTTACATAACGATATTGATGTTATACTAATTAATGAGTATACCATCATTGATTTTTTTTTTTTAAACTGTAATCATTATGAGTACAAATACAAATAATAGAATTAGCATGAAAATATTTTGACAATCATACCTATAGAATGTCAAGTAGGTGGTGTGTTGCAGAATATGTTAGGTTTAGTTTTGGGTGAATACCAGTGAGAAGGGGATGGGCTTACATACTGTTGTTTCGGATAGAATAATGGTTTAGTTAGGAATCTATACAAAATTGTATTATATTTTTTTTTTGAATACTACTGACTCTATAACAATACAGTATCTGTTCATAACTACTTTCTCAACCTATTGAAGCACAAGAATCAGTATTTCCGAACCCACCACCTCCCGTATAAAGGGAAGTGTTTGATGCCACTGGACCACAAGGTCTTTGACTTGTATTATATAATCTTATAAAGACTTCAATATTCTAATTTTAAGTTAGGAATCTATACAGAATTGTATTATAGAATATTGCCAATTTGTTTGAAAACTACAATAAAGAAACAAATTGCCTAAACAATTTAATGTTAAACTTCCGTTATATTTAACGAAAAAATTTGGTAAAATTATAAAAGATTAGGATATATTAGGAATTTAATTAGAGGTTGCACAATAAGAATAACACAAAGTACAATATGTTATAGCAGATATTACACCAACATTTTTTTAGTACCAGTTAAAGGTCTAACATTATTGGCTCTTATTATAAGTGTAGATGTTTCGTTATTATTTATCATTATTAGTATACGTTATAAATACGTGATATCATGTTGCCTACATTATACACATATTTGTAATTGCATACATTACTACCTATAATACATATTGATTTATGCATGTAAAGGTAATATGTACTAATGTTATATATATATATATATATATATATATATATATATATATATATATATTACCTTTTTCCACCATGCGTTAACTGCCTATGGATATTTGCAGCGGTTTTAAGAGTATTGTTATTCTCCATTGCTAATTTTATCACTTATTGTGATAATGTCTTCATAAAATATTTTAAAGGCATGCGATTTTATAATTTTTTATCAATCTCCCAAATATTATAATTATATTCTTGCAACTTTGCCATAATATTTTTCTATATAAGCATGTCGGTATGCAGTTTCTATAATTTTTGGGAGTTATGGTAGCTTTTTTTGAAAGGAGTAAACCTCAAAACTGGTACAACTATGTCTATGTATTATTTGAGAGTGTGGAAACTACTATGTCTATGTACTGTTTGAGACCATAGTTTCTACGACATCTCTGGTATTTCCAAGAAGGCAATATTAATTTCATTATTATGTTTCTTATATATTTCAGTCGTAAGCTAGCCTTGTTTAATAGTTGAATATTATATTGCTCTTTGAAGGCAATATTGTTTGCTGGCTTTTTGACTTGACTAATATTATATAGAAACTGTTTCAATTTGACTGAAATGAGGACAGAAAAGTGCATTCTAGTATTGTTATGGCCTATTTTGGACCATTCTTTATGGGTCAATTTTTGTGATACTCGCGCTTGAGAAATATGACTATTTGATGGACTATGTCCTTATTACCCAGGACGCTGCATCCAATGCAATATTTTTCATTGGCTTGATTTTAATGGCAAATTAGAAATTACATTTTTTTTTCTAAGTCTTGCCATAATACTTTTGATTATGATATGAGAATCATATTTTTAGAATCTCTATTGATATTGCTTATCTAATATTTATGTGGTAATAATGGTGATATTCTGTCTTTTCATTAACATTATTGAATTTATTTACGATATTATTGCATAATTTTGATTAATTGCATTTTTTATCGTAATACAACTCTACGATATTTTTGGCTATCCCTGCCAATTTGAAATATGTGAAAAGGCGATTTTGGCAAATTACCAGCGATGGCCATACCATTGCCAGATAAACGTCCTGAAGATGCCAGATAAGTGTTTTTCTCAAAGCAGATAGTTTATAATTATCTTATATTGACAATTGTGTGCATTTATATATCACCATGTGATATTTTAATTGTCTAAAAGAATATATGACGTCTATCCAAATTGATACTCAATTTGTAGAAAGCATGATTGATAGATACAAATAGTGATAAGATCACTCCATATGACATTGTATGTTGAGTACCCTAATCATCATCATGAAACAATTATTTGAGATAGACAATAAAATATCTTATTTTTAACTAGAGCTCTAAAATCTTAATAGAGCTTTGTCCGGAAGACAAACTAAGTAATTATGGAGGAAAAATTATCTATCTTGGGGACCTCCAAAAATTTAGAAACCACTACATATCACAAGCACATAGTACATGGTTCAAAATCACGCATTTCCCTATCTGCGTTATGTTTTTCTTAAAAATATCAGTATGCATTTCTCTCTTTTCTTAGAGCCATCAAATAATTAGAGCCTATCATAAGGATTACTAGAAATGCTTACTGCATACTCTATTATAAGATCATTTCTCGGCATTAGGGGGAGATTTGACCAAACTTTTTATAGAATGCTGAGAAAATTTCATAAAATGAAAAAGATCTTCAAACTCATGTACTAGTTTTATTAAACCAGAAGATTCAAAAATTGAACAAAAATCTGCTAGAAATATCAAGGAGTGACTAAGTCAATAGAAATATTATTAAAATCCCCAAATAGGACTAAACTTTCCTACCGATTTTCTTTATGCCGGAAGCATTAGAAATTTATCGGTTTCAGAATTTGTAAAAACTAGATCTAGTGTAGAAATTTTGTCACTCTTGGAACATAAAATTTTATCCTGAAGATATTCGTCTGGAAGGAGAAAATCCCCAATAAAATTGTAGGTGCACCAAATAAATAAAATACTGGGGAAGCGGAACAACCAAATTCAAAATACTATTGGGAAATGCCATCTATTTGGTTGATAAAAATGCCATGTGTATAAAAATATTTACAAAATAGTTACAGTTGTCGACAACACATTTCGCTCCTATTGCTCATGGATACTTAAAATCTGGATCCAGAAATTAAAGCAGTAGTTTAACGCCCGAAGCGTGCTAACTGTTTTAGAAAAGAGCAATTAAGGCATACAAATCAAAACTCGCTAAAGAAAATATACACCAAAAAGTGCTATAATGTAAAGCGAGTTGAGAGTTTTACGCATAAACCCAATATGGTCATGGCATTATATTCCGCTATTTAGTAAAACTAGGAGAAAATAAATCAGATATGTAGGCAATAGACACAATTATCACATATTCTATATGGATAAGTCGGTTATTAATATCCTTGAATAAATAAGTTGCTAAACTATGACTTTTTCTACAAAGTCAAATTGATTGAAAAAGGATTTTCTCCCCACGAAGAAAGGATGAAAATATATTCTCATATAGTATATGTGATTGTGAAACTTAAATGTATTTTCCTAGAAGGATATGTATAAATCCCTCTTGAAAAATCTAAATCATTAGATTAAAAGTCATTATCTCGAAGGAGAATGTACTTCAGGACCCAAAGTCCACTACTTCAAAAATATAATAAGTAATTCTATCAGTCCATATGATCATTAAAAATATGATCAAATTCTATAGACAATCATGAAGATTGTGACATATATCTTCTCTACAACTTATTAAAACTTCAAGCCATGTAGAACTTGAAGATTGTTATCTTCAGGGGGAGATGAGGCTACATTTACTTAAATCAATCCTGAAGATTGAGTCTTAAAAGGACCAACAGTTGCATTCTTTTTACGACATATGAATAGATATATACCATGTACTCTTTTTCCCTCACTAGATTTCTCCCATTGGGTTTTTCTAGTGTGGTTTTTAACGAGGCATGAGTATAATATAATAAACGGGAAGAACGTTGCAAATAAGTACTTAAATAGACGAACCCTGAAATCCTGAAGATTATGCATGAAGGCTTATGATTGTACTCTTTTTCCCTTAATTAAGTTTTTCCCACCGGGTTTTCTTAAATTAAGGTTTTTAACGAGACAATCAGGAAGGTTTTTGTCTCTAGGGGGAGCAACAACATGCACAGAGATTATTGGTCCAGAAGACCACCAACTCTTACAAATCCTGAAGATTAAACGCAACAAGTTATGGTTGTACTCTTTTCCCTTAACTAAGGTTTTTTTTCCCATTGGGTTTTCTTGGTTTTAAGGAGGCAACCAGGACTATACATGTGTTTATAAATATCATGTACTCTTTTCTTCAACTAGGTTTTTCCTACGTGGTTTTCCTAGTAAAGTTTTTAACGAGGCATGAAAGTATTTAAATATACCATTCATATACCGTATACTCTTTTCTTGTCTACCATTCATATTTGTAAACCACTTTCTCCCTATTCTTTGTTCTCTCTATCCCTTTACTCTTTCCCTGCAACCTGCAATGTTCCTGTAATATTCACGGGTTAGGAGCTAATGGCCAACGGGCAAATTGCCTTACAACAAAATGGAGGATTTTGTTTTTATTAATATTATTGCGTTGCAGGGACGTATATATATTGTATTAGTACGATTAGTAATTTTAATCAAGAATTGTATTACGAATATGAAATTAAAAAAAGAATATATTTTATTAGGAATTCTATTGCTACATTTTAATTTACAATTGTAGTACGAATAAGAATTGTTTAACATATTTTACAATATTATGTAAACCTTAATAGTATAAAAGTGTTTTGGGTGCGAAGTTAAAATGGAGGATTTTGTTTTTATTAATAGTATAGATTAATTAAAGAATTAATTAAAATTAATTTAATAATGGAATTAATGAATTAAGAAAAATAAGAAAATAATTGTAATTAAATTAATAATGGATATTAAGAAATTAAGGAATTGAAAGTAATTAAAGAGTATTTAAATGGTAAAAAAACAATCTTTACAATCAAAAAACTTATTTTTTAGTTGATAAATATACGCAAATCTTTCAAAATATTACTCCCTCCGTCCCATTTTATGTGTCTGGTTTGGTTAACGAGACTTGACTGAAATTATTTTTAATTCAAATTTTCATAATATTAAATTTAATATTAATATACAAAATTTATATATTTAGAAACTACATTAAAAGTACTATTAAACACAAAAAATCAAATTTAGAAATAAGTAAAAAATAATAAATAAAATAAAAAAAGAAGAAAGAGTTGATTTGACTAATGCATAGTAAGTAGGACAGATAAAATGGGAAAGAGGGAGTAATATTTATAATAAATAAAATGTTTTCAAAATTATCATCATAATAATAATTAATAGTATAAAAGTATTTAATACAAAGCTTTTAAATGTTAATAAAACTATCTTTACACAATAAAAAAAAATCATTTATTAGTTAATGAATATACAGTAAGGGTAAAAATCATTGTAAAGGAAAACTATTAAATAAATTTTAAAACATAGTGTACTATAATAATATTATTATTATTATTAGGTAGTCGTTTGCTTTCTTTTATTATTATGTAATTAGTGAATTAATTATAATTAAGATAATAATGGAATTAAAGAATTATGTAAAATAAGGAAATAACTGTAATTAAGCTAATAAAGAAAAATATGAAGTTAAGGAATTGAAAGTAATTACATAGTACTTAAATAGTAATAAAATTATCTTTATAATAAAAAATCATATTAATGCATGATGGCATGTAGTGACTCTCCTGTATGGGAGGCCATGAGATCGAGCCTTAGCGGAGTATTTCAATAGGACATACAACAATGTAATTGAGTTAGTTATATTAAATAAAATCATATTAATGCTTTTTAATTTCACATATTTATTTTAATAATAATATAATTTCATAAATTATATTACATATCAATTTTTCTAAAATAAATGCAATCAAACGAGTCATATATTATTGATAATTTTACATTGATCTTATAATTAAATAAATTTACTCTTTCAAATATTATAATTAGTTTTACCTTTAATTTTATTATTTAAATATATAATAAAAAATTAATCTGTGCATCACACAGGTAATTTACTAGTAGTAATAATAATATAATTACATTTGGTTTACAGGTTTCTTATCAAGGTGTTATTAAGTGTTGATGGAATTTTGGACTTCATTGGTAAGATTTCATGTTCACCAAAACTATTTTTTTGCCCTAAAATGTATAAATATTTTTATGATGTATGACATGATATCATTATTTATATGTATATCAAAGATATTTGCTCAAAAAATATAGTATGTGTGGTATTATGTGAATTATAAGATTATTGTGATCGCAAGTGCATTTATCGATGAATAGTATTATTGTGAATGGTGATTCTCGAGATATCTAGAATGGGTCTTGACATGTCGAGCCCGTGTATGTTGTGTAAATGTTTGGCTTGGAATTTTTGGTATATATATATATATATATTATGATTGGCTTAAGACAACTCTTAGCTTGGTGGTTATGTTGAGAGTTTAAATACTCTACAATTGGTATCTACTCCTCCTTGACAAATATGATATATTTTTAAAAATGACGTGGAAAGTTTTGGTAATGTTATTTATAAAGTTATGCTTGAGAAAAGCAATATTATATTATCATTACAAAGTATATGCATATTATATTACATATACGATCTTGGAAAAAATTATGAGATTTGAAGTTTATATAAAATCCAAGGCTATATTTTACGGGATGAAGTAATACATACTTAGCGAGTGAAATCCTTTTTGGTCCTACTTTTATTAGGGCATTTCCAATTTTAGTCCGCTTTTGTTATTTTTGCCACATTGAGACCACATTTATTTAAAGTGTTCCAATTTTAGTCCACGAAGTAATACATACTTAGCGAGTGAAGTCCTTTTTTGGTCCTACTTTTATTAGGGCATTTCCAATTTTAGTCCGCTGTTGTTATTTTTGCCACATTGAGACCACATTTATTTAAAGTATTCCAATTTTAGTCCACCGTTAGTATTTTCGTAAGTTGACCGTGTAATCTAGGGGCATATTCGTCTTTCTACGTTTGTCTCTTCTGTGTTGCCGGAAGGATGCGAGAGGATGGACTAGTTGACTTCCAATGACTTGGTTTGCAAATTCACCGACCCCGCCGCTAAAATAGGCATCCCCAGATTGGTGTTCCACGGAATATGTTACTTGCGAGCTACAACATGGCGTTGCTTTCATCATCTTCTTGTTCGTCATCAATTGTAGAGCCGGAATACGAGATGCCGCATGTGTTAGCTGTGGATGAAAGCTCAGTGGACCGCAAGCTCATCGAATGGCTACTCGCTAGCTCTTCCTGTAAAGTGACCACAGCGGAGAATGGGCAGAGGGCACTGGAATTTTTGGGGTTGGGAGAGGGGCATCATGCCATGACAAAAACTTCCATAAAGATAAAGAATGAATATTCCAGTGAAAGGGAGAAAGAACATGTAGAAACTTCCATAAATTTTGATCCTCAGTACCAACTTTGTTATACTGAGATTGTCAAAGTTTA
The DNA here is from genome assembly GCF_003576645.1 of Ipomoea triloba. NCBI lineage: Eukaryota > Viridiplantae > Streptophyta > Magnoliopsida > Solanales > Convolvulaceae > Ipomoea > Ipomoea triloba. The sequence goes on along the minus strand of NC_044919.1, from coordinate 21,737,185 downwards.
CAATTTTTCCTTGATAAAAAAATCAAGGAATCAGAGTCCAGAAGCTATGGAAGTCAACTTAGCTCTTTGGCATTAACGCTCCATTAATGAGCTAAGGAAGATAAAAAGGCTCACAACGCAAAGTAGAGACATGACACTTGAACTAGACTAAAAACACACGCTGAGCACTGCACTCAAACATTGTATCAACATTACATTCAAATAATATACCCGGTAACACATTATTACCGTCATTGATGCTTCCGTTGAGAGCCGAGATCAGATCTCAAGCAAAATTCACAAAACCACAAACCATTGAGTTCATCTCATCACTATCAATGGCACAATCTGGATCCAACAGCTCGCATAGTCCTCATCAGGTCAACAATGGTCACCCATCGGGTGATCTTCGTGAGCAGCTCAACATTAACCGCGGGGGTGACCTTCGTAGCCAGCTCAATAACAACCAGCTCAACAACAATCGCCGCAGAGAAGGTGACCTTCGTAGCCAACAACAACCACGGTGGTGGCCGCACTCCCCTCCCAGCGACTGCTGCTCCCGCCCAGGCGGTGGACTTTCAGGCAGCAGCGCAGGTCATTCAACAGGCGGCAGCGACAATGGCCCAACTTGTCGCAGGAATGCAAGGCCAGACTCTACCGCCATCGCCTCCTCTGGAGAAGGAAGTGCAATCTCCGAGACGAGATAGAACTCAAGGACAGGATAGCGGTCCTCAGCCGAGGAGTCTAGCGCAGCGCCCGGCAGTTTCCAGATCTGTTCGAGAACGGCCGGCGGCTTCTAGATCTATCCGGGATCGGTTGGGGGTGCAAGGATCCTCCAATAGAGGTCCCCGTCCCCAAGCAGGCAAGGTAGTAACCAAACGACCATCCGGAGAAAGGATGGGCGAATCTGGTGGGTTGGCTCCGCGTCACTCCACTAGACACAGAACACCACAAGAAGACCTGGTTGAAAGGCTCCAAAGGCAGATAGATGATTTGGAGAAGAAAGTAGAAGCAAGAGAACACTCACCAGAGCCGGAGATAAGAATGGTCGCTCCATTATCCCCGGACATAATGGAAGTTCCTCTTCCAAAAGAATTTCGACTACCCACCATCAAGGCCTACACTGGCACTTCTGACCCGCGCGCGCATATGACAAGATACAAGGCAGCCATGGTGATGATTGGGGCAAGCGATGTCATCATGTGCAGAGCGTTCTTGTCCACTTTGGACGGAACGACTCAAGATTGGTTTAACACAATCCCGGACGGATCAATTCAGACTTTTGCAGAGCTATCTAAAAGTTTCTTGTCCTATTTCTCAGGAAATATACAACATAAGAAGCCATTCTCGCATCTCTGCGGGGTAAAACAGGATAGGGGAGAAAGCCTGCTAGACTTTTTAAGCAAATGGAAAAAAGAAGTCAACAACGTATATGACTTCGATTCCAAGGCAGCAATTCTCATCTTCATCCAAGCACTGAGGTCAGGCGACTTCCACAAACAACTGAACGCCCACCACCAACGCTATTATGAAGAACTCATGAGAATGACCAACCGGTACGCAGACGCAGAAGAGGCTGACAGGAGAAAGAAGGATGAGGAGGAAGGACGAAAGAGTGGGCAACCTGATAAAGCTAGTCCGCCTAGCCAGGCACCACGGCCAAACCAACCACCCTCGAAGAAGGAAAGAGATGAGCGACCGCGTCTCATCTCACTGCGACATCTGACACCGCTAACTCACCCGGTTAGCGTAATCCTAAACCAAGACGAAGAAATGGGGATCGTGCAATTTCTGCCGGAGTGCATGAAAGTCTCCCCAAATGCGGATCAATCTAAATATTGCAAATTCCATAGGCAGGTGGGCCATGATACTGATGAATGCAACGTGTTAAAACACCAGATTGAGGAACTCATCTAGAGGGGCTATTTTAGACAGTTCGTCAAATGGTCAGGCCAGCAATAGACTCCACGCAATCTACCAAAAACCGTTTGGAAAAAGGATGACAGCTCCGAGCCGTCATCCTCGAGTGGTAAGAAAATGGATACACTTTATCTATGGAGGTCCTACAGGCGGAGACACACAAGTAGAACGGAAAAAATGAAGTCGCCAGTTATATGTAGGAGAGGTGGTCAGCCTTCCAAAGGAAAAAAAGCAAAGGAGGGAAACCATTACCTTCTTTGACGATGACCTCCCAAAAGGTCCACTGCCTCACCGAGACGCGTTGGTAATCAAGATGGAGATTAACGACAGCATTGTGCATCGCATACTCGTAGACACCGAAAGCTCAGTCAACGTGATGTACTACGACGCTTTCACCAAACTAGGACTGCCCAGAAATCAGCTCAAAGAGGTACGGACTCCACTTTCTGGTTTTACTAGGGATTCAATAGAGATAGAGGGATTCGTAGTACTACCAGTGGAGATAGGCGCGAGCCCCAACACCTCCAAGATAAACATGGAGTTCATTGTAGTGAAACTCACATGTACCCATAACATCATACTGGGGAGGCCAGCTTTGGAGGATCTGAAGGCGATAATTTCGATGAAGCACCTGTGTATGAAATTTCCCACGCCATATGGGATAGGAGTTCTAAGAGGAGATCAAAGAGCAGCTCGTAGCTGTTACGTCAAAGCATGCAAGAAAATCGGACAGAAATATCTGCTGGTCCACACCATTGCAGAAAAAGTGCTAAAGGAAGAGGAGGGTTGGCCCCGCGCTGAGCCTGCATCTGAAACAGAAGATGTGGTGATCGATCCCGCACGAGCGGATAAAGTTGTAAAGATTGGAACTGGGTTGGCACCAGAGCTAAGAGCCCAAATAGTCGAGGTCATCCAACAATTTAAAGAAGTTTTTGCATGGGGTCTAGAAGACATGCTAAGTATCGATAGAAATATCATAACCCATAAGTTGGCCGTGGACACTACTAAGAAACTAGTACAGCAAAGAAAGCGATACATGTCGGCCGAACGAAGGGACATCGTGAAGAATGAGGTGGTCGCGTTGGCACAGGCAGGACATGTCAAGGAGATCTATTATCCCTAGTGGTTGAGCAACATAGTCCTGGCCCCAAAAGGTTCCACGTGGAGAATGTGCGTGGATTATACAGATCTCAACAGAGCCTGCCCTATGGACCGGTTCCCCCTACCAAACATAGATCAGCTGGTAGATGAGACGGCAGGATGCGAATTGATGAGCTTCATGGATGCTTTCCGTGGGTACCATCAGATATTCATGCATGAGGAAGATGCTGAGAAGACCGCATTCACTACCTCAGAAGGCATTTTTTGTTACTTGGTCATGCCATTCGGCCTTAAAAACGCAGGCGCAACTTACACCCGGATAGTGGCCAAGTTGTTTGGAAAAGTGCTGGGACGAAACATGGAGGCATATGTGGACGACATGATTGTCAAAAGCCGCAGAGGTGCCTCTCATGTCAAAGACCTTAATGAGGTATTTTCCATTATGAAGAATTTTAATTTACGCTTGAACCCTAAAAAATGCACCTTTGCAGTCAATGGGGGCAAGTTCCTGGGATTTATGGCTAGTAGAAATGGAATAGAACCAAACCCAGAAAAGGTGAAAACCATTCTTGACATGGAACCCCCGCGGTCCATAAAAGAAATCCAAAGACTCAATGGTCGCCTGGCGGCTTTAGATGGACTCCAGAGTGTCAGTTGGCCTTTGATGACTTGAAAAAATATTTGTTATCCCCGCCACTGCTTGCAAAACCAGAGGCGGGTGAAACCTTACTCTTATACCTGGGTGTGTCACAGGGTGCAATCAGCTCCGTGCTGGTCAAAGAGGAGGGAGGGACTCAGCGTCCCATTTACTATGTGTGCAAAGCTCTACATGATGCAGAACTACGGTACACCGCCGTGGAGAAAATAGTATTCGCTGCGGTCACCGCTTCAAAAAGGTTGGCCCATTACTTCCAAGCTCATCCCATCCATGTACTCTCACATCAACCATTGGGGAGTTTCTTACGAAACACTAACTCTGCTAGGATGGCGAGATGGGCCACGCACCTCAGCCAATTCGACATTGAATTCAAACCAAGGCCCGCCATCAAAGGTCAAGCCCTCGCAGACTTCATAGTGGAATGCACAGCTCGCGAGGTGACAGAGCAGGTGGAAAATGAAGATGGTGGATGGTGGACCTTGTCTACGGATGGCTCGTCCAACAATAAAGGCTGCGGTGGTGGGATAGTGCTCATCACCCCAGAAGGATTCCGCACTTACTATGCAATCAGGTTCCACTTCAAATTATCTAACAACGAGGCAGAATATGAGGCCCTCCTAAACGGGCTACGATTAGCAATAGGACTACGAGCAGAAAAAATTCGTATCCAATGTGATTCTAAGCTAGTGGTCGGCCATGTGACAAGGGAGTATGAGGCCAATTAAGGAAACAAGCAAAGATACAGGGACGCAGTGCTGCGAACCTTGCGTGAATTCGAGGGATATGAAATTCACCAAGTGCCTCAAGAGCAGAACGCTGACGCTGACATGCTTTCCAAGCTAAGTACTGGGATCCCCAGCCACATTCACAAGATTGCTCGAGTGGAGGATTTGGAGATATCCAGCATCGACATCACGTGGGTCTACCCCGTGCAAACTAGAGAGTCATGTTGGATTGACCACATCACAAAGTACAAGAAGGATGACACTCTACCATTAGACGAGCAAGATGCAAAGTTGACAAGGTTACGGGCACCTAGCTACGTAATATTGGAAGACAACTTATATAAACGATCCTATAATGGCACACTCTTGAAGTGTGTATACCCTGACGAAACAGAGCTGATGATGAGAGAAGTCCATGAAGGAGTGTGCTCCGCGCATCAGGGAGCGTACACCATAGCTCGACGCATCATATTGCAAGGTTTCTTCTGGCCGAAGATGTTGAAGGATTGCGCAGAATACGCCAGGCGATGCCCTAAGTGTCAAGAGTTCCAGACACTGCCAAGACGACCTACAACCAACTATACTCCGGTGAGTACAGCAATTCCCTTCTCAAGATGGGGAATAGATTTGGTGGGAGACCTTTCCACGGGCTTGGGAAGCCGGAAGTATATTATTGTAGCCATTGACTACTTCACCAAATGGGTGGAAGCTGAACCTCTAGCTAGTATCACAGCAGCCAGATGTAAGAAGTTCGTAGAGAAAAATATACTATGCCGCTTCGGCATCCCCATTCAAATAATCACTAACAACGGACGCCAATTCGAAGGAAGGGAGTTTTCAGAATTTTTGACGGAATGGGGCATCAAGCACAGTCGGGTGGCGGTGTCATACCCCCAGGCAAATGGTCAAGCAGAAAATGCCAATAGAACCATCCTTGATGGGTTGAAGAGGAAATTGAAAGCAGCTGGCGGGGATGGGTTGAAGAACTGGACAGCATTCTCTAGACCTACCGCACAACGCTAAGGAGGACCATTGGCGAAACTCCCTTCGCATTGAGTTACGGGTTCAAAGCTCGAGCTCCAGCAGAGGTGATGGTACCAAGTAGGAGGATGGAAGAATACGAGGCAGGACAAAATGAGGTCCAACAGGGAACCAACCTCAATTTCATAGATGAAAGGCGAGAAGCTGCGTTCTGTAGGATGGAGAACTACAACAGGCAATTGAAGTCCTATCATGACGCCAAAGCTCGACCCAGGTACTTCCAAGTAGGTGACTATGTTTTAAGAAGGAGAGAAGCCAGTCAACCTTTGGAAGGAGGCAAGTTCACGAAAAAATGGGAGGGTCCGTACATCATAGATGAGGTAATTCACCCAGGAACTTACAAATTGATGACAGTAGGGGGCAGGTTGATTGATAGGATATGGAATTCAGAACATTTAACGAAGTTTTATCAATAGGAAGTTCAGTCCTGGTCCGTCCAGGTTGTTTCGGTCTTGGCCCGTCCAACCCGTTGAATAAAAGTATTGTTTCCATTATATTTCTCGTGGTATAAGGCTGGCATTAGTGCACCAGCGCACCAAAAAAAAAAAAGAAAAAAGTGGAGGGCCTCGGCACGGTGACCTCGGCTAGCACCTCGTGACCTCGGCCAGCACCGAGGTCACACCTCGTGACCTCGAGGTCAAACGCAGCAAAAAAAAAAAAACAAGATGGGCAAAATAATACGAATCTAGTATTCAAAAACAATACGAGTGTTCAAAACATAATCGATATGAATAATAATGCGAGAAAACTAGTATTCTACCAATGTCAAAAACAATGAGCTAAGTATCCTCCGCTACAGTGGTGGGATCCTCAGCGAATACGTCTTCCATGGTAACCGGGGCAGTAGTGTTGGTGTTTGCAGGGAGACCAGAAAGGCGAGACATCTCAGAGTCAGCAACACCAACAGCAGCAGCAACAAACTCATCTTCATTAATAACTACGTGGCGATCAGACTGAGGATCGGGATCCTCCATAATGGCTGGCAAGCCCATAGCTAGCGGATCAAAATCGGGATCTTTTCCCTTAAGCACCGGGTAGATATGTTGCTGCATGGTATACATTCCAAGATTAAATGCTAGCTGAGATTCGGCCTCAAGTGCATCCTCACGCGCCTGGGACTTCAAGAACTCCTCTGCAGCTTTAGGGGTACTCATAAACTCTTTAACATCATTCTTGAACTCAGCGGATTGTTTGTAAGTCTCTCGTGCTTCTCTAAGAGACTCCTCCAGCTTGATAGCAGTAGCACAAGTCTTCTCATGCCCCTTTCGTTCCTCCTTCAGCTCCAGTATCAACGCTGCATGGTCAGTTTTTAGTTTCTTCATCTCAGCGTTGTCAGCCCTCAGTTTCTTAAGTTCTGTGTCCTGCGTCAGTAGTAGCCCCTTGAGATTTTTCCTTTCCCTAAGGGCCTTGTGGAACATAGCTTCGTACTGAGAGTGAAGAACTTGCCCCTCTAACATAAGCTTCATCAGATGTTTGAGATATCGCTCCCGTAAGACGGTCAACTCCTGCCCTTCAAGATACTCCGCATCCGCTGGAGGGACGAGGCGGCGAACAAACTCCGGGGCGCTAATACTACCTGATACTATAGACTCCCCGGGAAGCACATCCATACCAAGCCGGATCAAGTTAGTTCGAATGCGTGGAGGTGGCACTAAAGAGGCTTCCCCTCGCTCGGGGGGCTGGGCAGAAGATCCCTCGGGCAAGGGATCCACATCCAAAGTGCGAGCTGAGGGTTGGGCTGAAGATCTTGTTGGCTGAGGTGTCAAGTTACAGGCTCCTCCATCAGCCGTTGATGCCTGACTCTTCTTCCCTTTCTTGTCAGTTTTGATTCACTTGGATGGATTTTGTCTAGTTCGCGACAAGTATCGGGCAGCTTTTCACGACATAGCACTTGCAAAAATACCAGGTTATGATGAACAATTACAAGAAACAACCAAACACCGTGGACAGTAGAGGGGTACCGGGTACGTCAAGGGCAGCTGGCCAAATCCTCTTAAACCCCAAATCTCCAAGCGCCCACTCAGAAGTATATGTAACAACCTTAAACAGACCACCCTCACAGAGTTTCTCTACCCTCCTAAGCATATCTGGACTCTTGTCTAAGGGTGGATGGCGTCTAACCTAGGTTCCCCATCTGGCAACAAAAGGAGATGAAATACCTAGGGAGACAAAGACAAACTTCGATTTCCAATCTTTATTAAAGGAGGAGCGGTCATAAAAAAGTTGCTCACCGGGCCTGGCAGACATACACACGAAACCCTTACCCTCTCCAGATGACCTACAAACTCTAAACAACGACTAAAAGAGACCTAAGGTGGGTTCCTCCCGTTTCTCGCGACACACGGAAAGAAATCCTGCAATAACTTGATGACCATTTGGAGCAAGCTGACCTGGGGCTATTTCGTAGAAATTCAAAAATTAAACCAGGAAACTGTGGAGGGGAAACCTAAGCCCTAACTGCACGGACAAGAGGTGAACACCAAAAAATGATGATTTAGGGGGATCCATGATGCTAACATCATGCCCAGGTACGACAATGCTAACATTCTCACACACGAGGCCTTGGATATCGTCTATTTCATCAGAGTTTAGATGAGGTCAGATAGTATCAATGAGTGAGCTATCTAAGGGAGAATACAAGGCCTTGTGCCTCTTCCTTTTAAGACAAACAGTCGAATCAGGAGAGGGGGGATCGAGATCTACGGTGACATGCTCAGAAGGAGAAGAAGGGGAGGAAGACAGAGAGGAAGTGTCCTCGGTGTCATCATCATGGGTCGATGCATCCTCACTATAGTAAGATGAAGATTCATCATCGGTAGATCCAGAACATGAATTTAAGTCCATTATAAAGCAACTAACCTGGTTAGTAGGCACGGTCACCAACCTGTCAGTACAACAAAAGAGAAACAAAAACAAAAATAGAGCCCTGAGCAACGATAATACAAAAAAAAAATCGCGCCTCGGCACCGTGCTAGAGCGTATGACCTCGGTACGAAGCCGAGGTCAGGCCTCGTGAATCAGTAAAAAAAAAAAAAGAAAAAAAAAGAGAGTTGGAACGTACCAGAGAAGTTGGAAGCAGGGCTGCAAGATGGCCAGTAAGCAAAAAATACAAAGGAAGGGAAAGGGCTGTTATACAAAACCCTAAGGTTTTTCTTAGGTAATACAATCAGGATGGGAGAAGAAGATTATTCCTAAAATCAATGGGATTTCCTAAACAAATCTCGCCATATATTTTTATAAAATTCCAAGGATTTCCTACGTAAATCCCGCTAGTTCATATCCTAAATTACTCCGAGTAATTATGGGAGTTGAACTATAAAAAAAAAAATTCTCGGCACAAAGCCGAGGTCACGCCGCGTGTGGCCTCGGACCTCGGCCTCGCCGAGGTTAGGCCTCGTGAATCAGTTGACAAAAAAAATCATAATAGTAGAAAATGTTCAAGGTAAACGTTTTATTTCATTCAAATAACATTCAAAGCCACCACACTTCAACTACACTTCAACCACCACACTTCAACTACTACTCAACACCTAGGTCTTCGGGGGCTTGGGATATTCCACTGCCAAAGGGAGCACGTCCTCGGGTACAAGAACTATGACCATACTCTCTTCCACAGGAGCTTGTTCCGGCTGCTTCGCCACATTCTTCTCCTCTTCCCCGTCTGACGGAATGGTCAGTGGGTCCTCAACAGTATCCCCGACTTCATGCCCGCCCGCCTTCCTCTGCTTCAACATCTCGAGTCTTGCCAGCTCCATCAGACGCGACGACCGACGCCTTTTCATCCCTGCGCTTGCTCTCTTTAGACTCATGACGAGAATAATGTGCTAGGGAAGGATGGAAAACACAAAGTCTGAGGGAGTTCTTATATACACAAGAAGGCGGCCCATACAAGGAAAGAAAATCGCAGGGAAATTAGGAAATATTCCACAAATCCGTGAAGTTTCCATCCAATAATATTTCCTTCTAGGATCCCATATGCCAAGTTTTCAACACAGTACCGAGCTATTACTCCCTAGCTACCTCAGCCATTCTCGCTAGCTAGGGAGTGGGGGGCTGGTGACAGGGTAATTGGGTACCCGACCCGGAACCACTGGCAGGACCCAAAGGCAAGACAACTGTCGTTCAAACTAGCTAAGACACCTCACTCCTCAGCATCAATGCTCAACGTCTCCTCAGCAAATGCCTAACAGTTCAGCTCCTCAGCATTGATGCCCAACATTTCAGCTCCTCAGCATTAATGCTCAACGGCTCCTCAGCTCCTTGACATTGACGCTCCATTACTGAGCTGAGGAAGATAAAAAGGCTCACAACGCAAAGTAGAGACACGACACTTGAACTATACTAAAAACACATGCTGAGCACTGCACTCAAACATTGTATTAACATTACATTCAAATAATATACCTGGTAACACATTATTACCGTCAGTATGTTTTGGAAGCATGTCCCACTTCACAGCGTCGCAACTCCACGAAATCGTCGTGGGCCTAGAGGCATCCGGGCAGCAGTTCATCTGGGTGGTGCGTAAGGATGACAAAGACCAAGGAAACCAGGACTACAGGCATCCGGGCAGCAGTTCATCTGGGTGGTGCGTAAGGATGACAAAGACCAAGGAAACCAGGACGAGGAATGGCTGCCGGAAGGGTACAAGAGAAAGGGTAAAAGAGAAGAGACAAACGTAGAAAGACGAATATGCCCCTGGATTACACGGTCAACTTACGAAAATACTAACAGTGGACTAAAATTGGAACACTTTAAATAAATGTGGTCTCAATGTGGCAAAAATAACAAAAGCGGACTAAAATTGGAAATGCCCTAATAAAAGTAGGACCAAAAAAGGACTTCACCCCATACTTAGCTTATGCTAATTTTCGTCTACACTCTGTTTTTATATTAAATGATATTTACAATTGAATATGGATAAGAAATTCGAGATGAATTCAAGTTGAGAACGAGTTAAGTCTATTTAATTAAGAATAGACAGCCTGGAAGATTTGATATTATTGAGGAATTTACAGTTGTATATTTATTTCCATTTATTTGTAATAAGTTGGACTTAAGTTATTATTTGGTGTTGTAAATTAGTTTTAGCGTTTGGGTATAAGAAAATACCTGAGTGTGACGGTAACACCAATTTTCTTTTGATTCGATGTTTAAGCTTCCGCAACACTATTGATAATTTTAAAAAAAATTATTAAAAATTTTAATTATGTAAATGCGAGTGTTACAGTTTGTAAATTCCAGCATGTTCACCCCACAAAAGTTTAAGAAAAAAGGTGTAGTATTGGAGGTGAGAGAAGTGGGCCGGGATATTGAATGCTGAGGAGGAAAAAATGAAACTCGCAAATATTTGAGAATTGGGGAGTGGGGGGGGGGGGGG
>NC_044919.1:21614733-21725473 GCF_003576645.1 Ipomoea triloba | reverse complement strand
GGGGGGGGGGGGGGGGGGGGGGGTCCCTAAACAAGGGTGAAGAGGAGGAGATTAGAGTCCAAAGCTTATCACTGAATGAAAGTAGGAACGACAACTGATTGAGTATTTTTTGGTACTTTGACCCTTTCGAAACTTAATAGGAAAAATTTAGGTAGTCACTAATTAGGTTTGAGATCGGTTTAACTAGAGAAAATAATACATCATGGGTTTAGCCGTTTAGGTAGTAGTAGGGCCGCTACTCAATATCCGGTGGCAAATGATTGTGTGACCATGATTCACATAGTGCTGTATGAATCATAATAAAAAAAAATATATTTTTAATATATTAAATGTATGTTATTTGCCAAGGACCTTGTAGTCTAGTGGCATCAAACCCTTCCCTTTATATGGGAGGTGGTGGGTTTGAGCCTCAGTGGAGGCAATACTAACTCTTGTGCTTCACTAGGTTGAAATTGTAATAGAGTTAGTAGTATTCAAAAAAAAAATGTATGTTATTTGTGTACTGAATGTACATTATATAATATACTAAAAGTACGTTATTTTTATATTGAATGCACATTATTTGATAGTATGGTCCACAAAGCTATGTGGACTATGATCCGCACAATAATGATTGATATCCGGTACCTATTTAAATATACATTCATTTTAAAATTTTCATATATAATAGATTTAAATATTATTGGTTTTGTTGTATTGCTTTTGTTGACTTCTTATATTAATTCCTTTCGCATTGAACAAATTGTGTAGCAAGAATCAATTATAGATTACATTATCACATGCAATTGATAAAATATTTAAATTTATATTTAAATAAAAAAATTCAAGCACTTGCAAGTAGTGTTAACTGGCCATTGGAGTGGTCCGTTCTCCAACCACTAATGTAGGCACCACTACTTCCAATTGTAGAAATTTTAATGAGTACGTGAAAATATGGTTGAGAAGTGTGGATGATTCTAATCTCATCTTTAGCTTTCATTGTTACCATTCTATTTATTGCTCCAACCTAACACTCACTTTTATATGGTCAAACTATCTTACGTAAAAAATCACAAGTTTGATTCCAAACTCTTTATGGCCTGTTTGGTTGAGTGTAGTTTGGAGGAATTGCAATTCAGTGAATTTCCAAACTACACTGTTTTGTTGAAAGGAATTGTAATTCTGCAGAATTGCAATTCCCTTCAAATGATGAATTGCAAGTACCCATGAATTGCAATTTATCATTTGAGGGAATTGCAATTCTGCAAAATTACAATTCCTTCCAATAAAACAGTGTAGTTTGGGACCCCCCATGAATTGCAATTCGGTGGAGAGGAGGGGCAATTGTGTTGGTATGAAGACAATTTTGTCTCTCCTCCCATACCCTTTGTATTTTTTTTTTTAAATTTAAAAAAAAATTATTAGTATTATTTTTTAAAAGAATTATTATTATTATTATTATTATTATTCTTTTTTAAAGAATTATTATTATTATTATTATTATAATACTTATTATTATTATTATTATTACAACATATACTACAACATAAGGGCATTTTAGTCATTTTGTCGCTTATTACCTTTTAATTCCATGTACTCTTATTCCTGCATACCAACGAGTGTAATTTCAATTCATACTTTATTGATTGAATTGCAATTCTACCGAATTACAATTCTTTTCCCCTCTAATTCCTTCCTCCGAACCAAACGCCCCGTTAATGTATAAAAGAAAAGGAATACGTATGATTCAAATGGAAGGAAAAAGATGTATGCTTTATTAACATCAAACACAACTCTGTTGCTCTTTACATTTTCAGGCGAACCAGCATTGATATGAGGTGTGCTTAAGTAGGCCATGAATACCCATTTCAAGATGCAACAAAAACAAAAACAAAAAAAAGAAAAGCAATTTGCAGAAGGGGAAAGATCGTAATGCAGAAAGAAATACAACTAATTAACAGCGATAAACAATTACACCTCTGACTCTTGGTGGAGTAACAAAGCTGAAACATAGCAGCACAAGGGCAATAACTATGGTGAGAATCAATTTGATGTCAGGCCCTCCTCCTTCGTCATCTTGTGAGCCGCAGCAGCAGAACTTCCCCATTGAGGATTTGCAGGTATGGTATGGCCTGGAAAGAAAATTTGAAGAGGATTTGCAGAGTTGCAGACTTTAAAAGAGTTGACTTGGATCACCAATATTGAATATTCAACCAGGCAGGCATAATTTCAACTCCACCCCTGGCTTTTCTGCCAGTAATACTCAAGTCCCCAATAATTGAAAACTTGCACTGACAACCCCGCAAAAACCATAAAATACTCCTATATTTTAATAGCACAACAGCTGTCAACTAGGTTGGAATGAGCCCTCCATATCCCGACCGGACAGAGTATTGGGAACGATATATGCAAATCATGGTAATTCAGTAGTCATAGACAAATGTCAGTGCGTACAAGAGATTTGTCAACTATGGACATAATTCTCAAACTGCTCATTGTCTAATTTTAAACATTGGTCTCTTCTTCTAAATACTGCCTACCGGCTACGGAATCCTGCAGTGAGATTGGAATATTCTATGCTAAGTGTTGAATATTTCTTCTCATAATCTCATGGAAAAGTGCTGATTAAACCACTTGATCAGTGCTACAACCTAATATAGTAAAATGGTCAATGAATTGAACACACCAACTAGTGCAAGTTAGATGGTTGTAAAAAATAAATTAAAAGAAACTTGTCAATGGTAATAGGCGTTTGCTTCAAACGTGTCAATTTTTTTTTTTTTTTTGAGTACTACTAACTCTGTTACAATGTAGTATGTTCATAGCTCGAACCCACTCCCATTATTCATGTGGGAGTGTTAATCGGGACACCGGATGCCACTAACGTGTCAATTTTTATTTTGCATATAATAAAAATTACTGTGTATAAGATTTTTTAATAGGCGTTTTGTTCAAACATCAAAATAGAAATTATAATTGAAATCAAATACTTAGCAATTGTAATACAATTTAATAAATGTAAAATTTTTTTGTAATATCTTGCAAATAGCCACACTAAAAAAATTGTATGCAATGGATTCAAGTCAAAAATATTGGCGAAGGTATAATTTGTTGAAGTGCTCCGAAAGTGAATTTTCAAACTTTATGTGAAACTTAAAAACTATTTTAGAAATAGATAATGATATTAATGTCATTATCCTATTTAGTTATTAATTATTACTTAGTATTTTCACCCGTGCATTGCACGGAATGAATTTGTTATAATATTTTAAGAATATTTGAATTAATATACAATTGATGAAATTTGTTGGATCAATTATATTATCTGATGTTTTCCTTGCTTGAATTAGAGCAAATAATTGTCCAATTACCCGTGCGATGCACGGATAAAATTTTTTATTATATATTTAGATAATAAAAATAAAGATGAAATTATAAGAATTCTAATATTAAAAACATTTATTTGATTATAAGATTAGTGCAAAAGTATTACTCAATTAATTGAATAATATTTGTATACAATTATATTTAAAAGATCCATATGTAATATGACTTATGTAATTATATTATTACTAAAATAAATATGGATAAATGAGAAATAATTAAATTATAATTATTATAAAAATAAATTCAACGATCAATGCCTAGCTTAATTCTGCATAATAATTATTAGTCAATTACACTAATATATGTACAATTATACTTTTATACCTTAAAGTATATTCCTTTTCAACATATCAAATTTAGTTTTTTCTTCCTCCTCCATAATTGAATGAATTAATTGTAATTATTATAAAAAATCTAAAAACTCATGTTTAATTAATTTTTTAAAGTTTAAATAATTTAAAGTTTTCAAAAGGAAAGTGTAATTAATTTTGTTAAATATTTTAAAATAATTTTCAGTCAATTAGTAATATCCAATTTGTCTAATTTATGTTTCCTTTTCCATTAGAATCTTTTTATATTTTCAATCAATTAGTAAAATCAGTTTTTCTTTTCCATTTTATCTTTACTATTGTTTGAGCGGGAATTTCACAAAAGATGATTTTATTTTTATTAATAGTAGAATAGATATAGAAGTATAGATAAGTATCGAATTATTATTATTGGTATAAATAATAATTAATAAATTATTTTTTCTTCTAAAATTATACAGAATTTTTTTCCGTTATTCTCACAATTATAATGGTTTAATTATTCTCAGAATTTGGTAAATAAAATTTTGTTACCAATTAAACTTTATTAATTTGTTTACCAATTAATTAATAATATTAGTTTGTTCGGGAAAGTTGAAGGGGGATTTTACTTTTATTAATAGTACTAGTTATAATACGCGCGTTGCGCGATTAAACCAATGCCCAATCCGTATTTTTAAATTAGTATTCCTTAATTGGTTAAAGTAGTCATATAATAATGAGAGAAAAAAATGCTAAATTAATAAAAATCCAAGAAATAGTCTCGATGGTTATATATTTAATAAAACATAACGAAATTATAAATAGTTAAATTGCAACTAAAATAAGTAGAAACAAATAAACCACTTACATGGGAGCAAATGGCGTGTAATCATTGTCACTTGTTTGGGCATCGGTCCGACCATTTAAAATTCATGTGTAATTGTATTTCTGATCAAGTACTTTATAGTTCGTCCGGACAGGTTTGACCATATGACATTTGAGATGATGTACCATTTGTTGGGTTGTAAAGTGATATCATACATTCCAATGTCATTATCAAACACTATTGATAGATATAGCATTTACAATGATGTTGGTGGTGAATGAGAGCATGCATCTTCATAATAATAATAATAATACTAATAATGATAAAAATAAAAATATAATAATAATAATAATAATAATAATAATAAAAGGAGAAAAATTTTACTATTTACTTACTGTTTCATCCTCAAGTACGATGAGCATATACTTTTTCTCAAGCATTTCAATAGCGTTTTTTGGTTCGTTTTTCTTAATGACATGAACTGTACAACTCCAGCCCACAGTTTGTGTGTTAATATCAATTAACTTTACTGCATTTGTCATTACTAATATCCTTGTGTCATGGAAAATATGTTCATAAATGATGTTATGAAATAATATAATGGGAACCACAACATAAATTCAAAAACCATAGATTAGGGAGTTAGGAGTAACTAAAATGTGTAGATTAAGAGGAATATAATGAGAACGTACCACAACGTTACATACAAGGATACAAGTATAGATGAACAGATTATACAATAGATATATTTACATAACGATATTTAAGTTATACTAATTAATGAGTATACCATCATTGATTTTTTTTTAAATGTAATCATTATGAGTACAAATACAAATAATAGAATTGGCATGATAATATTTTGACAATCATACCTATAGAATGTCAAGTAAAGTAGATGGTGTGTTGCAGAATATGTTAGGTTTAGTTTTGGCTGAATAACAGTGATAAGATGAGGGATTTATATACTGTTATTTTGGGTAGAATAATGATTTAGTTAGGAATATATACAAAATTGTATCATAGAATCTTATTAAAACTTCAATATTCTAATTTTAAGTTAGGAATCTATACAGAATTGTATTATAAAATATTGCCAATTTGTTTGAAAACTGCAATAAAGAAACAAATTGCCTAAATAATTTAATGTTAAACTTCCGTTATATTTAACGGAAAAATTTGGTAAAATTATAAAAGATTAGGATATATTAGGAATTTAATTGGAGGTTTCACAATAAGGAAAACACAAAGTACAATATGTTATAGCAGACTATTACACCAACATTTTTTTAGTTCCACAGTTAAGGGTTTAACATTATTGGCTCTTATTATAAGTGTATGTAGATTGGTACGTGAATATAGATATAATATTACTAATTAATAGATATTAGTTAATTTCCATTTTGCATCTTCTTACCAAATAAGCTTTATTAATTATTTGACCAATAAAATATTTAATTAATTGACTACAAAAGTTTGGGCAGGAAAATGAAATAGGAGGATTTTACTTTTATATATAGTATAGATATAGACATAGATTATTATTATTATTATTATTATTATTATTATTATTATTATTAGTATTATTATTATTCAAAGAATTTAGTTTAAAGTATTACATTGTCACATGTAAAAAGAATCAAATTTGGTAAAATTTTTACAAAAGTTTAATTGGCAAAGCTTGTTTTAAAATTTATAATTTAATATAAGTTATAGATAAAGTGAGTTTTAAATAATATGTTATTTTACACTATCCCTATAGCATTTTGAAAAATAACCTCCGAATTTTTATTTATTTTTGCTAATAAACTTATTATTTTACAAAAATAACATTCTTTTTACCTCTCTCATTAATATTTAATTTTTCTTAATTCATTTTTCACATGAAGAATTATCTAAATTTTTTATTTTTTAAAAATGTATTTTTTAAAATAACATCACTATCTTTTAAAGAAAAATTATGTAAAATTTATTAGAAACACACATACGTATGTGCTAACACACACATAGAGGGCTGATTTCATGTGAGAAGAGGTTCTGTTATGAGTGATGTGAATAAATATTGGATGTTCGTCTTAAAATAGTTGGCGGATGAGATCGGTATTTAAACGAAAAATGTTGTGGCAGTTTTTTTTATAGATATGTTAAAGTTGAATGGGATCATTTAGATGAAAAAAAAAAAGCATTGCTTTTGTGAAAATAACTTGGGGGTAAAATAGTACCGTTTTGAAAAATGTGCAGTCGTTTAAATAAAAAATAGTTGCATCATTTATGTGAAAAAAGAAGCATAATTCTGAGAAAAACATTATTGCTTTGGAGTAAAACAATATCATTTTAGAAAAATCATTAGAAGTTTAAATAAAAAGGTTGCATCATTTATGTTATAAAAAAAAAAAAAGTATAACAACACAGTGTTGGGGTAAAAACAACATCGTTTTGGAAAATTTGCAAAAATTTACAAGAGCATCAGTTTAAAATAAACCTACATCATTCATTGTTTTAGTCTAAACATGTATTGCTTTCGTTTAAATACACATGGATATTTTTCAAAAAAAAATACACATGGATATTTAAAGAAGGTTATTATATATGCATCTTTTTTAAAATTTGAAAGTCTAACACGTATTGGTTTGAGTATAATATACATGATTTATTCATTCAAATTTTAATATTGAATTATATAAATATTACCAGCCTTTTTAAGTATAAATCTCTTTCCATTCATTTTTTAGATGGATGATCGAGATTTATTCTTATTTTTCACAGGAACAACTATTTTTACATGATCTATATCCATATATATACATTGTTCACATGAGACACATATTAATAGAGGATTATGAGGACAAATCTTACCATTGAATCAAAAAGAATAAACGACTGAGATGGGGATTGAACTACTATGGTAATGGTGCCTAAAAATAATGTTTAATGGCAAAGAAGATATTTTCCACGAATTATAATTATGGAAGACTTTTTATTAACAAAGATAGTGTTAGACTTTGTAAGTGCACAAATGATGCACATTAGTGTTGGCTAATCATTTGACAAACCTTAGGTTAGTTTATTCTTTTAATATAAGTTAGTTCATATATTAGGTTGACTATTTCAATGCTCATTATGCTTCTGGATCACAACTCGCGATTTCTGGAACAGCTTCAGTGATCCCAACGTTTTTATCTAACAAAGTCTGTTTTATTTCAGCAAGTCTTATGGTTTGGTTTTAAATGAGTGGACAGTATCTTTTCAGAGGAGAATATCAAGCTAATAGTTGGGAAAGTTTGTTAAGTGACATTACTATATAAAGGATAGAGTTTGAAGCTTTATTTGACAACTTACTAGTGAGAATTTCGAGATACATTAATCTAAAGAGTTTCCTGACAGTGTTCCAGCATAATCTGTGTTCTTACTACTGGATTTTGGGTTCATGGCCTGGTGCTGATTCAGGCGTGTTGAGGCTGCACGAATCCAATCACTTAGCTTGAAGATATTTTGAAGATTGTTTGATGAATGTTGATGTAGTAGGTTTTGGACCTTGTGTATGTTTAGCATTTCATCTCCCTGTAATCTTGGTAAACATCTAGTGGGTTGGGCTGTCGTGAGTGCCCCGCAAATGTAGGAGATTTGGCTCCGAACTGCGTAATTATTTGCTGTGTCCTGGTTCTATTCTTTTTATCTTTTATCTTTTTATGTTTAAATCAAACTAATTAAAGGAAAAGATAATCTGGTTTTAAAATCAAGTAGAACTTTAAGTTTTCGTACATTCAAGACCCACGATTACAATTTCAATTGGTATCAGAGCCTGGGGACTTAAATTATTAGTCTAACCGATTTGGCTTCAAAATCGTGCTTCTTGAACTTACGAGTTCATCGTGTGCTTTTGTTTTTCGTGTTTTGGTTCTGTCTTGGTATTTCACTGTGCGTTAAGTACTTTAGGATGGATAAGCACATGCCTCCTCCATAACTAACCGGAGACAATTATGTTTACTCGAAAGCCCGCACCAGAATGCATCTTCGTGCTCAAGGTGTATGGCGAACTGTGCTATTTGGATGGGAGCATCCTACTAAAGATGGTGCAAAAGAAGGAGATCCAAAAGTGATGAAACCTGAAGTTGAATGGACTGCCACCGAAGCAACTACAGCGAGCTATAATGCTAAAGCTCTTGATATTATTTTTTCCTTAATTCATGAAAGCCAATTTAATTTGATTACAGGTTGTGACACTGCCAAAGAAGCTTGGGAGATTTTAGAAACAACTTATGAAGGCACTACTTCAGTCAAGCAGTCCAAGCTCCAACTAGTCCAGAGTGACTTTGAAGATATGCAAATGAATGAAGATGAAAACATCGTTAGCTTCAATGAAAGAGTTCAAGAGATAGCTAATCGTGCAGTCACTCTAGGTGAACCATTTTCGCAACAGAAGTTAATCAAAAAAGTTCTACGTTTTCTCCCGCCTCGGTTCAGAATGAAGGTAACTGCCATACAGGAACACCCCGGGTGGGAAAACCAAAACTTGGCTGAGCTAATGGGTAATCTCAAAACCTATGAAATGGAAATATTGACTGACCATTCTAGAAAACAAAAGAATGTTGCCTTTACAGCTGACGAACAGGGTCCTGAATCAGATCTAGACAAAATCAATGATGATGATCCAGTAGTTTTGTTAACCAAACATTTCAATAAAATCTTAAAACAAGTCACACAAAAGAACAGCTTCCGCAGAACAAATCCCAAAACTTCAAAGGATCAAATACATCAAAACTTAATTCAAAGTCGAATGGATCAAATTATAAACCTGTTGCATCTCGTACAACTCAACCGTTTGGTTCACGTACAACTCAATCTAGAGAAAAGACAGGTGACAATGACATCCGGTGCTACGAGTGTGAAGGTTTTGGACATGTTCAAGCTGAATGTGCCACCTACTTACGAAGGAAAAAGTCAATGGCAGCACTAACATAGAGTGACGATGAAGCTGATGCAGAAGAAATTTCTGGCAACTTCGTTGCGTTCACGGCCAGGATTGCAACTGATCCAGAAGATGAAGATGAAGATGAAGATGTAGCTTATTCGGAAGGCTGTGACTACGACTCGGCAGAAGAACTTGAAACTCCTGTTTTTTCTTATGAAACAGAGTATAAGAAGTTGTCTCCCAAATGGGAATGTTTACTTAGAGCTAATTGTTCTCTATGTAGTCAGGTAGGGATATTAGAAAATGCTAGCAAAGTGTACAAAAACCAAATATATGAAAGAGACATACTACTCAAAGCTGCTTCTGAACAAGAAGACAAGCTAAAACAAGAAGTGGTCAAGCTAAAGCAGGAACTGAATACTCTCAAGAAACGGATCCAGATAATGGATACCACATCAGCACTTGATGAAATTCTGGACACGGATCGGCAATCAACCACTAAGTTTGGTCTCGGTTTCACAGAATAACGGTTAAACTATATTTGTCAAAGCAACTGGACCAGGTCCAGAAGATATTACAATTTCAGACATGAATTGTAATTAAGGTATAAAATCACGACATGCATAGGAAAGGGAGAGCACCAAAACAATGTTGTGCGAATGCTATGGACAGCAACGTTCACAATAGTCTTGAGAATGCCATGGACGAAGAATTGGAAAGGTTTTCCGAGCACACAATGGGTGATGCATCCACTGGGAAAAATGAAACGGCAATGTTTGAAGGTACGCATGATTCAGACCTATATGCACCGAAAATTGTATTTTGCCTCTGCCATAAGTTAGTTATTAGTGTTTCGTTGAAAAATGCGTGGAAATACTTTAGGGCACTCCGAGTATAACGTGTGCCTAGTGCGAATTAATTGTGTGCCCTAATTGCAAATATTGTATGCCCACAGAATTACACAGGTACAAACGGTTAATTTTATTACAAGGTTTTTAACTACAACAAATAACCTTTCTAAGCGTGTATAGTTATGCATACACGAAAGTGGTGCGTTTGAATATTCATTATTAGAAGATGAAAAGGATTGAAGATCACAATATTGCAAAATTTAGATTAGAAAAAATGGTATTTGAATTTGATTTGAGTGATTAAATAATCATATTACATTCTTTAGATACTGAAAAAAAATGGAATTTTGTGCTTAGAGTGGTGACAGGAAAACGTATGAATATATGGTAACATATGATGAATGTGTATACTACAGACATTAAACTGATAAATTGTGTGCCACTTATGGATATAATATGTGCTTTTTTTTTTTGATTTATTGTGTGCCAACGTAAATAGACGGGCAACACTCCAATAGTGAAGAGTGGGAGGATGAACTCTGCCAAGGAGGGACTAACGAATGTATACCAGAATGTGAAGAAATAATAAAACCATAACTCGGTCAAAGATTTGCAATAGTAGATGAAGGGGTCCAGTTTTACAAACGGTGCAGCCGTGGTAGGTTTTGTTGTTAGGTGCAGCACAATGAGAAAGCCCCGAGATGGAGACGTTGGCGTGAAATATTTGCTTTGTTCAAGGGAAGGGCACACAATGAACACAAACGGAGGGAATAAAGTCACAAGTGAGGACACCACAATAGAGATAAAGACACGACGACTCGTGTCAAATCGGGCCGGTGGGATGTAAGGCAAGATGTAGCCTTAAGCGTAAAAAAGATGGATACTATGCGGTGAACGTATTACAAGAGGCACACAACCACCGTTTATGCTCACAGTTGGGAAGACCCTTCCTATGGATAAACTGTAAGTTGGATATGGGTCATCAGGCATTCATAGTAGTCTGTGCAAATGCGAACATAGGAACATCAAAAGCGTTCGAGCTATATAATGAACTGACAGGAGGATTCGATAATATTGGGGCAACATGTGTTGAGTTTAGAAATTGCAGGAGAGATGTACATGCACACCTACATGAGGCTAATGCACAAGTAGTGATAAACAAATACGTAAAGAAACAGGAATTGTTTCCTACGTATACATTTGATTACGATGTGGACGAAGAGAACCAACTATGGAGGGTGTATTGGGTTGATCCAACAGCAAAGATAAACTACTAACAGTTTAGAGATATGGTGTTTTTTAATGCAACTTACCACACGAACATGTTAGAAATAATTTGATTTAAAATTCCTGTTATGTGAATTATGTGTGCCTGGATAAGATAATTTATGTGCTTGTTGTGTTAAAAATGTGTGCACGGTCGTATATATACTAAAATTTGTTTAATCCATTTTTGTGAATTATGTGTGCCTGGATAAGATAAGATGTGTGCTTACTGTGTTAAAAATGTGTGCCCAATCGTATATATACTAAATGTGAGCTGTGTGCAGGTACAAGCTGGTCTTCGTGCCATTAACTGGGATTGATAATCACAAGAAGTGCGTGACTTTTGCTGCAAGGCTAATTTCAAAGAAAGATATACCTTTGTATGTTTGGCTTCTAAATACATTCAAATGTTGTATGGGGCACACACCTACCTGTATAATAACAGACCAAGACCCTGCAATGATGAAAGCAATTCCACAAGTGTTCCTGTAGCAAGGCACCATTTTAGTATGTGGCGCATCACGTCAAAAGTGGGTTAAAAGGTGGGAGGGAAATTAGCAAAAGACGAAACCTTCCAAAAGAAATTAAATGCAGTGGTGTGGAATGAAACATTGGGACGTGAAGAGTTCGACATAAACTGGGACGCAGTCATGGTGGAGTACGGGCTAGGAGACCATCGGTGGTTCACAAAATTGTATGAGGGACGATCAAATTGGATAGAGGCCTATTTCAATGATGTCTTTATGGGTGGCCTAATGCGAACAACGTCACGATCCGAGGCAGAGAACAGACTATTTGGAGCATGCATCAACGATCATGGTTTGTTGTTAGGGTTCTTCACCCAATTCGAAAGCGTGATAGAAATGCAATGACACAAACATGCAAGATTTGTTGCAGAGTGTGAAGACTCGCTCCCAAGTATGAAGACACCTTTAAAGATTGAGAAACTTGTAGCCTCAATGTTCACAATTACAAATTTCATCAATGACCTACCTAAAATTTAACAAATTACACTGTGATTCTTTTTACCCAAATTCTATCAAAAATACCGGGAGCTCGAACATTTCCAACCTAACATGACTTTTTAAAAAAAATCATGCGACAGTAACAATGTAACAAACAAAAACGAAACAACAAAAAAACAAACAATCTAGGGTGATAAGGATTAATTCCTCAAATTGTATTACAGTGTATGTAAAGTATGAAATCCAAGGAAGAATTAGGCCAAATCATCTCTTTTATTTATTGATCTTGAGCCCTTTAGAGAGAAGAGAGAGCTAGGCCTTCTAAGGTCTCTTTAGAGAGAAGGAGAGAAAGGGCTCCCTCCACTTAACATGAAGGGCAAACACCCTTTTATACGCTAATATCGTATAGTACACTGGACATACGTATAGCATACTTAGGACCGTATCCCCGGGGTATATTCCCTATCAAGTAGCCCCCTCAGTCCGTGCCCTAACGTTGTGTCAATGAGGAAGGGTTCGGACTGGAATACTAGCCCTAAGGTCCGTGACCTACGCTAGTTGCCTCGTTAAAAACCTTAGGCTAAGAAAAAACCCAGTGGGAAAAAAATCATAGCCAAGGAAAAAAGAGCACAACTTCAAGCGCCAACAAGGAAGAGTTCGGGCGGAAAGCTGACCATATAGTCTGTGACTTATGCTGGTTGCCTCGCTAAAAAATCTTAGACTAAGAAAAAACCTAACGGGAAAAAATCCTAGTCAAGGAAAAAGAGTACAACCTTAAGCACAGTCTTTTGGACTACAGGGGTCGTTCGAACTCTACCGATCTAAGGATCGGATTTACCGATCTAGGGATCGGGTTTCACCAATCAGGGGATTGGATTTGTCCGGGGCGGACTGCCGACCTGGCAGGCTAAATTGCCTACCTCGTAGGGCTTAATGCCGAGAATTGGTCCCTGGCTAACTGTGCCGGTGATGGCGATATGATGCCGATCTAACCGGGCTTACAATGCCGGTGGTGGTAATGCTGACCTAACCGGACTTAACTGCCTACTACGTAGGGTTTATGCCGAGATATGGTCTCGGGCTCATCGCGCCGATGGTGGTGATGCCAACCTAATCGGACTTAAGGCACCGGTGGTGGTAATGCCAACCTAATCGGGCTTTGCACACGACTAATCTTATATATATGACCGTGTACAATTTATAAAGCAAAGCGAACGAGGGTAATTCCTCCTCGGTGCAAAGAGTGTAGTTTTTTCCGACTTTTCAGTCGTAGCGTTTTTTCCGACCGCCGTCGTAATAGATCGGTTCGAGGACCGAGCGGGCACCTTACTCCCGTAGTTTTTTCTGACTTTTCGGTTGTAGCGTTTTTTCCGACCGCCGTCGTAATAGATCAGTTCGAGGACCGAGCGGGCACCTTACTCCCGTAGTTTTTTCTGACTTTTCAGTCGTAGCATTTTTTCGACCGCCGTCGTAATAGATCGGTTCGAGGACCGAGGGGGCACCTTACTCCCGTATTGGGCACCTTGCTCCCACAAAGATTGGTCCGAGGACCATAATGGGCACCTTGCTCCCGTAGTGGGCACCTTACTCCCACAAAAATAAGTCCGAGGACCATAAACGGGCACCTTGCTCCCGGAGTGGGCACCTTACTCCCACAAAAATTGGTCCGAGGACCATAAACGGGCACTTTGCTCCCGTAGTGGGCACCTTACTCCCACAAAAATCGGTCCGAGGACCATAAACGGGCACCTTGCTCCCGTTGCGTTTTTTTTGACCGCAGTCGTAGCGTTTTTTCCGACCGCCGTCGTAATTAACTATACCGAGTATCTGACCTTGGGATTACAATGCCGGTGGTGGATGGACCGACCTGACCGGACTTAGAGTGCCGGTGGTGGAAAAACCAACCTAACCGGGCTTATTACATTTAATCTAGCTAGTACAATTTTATAAGTATAACACTATAGCCTATACAGTCTACTATGTAGGACTATGCTAAGTACAATTTACAAACGAAATATGATGGCAATTCGTAAATGCACAAATCATGCCAGGGACATCTTCCTTAATTCCATGCAACTTTGTCTGCCACCTCACCCATCATTAACAAAATTTGAAGAGTAAATATAAATTCACTTGCACAGGAGTACGTGTCAAGATAGGGGTATCTTCGCGTGCATGATCAAGGAAGAGTTCTTTGAAGTGAAAAACATCATTTTCTAACTTCTTTAGATCAGATCTTTAACCTTTGATGCAGCAGGTCGTATATATCATTGATCTTGAAGCTAGAGTTTCCGGAGTAGAAGGTTCTTGTGGCGTATGCCTTTCTGCTACTGAAATTTATTTCAAGAAAAACGCCGGAGATGGTAAACAGTAAAGCATCCGCTTCGAAGGATCAACTTTGCTTTGAGAAAATGTAGACAAACAGGAAGAGTCGTGGGAGGTTGGAAAGGTTTCTTCATGTTGTCGAAGACACTTCCAGACTGATGGAATGTGGAGGTACCAAGCAGAGTGAGAGATAGAGAAGTGAAGATTGAAAATGGTGAATTGTTTCATTAACCAGAAGAGAGGAAATACACGGTGAATGGTGAATATATACAACAGAGAAGAAGGAAACTAGAATAGATGAAAGTACAATAAAGTCCCTAGTATATCAGCATTTATGCTTCTACTCTCCAACACCCCCGGTAAGCTGGAGCATGCAAGTTTGTATGCCCAGCTTAGAGTGAAAGTGAGACCCAACTTGCTGCACCAAGCAGATCATAAGCAGTGAAAACAATTTTGTTCAAAAACTTTGGCAACAGAAACACCTCTTCAACACCATCTGATGTATGTTAATGTCTATATAGAGAACCTGCTCATGCATTTTGAGGAGCTCTAATATGGCAAGCACTGTATCATTCACATAGCAAAAACCATATGCAATCCACCAACCCAGTTTATAGCATTATCACAATGTCCATGGTTTAACATAGCTATATCCCCAGCAACCTCTCTTTCTATGTTATGAGAAATCATCTCAGAATTTTCTTTTGCAGCCAAGGTGCCAACTTCAACATAAGTATCATCCTTAACAGCTTCTGTTGCCACACTCTCAAATGTCTGCTTCATTTCAAACACAATTTCTGAATCCCCAGCAACAATACTAGTTTTTGAAACATTCATATTTCCATCAGAAATTTGATTATCTGGTACTTCATTGTATGCCATTTCGTGCACCATATTAACAACTGAGCAAATATGATACAACTTAAAATTTTGTTTCAACAAAAACAACTCTGTTTGTTTGGACTTAACAGAATGCAGCAACGTTGGAGTAGCCAACTGGGCATTGTATAGGTTCCACTCTGCTGTTTCTGTAAGTTTGAAGTAAGCACTATCAGTTTTTGCATTGACAAAGCACCATTGCAAATGCCAATTACATAAAAGCCTCAAATCATGCACATTAGCAAAACAGTTCTCTCCTGCCTTCCCTCTTACAACAGTACCAAAGCTCAAAGTTGAAAGTGTATTGCCACATTCTTGTCCACTTGAACCACTCCCTGATGAAACACTCTCACTATATTCTAATGCTGAAGATATATATCTGTAGTTTTGGTGAAGACTTTGAAATCACATATTCAATAACTGTTCTTCAAGTTCAACTAAAATCTCCTTTTCTCCTTCAATGGCACTTCCTTTCACAGCAGAACAAGACTTAATCAGAGTAGTGCTAGTCCTCTCTTCCTTCAAAATCCTATCCATCTGAGTATAGTCAGAAGCCACTATGATGTGCTCAATATCAGTCTTAGGAGGAAAATTTTGAAACTGAATCACAACAATCTTATCTTTCTCAACTCGAGTCAGGCCACCTGAGGCGTGACTCACTTTCTTATCAAAAACCAAACATCTAACATCCACTACAATATTATGCCAGAAACCTCTCCGGTCACTGTCAATTTCAATCCATATTTTCTCACTCACATGCTTCGATACATCAATCTCAACTCTTACTTTGGCCAAATTTGACTCTGTTCTATGAATCGTTGCAGAACCTAGGGCAATCTCCCTCCCAGTCGGTTCACAAATTGCAGCTATCATATCAAATTGAAACAAATGAATTGGTAGAAAAGGCAATTGAATCCATACCAAGGCTAATGGTGAATCCTCCTTAGCGTACATACTGTTGTGAGGCCACTGACGAAGGATTAATGAACTCTGTGCTCGTGCTCTCCACGGATCTACTCCGTGAACTACAATGGCCACTGATGTAGAACTAATGAGCACTGTGCTCGTGCTTTCTCCAACACTTTCCATGGATCTGCTCCAGGGACTACGGTTGAAGGCTACTGATGGAGGATAATCGAACACTTTGCTCGAACTACTTTCGGATCTGCTCCGACTGAAAACTGTAAACAGGGGACGGAAGAGCATTTTGTTCAAAAACTTCACGCTCCGTGAAGTGCTTGATTGGAAGAAGAGCACTATGCTCCGATCTTCGCCGAACTGTGGAAATAGAAAATTGAAGGAGGAAATTTGAAGAAAATCCTACTTCGATCTTGTTACTCCTCTGCGAAGTAACGATCTTCTACGGATCTGTCGTTGGAGACGAACGCGACGCAACTCAGCGTAACTCGCCGGTGCCGGAAGCTGCAAAGCTCCCTCACCGGCGAGCTCTGATACCATGATGGAATGTGGAGGTACCAAGCAAAGTG
Source organism: Ipomoea triloba (assembly GCF_003576645.1). Lineage (NCBI taxonomy): Eukaryota > Viridiplantae > Streptophyta > Magnoliopsida > Solanales > Convolvulaceae > Ipomoea > Ipomoea triloba. The sequence goes on along the minus strand of NC_044919.1, from coordinate 21,708,306 downwards.
AGAGATAGAGAAGTGAAGACTGAAAATGGTGAATTGTTTCATTAACCAGAAGAGAGGAAATACACGGTGAATGGTGAATATATACAAAAGAGAAGAAGGAAACTAGAATAGATGAAAGTACAATAAAGTCCCTAGTATATCAGCATTTATGCTTCTACTCTCCAACATGTTGAGGGGTTCGAAACAGGGGCGCCTCCATTTTCCTTTTTCCTTTTTTACTTTAATCTGCTTTTCCCGTTTCTCTCTCCCTCCACTGTCTTGAATTTCTCATTTCACCGCCACATGCAGCCAATGAGAAAGGAGCCTTGCAGTATACTTTTCTTGATTTTTCATTTCTTTGATAACCCTATGTTTCGTGTACAGCAGAAAGGATGGTGACTGTGATGAAGCCACAAGCTTTCATGAAATGCACCGAATATGGAAATGAAAAACTCATGAGCATACTGGTGTTTATAACTTGCGAGGTTATTTGCATGTTGCCACCAACCCTCCAAACTCCTCTCGCTAAAGATCAAACTGGAGGCGAAGGAAGACACCACGGTAGTGTGGTGGCCTGCCAACATATGAGCGAGAAAGAGGGGATCGTTGGTGACGCTGCATGCAATAGAGGAGAAACTAGACTGCTATTCTGATTCTCTTCCTCATTGTGCTGGAATTTTTTGTAATTTTCTAGGCTTTGGCTTCTTGCAGGCGGTGGAATCGCGAAATCAGATTCGTCGTGAATGCAGAAACAAACCCCCGATGATAACTAGAGGAACACGGCATTTTATCTCGTTCCCCACGGACGACGCCATTTGATAAGGATTAATTCCTCAAATTGTATTACAGTGTATGTAAAGTATGAAATCCAAGGAAGAATTAGGCCAAATCATCTCTTTTATTTATTGATCTTGAGCCCTTTAGAGAGAAGAGAGAGCTAGGCCTTCTAAGGTCTCTTTAGAGAGAAGGAGAGAAAGGGCTCCCTCCACTTAACATGAAGCGCAAACACCCTTTTATACGCTAATATCGTATAGTACACTGGACATACGTATAGCGTACTTAGGACCGTATCCCCGTGGTATATTCCCTATCATAGGGTATACTAAAAACAAAACAAGCCCTTTAATATAGAACTAATACCCAACACACGACCCTAACAGTTTTTTGAAAAAAACCGACAAGAATATATATAAAGAATATGAGAAATCCTAAACCCCTAAAAAAAAAAAACAATGCCCCCCACCACTACAAAAAAAAACACCCATGCAATACCATCCCATGGTGGAAATAAAAAAAAACAATCAAGAATAAGCCAATAAAACACCAAAAATATGGAAAAAAAAGTTGGAAACAGCGTAATGGACCTTATTCCGAAGCCGACAGCAAGCCTCCAGCGCGTTTGCCCGGCCGGGACCCTCTTGGCTTCGTCATTGATGACCTAAGCACGTCGCCTGAAGAATTGATGCACCGTAAGCTCAGAAACCACGCACCTTATGAAGGTAAACGACGCCCCTTAATATCGAGAATGACACACCTTAAGTTTGACTAATACGCAAAAAAAAAAAACATAACAAATTGCCATTGCATTTTTTTAAAGTTTATTTCAATCTAGGTTGTTGATTTTGATTAGATCAAGGGCTAAGATTAAACAACATTGTTTATCTGAAGCCTATTACTGCATTTGATATATATATATATATATATATATATATATATATATATATATATGACTCATATGCAGCATGGTCACCCCATGCGGTCATGCGACTGAATATGTGCCATCCAATTGAATTAATCTAATGGTGGCAATTGCAGTTCGCACATGTTAAGTGAGGGTGTTTTTTTTTTTTTTTGGTAATTTTATTATCTATATTGAAATGGTGCATTTTAGTACATGGTGTGGTGCGTTTTAATACATGTTGTAGTGCGTTTTATTACGTATGTTGGTACATTAACTATGTTGTGGAATGGTGTACTGTGCTTTAATCCATCTGCTGGTGCATTTTTATACGTAGAATGGTGTGTAATTGTGTGGTGGAATGGTGTGTGTTAATTCATCGTCTGGTGCATTTTAATACGTAGAATATTGTGTATTTTAACACATGTTTTCTAATAAGTGTAATAATGCATGTTTATAATCTGGGAAGAGGACTTTCAATAAGTGGAATTGTGCATTTTAACACACGTTGTGGTGCATATTTTAGCACATGTTTTCTAATGTGTAAATAGTGTAGTGTATGTTTATAATCTGACATGAAGCATTTTGTGGTGCATTTTAATATGTAGAATGATGTGTTTTATTACGTAATGAATTTTAAGTAAATAGGTGCATTTGGTTATATTGTGGAATGGTGTGTTTTATCAGTACTCTAGTGCATTTTAGTACGTAGAATGGTGCGTTTTGTAACATATATATATATATATATATATATATATATATATATATATATATATAGTTCAAGTGTGGCCTGCTCTTTAGGTGTGACCGTGCGGCCTTTTTTCAACCATTAAATTACATCAAGTCATCAAATCAACGCGCAATATATATATATATATATATAGGATCGCGTTCAAATGCGTACTGGCCGCCCAGGAGAGAAATGCGGATGAATCACAGCGCGCCACGTGTCCGGAATGTAGTTGCACCTAACGTTATAACTAGGTGCACATCATGTTATAACTAGGTGCATATAGGTGCACCCAGGTGCATAAATGTTAACAAGGTAAATTACTTGCACCTGCAAGTGAAAATAGGTGCACACGTGCAAGTAAAATGTATTACAAGTGCAAGTAAATTGTACAATGAGCGTCAATACTAAGTGCACCTAATGTTATAACTAGGTGAACATAATGCTATAACTAGGTGCACATAAATTGCAATCATGTGCATGAATGTTAACAAAGTAAATTACTTGCACAAGTGCAAGTAAAATATATTGCAGATGCAAGTAAAATATATTATAGGTGCAAGTGAATTGTACAGTGAGCATCAATACTAAGTGCACCTAATGTTATAACTAGGTGCACCTAATGTTATAACTAGGTGCAACCTATGTTATAACTAGGTGCACCTAGGTTGCACCCATGTGCATGAATATTAACAAGGTAAATTACTTGCATTTGTAAGTGAAAGTATTTGCGAAAATATGTGCATGAATATTAATAAGGTAAATTACTTGCACTTGTAAGTGAAAATAAGTGCGAAAATAGGTGCACTTGTAAGTGAAACTAGGTGCACTTATAAGTGAAACTAAGTGCACTTGTAAGTGAAACTAGGTGCACCAAAGTTCCAGTTATTTACGAAAATGTCACCACGTCATTTTTTTAAAATTGCATCTGATTCGTTGATCTGGACACGTGGACGGCTGTGAAGCGTTCTCATTTCTTACCTGGGTGGCAGGTCGCATGGGAGTGCATCCCTCTATATATATATATATATATATATATATATATATTAACTCCTACCCTAAGTTTTTTGAGTTTGAATATGTGGTTAACATCTTTCATTCCTATTATTATTATTATTATTATTATTATTATTATTATTACTATTACTATTATTATTTTTACTTCATATTATAATAAAAATACATATTTATATTAAAGAGTTATTAAATAAAGACATGCAACTTAGATAAAAATAAACAAACGTGTGTGTGTGTATATTTATTTATTTATTTATTTAAATATATATTTAATGATAGGTAATTAAAATTATAATTAATTATATATATTAATTTATATAATACATTATATTTATTAAATATAAATATTAAATAAATTACAAAGGGTATTTTTAGTATTTGCAATATATAAAAGTTATTCCAAGAGAATGAGAATAACTAATACCAAAGAACTCCTAGGAATAGCAATTCCCTTTGCAAAGGTAATAGTTCATTCACAGGAATGTTATTTGCATGACAAAATGACCGAACCAAACAATGGAATAGGTCTATTCCAAAGAATGATATTTCATTCCTGAGCTATTCCATGAACCAAACATGTAATTAAAGTATATCACTATGTTGAAAGTCTCAAATTTATCAAATCAACAAAATTTTTATTGATAGATAGTATGGTTGCAGTAGGCGCTAGTCGGGTAGTAGACTAGCGCCTAGCGCCTAAGCGGTCTAGGTGGTTCTAGACGGCGACCTATAAAAAAAAAATTAATTCATGTGTGTGGTATGTCATATATATATATATATATATATATATATATATATATATATATATATATATATATATATATATATATATATATATATATATATATATATATTTCTTACTTCTCTTATATAAATAAATAAATTTAAATATACATAAATGTAATAAAATTAAGAAGGCCGACTCGCTCGAGTTAACTCGGCTAACTCTGCTGAGTTGGGCGAGTTAACTAGGCCGAATTCGGCCAAGTTAGGCGCTAGGCGGCATCCTAGGCGGACGCCTAGGGAGCAATTCGCTTCGGTCCAGGAGCGCCTAGTGTCTAGGCGGGGATTTTTGCAACAGTGATAGATAGATACAGAGACGAAATTTTTAAGTTATAATTAACTTGGAGTCATTATTCCAATTGGATCAACAAGTTCTTCCAAATAAGATCCAATGTAACATACAATAATTGATTACTAGATTAATCAACGTTAACTTATGATTATCAAATACCAGAAAGTTGCCGTACCAACGAAAATTAAATTAATAAATAACTGAATAGTCATAATGTGTTTGTAATAGATCGATTAGACTACAGTGGCAAATTTCGTCTTTATCATATTCATTATCGATCATATAAATGATGAAATATGTAGAGCAATATAAGTTTATATTAACTCATTATTAAGTTCAATCATCATTTTTAAGCATACAACAAGTATCAATGATTTAAAGAAAAATAAACAAAAGAAAATACTAAGCTATATACCTTAATTCATCTAGGGTTCTAATAATCTAGGTAAAAATTAAAAGATGGAAGAAGATTCAATCATGTTCCTGGATAATAATACGCTATATACCTGGGGGTGACCCCAGCCCAGGTGGTAAGAGAGATCCACCTACAACTGAGAGGTCGTAGGTTCGAACCTCAAACCCCTGGGTTTGAGCCGGTCAGCTATGGGTAACTTACGCTGGTTTAACCCCTGTGATCCTTTGCCGGCTAGGGACACAGGGTGAGGAGTAAACCTCATAAAAAAAATAATAATAATACGCTATATACCTTAATTACCATATTAAGTTGTTACCTTAAGCTTTGATTATAATAGTGGACTAATCATTAAACCAATAAATTGGATTATGGAATACTTAATTTACTGGCAACATACACACAATACAAACAATATACACAAAATACAAAAAGAAAAAAAAAACAAAAACAAAAAACAAAAAGATAAAGATTGAAGATTTAGAGAATTAGGGATATATCAATTATGAAATTAGGGCTAATTAATTAAGACAATAAGGTTGAAGAAGTTATAAATAATTATGTATATTCATTGTAGTTAATGGCCATTATCCAACTAAATCCAGTTTTGTCTATTTCCTAGTGAATGTATATTGTATTCACATAGAAGGCAGATGCATGAGAATGTGGGAGTGTGTATTCTCTCTCTCAGTCTTTTCCATTTTGGCTTTTACCTATCATTCTCTACGTCCAGATATATCACTACTTAATCATACAACTTGCAATCAAAGTGTTACCATCTTAGAGAGCAGAGTTAGAATAGGCCGGAATCATCACGTTATCAGCATGAATTGCAGCTATACTCCCCCGTGAACTGTATGCTCGTTTCTTTTTCAATATATATTTTTTTCCCAAAATCGTATATGTGCATATATGCATACAGAGGGTGTTTCCGAGTGATAGTATATGTGCCTGTGTGTATACAATATATTTTATTTTATTTTAATCCTCTAAGGGTGTTTTCTCCCTAGCCTTCTACATGCTGATGATTTCACCTAATCTTCAAAATCAATGATCCCTTTGAAATGCTGTACTATGTACTGTATATATGTATAGACCATGAAATTAAACTCTTCTGCAATTTATTTAAACGTAATTAAATTGCATCGCCGTACGTATGTTGTGAATCATATCACTAAATAGAGTAGCAGTATATTTGTTTTAGCTTTTGGATCTGTGCAAACCTATTCAGAACGTGTTTCTTGCTTTCCACCCAAAACCACCGCCGGCTTGTTTATTAGCAGTTAACTGGTACTTTTATATTGCAGTACGAGTGTACGACATATATAGTACTGGTATATATTTGCTGTGTTTTCTGGTCCATGGTATATATATTTGCTGTGCTTTCTGGTCCATGATTTAATAAAGTGGTGAGGAAGACATAAATCATATATGAAGGCATATTTTATAATTTGTGTATCTTCTGTGAGTTCTGTCAAGTATGATATATCATACGTATATATACATATATATCTCAATCCGACCATTAACAAAATATATAGTATATATCATACTGTATAGACTATATATTTATATGCAAGTAGGATATATATGACCAAAAATTGCATATACAGAACCATTGTTATTTGTTTGTCTGGTTACCATGCTTTAAAATCATGTTTTGGTTACTCGTGGTTTACTTTCTGCTAGTCTTTAAGCTTCTGATATGCGAATTGAGAATCTGAGATGATATTCTAATATAAATTTTGCTTGGCATGAGTATATGGATTATCATTCAAAGTATGCGCAATTAGTGTAAAAATTAAATGTTCGTAGATAATGTCTTCCATTGCCAAAGGTGAGTCCACTGAGCTATCGCTCTTGACAGTAGCAACTATCTAACTTGAGGGCTAGATATTCAAATATATTTGACATCCAAGAATTTGAGCCGAACTATTGTTACTTACTTACAGAGCACTGATGCCCAGAAAAGGCACAAGCTCTTATTTTTCTACGCCACCACTTGAACAACGATCTCAAATATGAGTATCTGACTTAGAAAGACCCCCTAGTGTTATGGAAGTCCCTGAAGGACCGCTTTGAATAGTAGTCATCAATTGACCTCCCCAAGCACAATTTGACTGGTTGAACCTCAGGTTCCAAGATTACAAGTCAGTAACTTACTAAATTCAGCACTGCATAAAATTGTCTCACAAATGAAGCTCTGCAAACATGAAGTTTCAAAGACTGATTTAATTGAAAAGACTTTGTCAACTTTTCGTGCGGGTAACCTTGTACTCCAACAACAGTACAACACAAAGAATTATCAGAAGCATTCTGAACTGATTTTAGCACTCCTTGTGACTGAGAAATACAACCAGTAGTTGATGAAAAACCATAATGCCCGATCGGTTAGTTCTGCACGGGTGCATGAAGCACATAATGTTGCCTAGAGGAGTAACTCTAGAAGGGGCCAAGGAAGCGGTCGTGGTAGTAGGCGCGATCGAAGTAACCGTGGTAGTAGAGATTGAGGTAACAACAATGGCTTTCAGGCCCAAAACAAGAAACAGGGTGATCAAGGGTTATCGAGGAAAAATTCTAGCCAGAAGAAGATTTGCTATCGGTCTGGATGTGAATGGCACTGGTCTGGTAAGTGCCGCACACCTAGGTATTTGGTTAAAGCATATATCAAAGGATGAAGAAGAAAGATGACAAGCAATGGTTAAAGAATGAATGAATCTTATCATGTCAATACCAATTTGCCTGAAGCAAATGCGATAATAAGTGATGATGATGATGATCTCCTGAAGTATGAACTTGAGGATTATGGTGATCATGTGTGATCACGTTATGGCTATTTATGAATGTTTTTGTTTTTTGGTATTTTATGGATGTTTTTTTATTTTCTGGCATTTTATGAATATGTTTTTGTTTGTTTTAGTGACAATATATATTTCTTTTATTATAATGTCGTGATTGAATATATTGGCGTGTCCACATAACAACACTACGAATTGTATTACTGTCGAAACAATGGAGCATAAATCGACATTGTGCTTGGTGGATAGTGCAACTACACATACTATCCTTACATATAGAAGGTTTTTCCATACCCTGACCAAGATGAATAGTAAGATCATAACGATTGCTAGTGACGAGGCTCAGGTAGTGGGCTGATATCTCTAGTTCTAAACCACTTTTCACACCCTATTTTGACTATTTTTGTGAACAAAATGCAAACTACAGTTTCCTTACAACACAACTACAGTTTCTTTTCAATGTAACTACAGTTTCATTCGACATTATACACTCAAATATATGAAACTATTATTCAGTTTCATTTTATATACACTACAGTTTCCTTTCAATACAACTATAGTTTCTTTTCTATATAACTACAATTTCATTCAACATTATGCACTCAAATATGTGAAACTGTTATTCAATTTCATTTTATATACACGGCAGTTTCCTTTCAACACAACTACAGTTTCATTTTGATATAAATACAGTTTCATTTGATAAAATAAAAATAAATGTGATGCAATATTATTTGAGATGAACTGTAGTTTCATTTACGGAACTCCATTAAGATGTGATGGCAGCTATTTCTTTACTTAAAGAAGCGGTGCCATTTTTGGACCATGGTCCACAATATTACAACTGAGTACACTTATGACCAATCTCTAGCCTAATTCTTCACCAAATTGATTATTAAATTAATTTTTTATCTTAAAAAAATGTTGTTTTGCTTCATGATTGTACATACCAATGTTGATATCTAGCTTATGTGATTATAAAATTCCTTATATTTATTTACTACTTATGATTACCCAATTCGATAATAAATTTAATAAAATCAACTTATTAATTAAATTTTTTTAAAAAATGCAATTGAGTAGTATTACTCTTAGAGATAAACAATATCTTTAATTTTATGACGAAAAATAATAATAATAATAATAATAATATAAATGTCAGGCGGACTATGCGTATTTAGCTGACATTAGAACCACATTTCAATGTGGTGTCGATCATGTCTATCCTGATAAATGTGGATTGAGACTCGTTCTCATTGCCAGCTTGACCATAAAGAAATCACTGTTTTTGTTTGGTTTTGCTTTTTGAGAATTGTTATTGGCCAATTCAACCATCCATCATTCTGACGGGACTACTCCTTTCTTTCGTTTCACGTACTATAAAACAAAGATGCTCTGATCTGTACTATAAAGCTAGCTGCTTAATTACATCTAATCTCCCACATGATAAGAAAGATTATGCAGAGAGATAGGGAAGGAATAGAACACATTTCCATAAGTGTGAACGGAATAAACATGCACGTCGCCCAAGCTGGTCAAGGTCCGGTGGTTCTCTTCCTCCACGGTTTCCCTGAGTGCTGGTACACGTGGCGCCACCAAATGTGTTTCCTAGCGTCGCAGGGGTACCGAGCCGTAGCTTCGGACCTCCGCGGCTACGGCGAGACGACCGGAGCTCCCAACGATGACCCTTCCAAGTTCACGAGTCTCCACGTGGTGGGTGACCTGGTAGCGCTCATAAGCGCCTTGGCGGCAGAAGATGAAGAGAAGGTGTTCGTAGTGGGACACGACTGGGGAGCTATGATGGCTTGGGCTCTGTGTTTGTATAGGCCCGATAAAGTGAAAGCTTTGGTGAACATGAGCGTTTGTTTCACTCCAAGAAATCCTAAAATCAAGCCACTTGAAACGTTGCATGCCGTTTATGGAGATGACTATTATATCTGCCGATTCCAGCTTCTCCTTCATTCATTTCAACTTTTTAAGACAATTCACAAATTAATTTCAAACTAGCTAGTGCAGGGTACTATGGCCTATGGCCTACGGGTACTATCCGAGTACTACCCATTTTTTATTGCAAATATCTTTCTTTTTTTGTACATCTTATTTTCAAATTTAAAATTTCTCATATATAATTATATTATGTTGGTTTTATAAGTTATAACTATGAGTTAGTCAATCATAAGGTTAACAAAACCTAATTGAGAGAGAAAAATAAATAAAAACAATAGTTTTAATGTAGACACCAAATAGTAAAAATCACTATTTTTGTAATTAATTTTATACATGTACAATTGTGCTCTCTTTCCCCATTGACAATGACCTTTATAGTAGAAGAAATGCAATATATACCTAAAAGAGTCTCATGGTAATCGGATATTTATAGTAGAGTAAAACATCTATAATCTTGTGATCACCATTTAATTCCTTCTTCCACATTGTCACCGTTGACTAGTCGCGTCTCGAGACCAAGTACGTTGTATGAGCACGGATCTAAACTACCCATCATTTTTTGTTAGGCTAATTGCATTGTTGATTTCCCCTAGCCCATGATCAATTATATTCTTTCTTAACGAGGAAACCCGATTTGATTATATTCTTAATTATTAAAAATGATTTACTTTTTTTTTTGTTTACTACTTATGATACAGAAAATTATAAATAGATTATATTTTTGATTATATGTGTGTGTGTTGATTTCAGGGTCACGGGGTGGCCAGTCTGCAGGCCAACACAACCGTAAAACAAGTTTAAAAAGATATTAAGATGGGGTGATAGTATTATTGCAAGAGAATCTAGATCAGAGCTCCACCATTTCAATGTGTCCCAAAGGGGTATTTATATTTGCACCAAATTCATATATAGTTTGACATAATTATTAATTAATTTAATAATTTAATAACAATAAAATAGATTAATTTCTAGTATAATCATTGGGTTATAACTAGAAGTTATTTGTGATTATTTTCTAGAATATTGTTAATTCAGTAATTAAATAAAAATTGTAGTAATGTGAATTGAATTCATAGCGATTATATTAAAAAAAACAGTTAATACCATCAAGGGTCCTCCAAATATATTGTTTGTCACGTTTAGTCCAAAATTTTTAAATTGATCACCCGTGGTCCTTCGATTTTTAAATTGTTACCATCCGCGATCCAAGTTAACCATCCATGTTCCTTCAACTATCAAATTTAACCAGTCATGGTCCTGAGGACCAGAGTTGGTTAAATTTTGAAAGTTGAAGAACAATGGGTGGTTACTTGGACCACAGATGGTGACAATTTGAAAGTCGAAGGACCACGAGTAGTCAATTTGAAAGTTTATGACTAAACGTGACAAAACCACTATACTCAGAGGACCTCATACGGCATTAACTCTTAAAAAAACACAACATTATATTAACATATCATAAAGAAAAGGATACAAAAAGTCATGTTCAACTTGGGACACTTTGTCCATGTCTACTATAGTCCATTTCATTTTGAAACCTACTCTTTTGTTGTTGTCCTCAATTTGTGGTGCGCATTTGATGGTGGTAGGGTAATTACATTTTGAAACCTACTCTTTTGTTGTTGTCCTCAATTTGTGGTGCGCATTTGATGGTGGTAGGGTAATTACCCCCTACTGTGAAACCTACTCTTTTGTTGTTGTCCTCAATTTGTGGTGCGCATTTGATGGTGGTAGGGTAATTACCCCCTACTGTTTTGATGATGTTCTTCGGTTGTCACTAGATAGAGGTCACCTGCATAACATATTCGATAATAGGAGTCTAGGACATTTCTAGACCATTTCATTTTGAAACCTACTCTTTTGTTGTTGTCCTCAACTTGTGCGCATTTGATGGTGGTAGGGTAATTACCCCCCCCCCCCCCACTGTTCTAATGATGTTCTTCGGTTGTCACTAGATAGAGGTCACCTGCATAACATATTCGATAATAGGATCTAGGACATTTCTAGACCATTTCATTTTGAAACCTACTCTTTTGTTGTGTCCTCAACTTGTGCGCATTTGATGGTGGTAGGGTAATTTCCCCCCCCCCCCCCACTGTTCTGATGATGTTCTTCGGTTGTCACTAGATAGAGGTCACCTGCATAACATATCCGATAATAGGATTCTAGGACATTTCGTCTAAGACGTGCGTGCAAGGCAAGTCGTCTACCGCCCGAATCTTTCTCGTTCTCATTCTGTTCATAACTACTTTCTCAAGTCGTCTACTGCATAACATATCCGATAATAGGATTCTAGGACATTTCGTCTAAGACGTGCTTGCAAGGCAAGTCGTCTACCGCCCGAATCTTTCTCGTTCTCATTCTGTTCATAACTACTTTCTCAAGTCGTCTACCGCCCGAATCTTTCTCGTTCTCATTCTGTTCATAACTACTTTCTCAACCTACTGAAGCACAAAGAGCAACAGTTGCCTCCACTGAGACTCGAACCCACTCCCATCATCCATGTGGGAGTGTAAACCGGGATATCGGGTGCCACTAGACCACAAGGTCTTTGGCTGTTATTCACTTTTAAAACACAAAGTTGGGAACACACAATCACATGTGCTCTTGAAAACAAATATATTCGCTGAAGATGCAATGAGTGAAATGACTATGAATTGAAATGTCTAAAATGAGAAATAAATCATATTAAATTTTACTTCAAAAATATATGTTTAAATTCCTCTAACATAGCATCAATTTTCAAATCATGATCATTATTTTCATGCAACAACTCAACACGTAGTTACTCTATCATTTCAACAGTTGCAATAGAGGTTGAAGTAGTTGTTGATTTGTCATTTCTTGTGGCAGATGACACATTGGAAGAATATTGCTCTATATAAGTATTGAAAGATTGAATAGCTTCTTCTCATGTAGAGTATGACCTATAAAGGTTTTCACTATACCTATGTGGGAATCTTATGACACAATATTGGAGTTAACTGTGAGATTGTACTGTCCACTGAACAAGGTTTATTCCACGTGCAATACCCTTTTGTCAGTAACAAGTCACGTTTTGGGGAATTGTATCTATATGTTACAGTAACACCCACAACAACAACGAATACAAGCTTCATGGGCTTATTAACAAGGTTGACACAATTGTCGGGACGTGTAGATGCTTATGACAAAAATTATTTATCATACCTTCTAGTGGACAAAGTAAGGGGTGGGAGTTCAAGCTATAACATTTGTAGCTCATCAGAACCATTTGTTAATTTATCACAATGTGCTCAAACGGAACAACATTCTGATTCTTCCACTTCCAGTAGCGAGGAGGAGACAAAATCAAGTACTAATCACTCAGACGGTGAAAACCAAAGTATGTCTCAAAATGTGTCATTTACCCTTGAGGTAGACGAAAATGAGATGACTCCTCAACAACCATTGCGAAGAGGCAAAGCTCCCATTCTAAATGTCGTTATTCCATATTACTATGCCGGCTTCTCATTTGGGTCAGGTACAGAGAGCATGATGAATATACGTCTTGGTATAGTCCAATAAAAAATGTTTTACAAGTTGTCATGATATTTGATCGATACAAGGAATTGAAAAAAGTCGTGTCTTTGCACAATATAGTGGAATAGAAGCAATTCAAAACAGCATTCAAGGATCACAAATGTTGGAAAGCAATTTGTTTGCACAACAATAGTGATGAGCAACCATGTTTTTGGTCATTGTCAGCAAGTAAAATGTGTGGCACTAACACGGAGTGGATCATTAAAAAATATTGCCTTACACACACATGTAGGGTGGATTACAACCATAGTGGCCATGGCGATGACTGCAATTGCACGAGCAAATTCATAGTTGATTTACTCAGAAAAATTAGTCGCTTATCTTGGGTACAAGGTCAAGAACATCCAAGTAGATGTGAAAGACAAGCACAGGATCACTGTGTTATACAAGAAAGCTTGGAACGCCCGTTAAATAGGGATTCAAAACATTTACGGCGAATGGGATAAGTGATACGATGACTTGTCCAAATATTTGCAATCACTAGTGATAACGAACCCAGGGTCAGTTATTGACTTTCAAACAACAGGGTCAGCAAGTGATGAGGTAGTCTTTCGGGTGAGTGGATGTGTAAGAGGGTATCCTTACACCGGATATCGTTCTCACAAGGATTGGCGATAGGAGTAGAGCTTTAGTATTCCAAGCATAAGATACTAATGTTCCTCATGGAAATCTAGCCAAACCAAAGGGGTGATTTGGATACAAACACAATATCAAACAACACACACTATAATGAAAACAAATGATAAGAAAGTGGAAGTAGATAGGAATTAAAGGTGGGTCAAGATAGAGAAACCAAATTGGGGACCAAAAGATGATAGATGTCATATAACAATAGGGAAGCCTTTCTCAAGATCATTCCACACTCCTAGAACATTCAAGGACATTCTCATGACTCAAGAATGTCTAAGAGTTATTTCATCAAACACTTGATGTTCTTAACATCACATACCCCCCTTTTCTCAAAGGTGAAGTATGGTTGATCAACTCCTTGAAATTAGACTAGGTTGTCACTCCCTAATCGGGACTCAAATAATCATGTCAATCAACAACATCAAAGTCAAGTCTCAACTTTCATTAACTAATTCAAAATCATCAATCAAATACCTAGCCTACATCCCTACCTCCCTCCAAGGAGAACTAATCACACATAAGCATAATGAAAATATCAAAAGATTCATAATCAACAAGGAATTCCATAACAAACACAAGATAAAGATCAAAGCAATAAAACAAGAAAGTAAAATTGCAAGAAATGAAATAAAGAAAAGAAGAACTTATCTAGTGAAAATGGATATGAAATCCTTGAAATCCAAGTTTAAACGCTTCAATCCAAGCTTTCAAAATGTTTAGGAACCTAAATATAAGTCTAATATAACCTAAAAAAAATATCAAAGAAAATAAAAGAGAGAAGCTAGGGTTCTAAAATGGGTTGGAACCGAGTTAAAATGGCTAAAAACGGGGTTAAATACAAGCAAGGAAGGCTGGCCACGGGTGTGGCCACGCCCGTGGTCAAACCCGTGGCCAGAAAACGAAGGCACACTGCCTAGTGGCTACGGCCGTGGCTAGACCCGTGGCCAGCAGGCAGTGTGCACTCTGCGCACATTGTTCATCTTCTAGGCTATTTTCACCCCTGAATCTTTTGAATTAGTGTTTGTGATCTTCATCAAAGTTGTAGCCCTTCAAGTTAGTTTTCCAATGATATAAAAATCACTTGATTTGGACATTTCTACGCAAAGATATGATCAACAAACCGAGAAATGGACGAATTGTGCGGGAATCTCAACTTCTTGCTCTTTTGCTCCAATTTTTCCTCTGTTTGTCCAAATGACCAAGACCATTAAAAACACCATAATTTGGCTCTCTTAGAGGTGTTTCCCCCATCTTCATAGCTTCTCATTGGCTCCCATTGACTCTACATGCATCCCAAATGCTCCAAAAATCATTTAATTCATCTAATAAATCACCAAGAATTGGGCTTAAACACACAAATGAATCAAATGAGAACATTTTCGGTAAAATTATAACAAATGACAAGGAAAATAAACTTAGATGCAATGTGAAAACATGAACATTTTGACATTTATCAGCAAGGGATCGGATCCTAATTACTGTGAGTTCAAATACGCATTTTGGGCTTTGAAGGCAAGTATTGATAGTTTTGGTTATTGCTTTCCTATAATTACCATAGACGATACACATCTATATGGTAAATACAAAGGACATTTGGTGTTCGCTATGAGTATGAATGGAAACAAAGAACTTTTGCCATTGGCGTACTCTATTGTCAATTCTTAGAATGGTAATAGTTGGACTTGGTTTTTACAAGTACTAGTAACACATGAGTCCATATGCATAATTTCGGACAGGCACCTAGGCATTGATGTCACATCTAATGCCTTGACATAATTACATCCGTCACGCGTGCACCGCCGATATTGCCTACGACATCTCCATAGTAATGTCATGACGAAGTTCAAAACCAAGAAGCTCAAATCACTAATCTGGGAAGCGAGTGTTGCGGTAACAAGATTGGAATACCAGAACGCAATGAGGGTTATAGAGGATCAGTAGCCCCAAGCTTACCAATACTTGTCCGAAATCCCAAAGCAACTATCGGCATTGTCTTACGATGGTGGTTACAGGTTTGGTATTATGTATACCATCCAATAGCTCATAATCATTCAATACTACATTAAAGGGTTGTCGAATGTTACTTGTAAATGCTATTGCTCGGCTAACGTTCAAAAAGTTAGTTGCTATGTTTTTAAATAGGCACACTAGCGGGGAGTTAATGCTACAATTCAGCTAAAGTTGACCAAAGAATATTTCTAAAGAGATGTCAGTGCGGGGAAAATTCAAGTACACTGCCACCGTTAATCCATATAATAACCATATTGAGCTTTACGAGGTTACTGCCCATGCACATGCGGTGAATGGGCAGTAGACGGCTTGCCTTACGTGCACATCTTAGCAGCATGTCATTTCAAGAGAAATGTCCCAGACTCCTTTTTTCATATCGTGTTTATTTAAAACTATTATAAAATGTGTTGTGCATGTGACCTCTATCTAGTGACAACCAAAGAGAATCATCGGAACAGTAGGGTAATTACCCTACCACCCTCAAATGTGCGCCGCAAAATCATGAAGGACAACAATAAAGGAGTAGGTTTCAAAATGAAATGGACTATGGGAGATATCGTCACCCCGTTGAGGAAATTATCAGATAAAAAACCATAATAGATAATTGTGTCCCAACTTGAACACGACTTCTTGTATTCTTTTCTTTATGATATGTTAATGTAATGTTATGTTTTTTATTAATGTAATCGCTATGAATTCACATTACTAGCATTTTTATTTAATTACTGAATTAACAATATTATAGAAAATAATCGCAAATAACTTCTAATTATCATCCAATGATTATACTTGAAATTAGTCTATTTTATTGTTATTATATTATTAAATTAATTAATAATTATGTCAAACTATATACGAATTTGGTGCAAATATAATCTGATCCGTGCCTACGTGTTTGGCGGCCGGAAATTTCTCAACAATCCGCAATGATACATACATACATATATATATATACTTGAGATATACATACATAGACTTAGGTACGGAACTCAGTGCTTTATACTTGAGATAAGGAAAAGCTTTATTTTTCTGAAAAAAATGCTTCAAAAACGGTAAACCCAGGCCATTACTATTTTCTGTATTTTTATCCACTTTTACAGAAATTCATATTTTTGTCCAACCTCTTTCATTATATTTCTCGGTAATATATATGCGCTAATCTATCTATATATATATTAAAACAGAAATACTAGCTTTCTCGCTCATTTTAGTCCAAAAATTTTGAAATCGGTCAACATAATAATATATAATAATTCCTTATCAGAAATTCTAGCCTTCCTTATCATTCCTTATTTATGGCTAAAATTGACAAAATATTCAAATTATGATTCCATTCTTTATTCAATTCCATTCCTGGATTCCTTATTTATTAATGAAATATATAGCATTCAAATTACTTTTATTTTAATTATATTTCAGGCATCTATTATAGTATTCCTTATACTATGATGTATATTTTAGTATTCAAAAAAAATATTACTATACGTTAATGTACGTAATTAAATTCCTTTCATGATAATATTCAAAAAAAAAATTCAAACAATCAAATTACTATATGATGTATATTATAGTATTCAAAAAAAATATTACTATATTATGTTAATGTACGTAATTAAATTCCTCTCATGATAATATTCAAAAAAAATTACTATATGATGTATATTATAGTATTAAAAAAATATTACTATATTACGTTAATGTACGTAATTAAATTACTCTCATGATAATATTCAAAAAAATAAAAATTCCAACAATCAAATTACTATATGATGTATATTATAGTATTAAAAAAATATTACTATATTATGTTAATGTACGTAATTAAATTTCTCTCATGATAATATTCAAAAACAAAATTTCAACAATCAAATTATTATATGATGTATATTATAGTATTTAAAAATTCCAACAATCAAATAAATACAAAAATGTTATATATGTTAATTTAATTTATAGTAATAATTATCTAAAATATTTATCATACCATTAATCATGGTCTACTTTTAAGGTACCCTAAATTAATACTCCGTATATTCTTTTTCAACTTAAGTTCAGTATTTTTTTATATACAAATAAAATTAATATATAAAAATATATCATTAAAAATTTCTAATTAAAAACTTTTAAATAACACCAATATTGATATTTTTATTTTAATGTATTAAATTAACATATAATTATATTAAATCACTATATTATATTCATTTTCAATATAATATTGGCTCATTTTTAAAATGTTGTAGATTGATTTTTTAAAATACTATTGCAATATATAATTAAAATTAACATAGATTTACATAATCATCTATATATATATATATATATATATATATATAACATAAGTATTGTTTTCCGCTCATCTTAAAAAACTACTTCTGTTTTGAAATTTGAAATTTCAATCATTTCTTACCTAATTAAATAATTATAAAAATTTTATATATGTTAATTTAATTTATAGTAATAATTATCTAAAATATTTATCATACCATGAATCATGGTCTACTTTTAAGGTACACTAAACTAATACTCCGTATATTCTTTTNTTATTATTATTATTATTATTATTATTATTATTATTAAATGACAAGTACACAAAAAATATAACATATTAATAAATTCAAATACCACTCATCTACCATATCTCTTGAACTAGATATATTGTAATTAATTTTCATGCAAATACTTCATCAAATGTTAAGCTTCATAAGTTCAACATACATCAAAATTAATCCAGGAACCAAGATGTACATAATGTGCTTTTCAAAGTTTAGGCAACTCAAAATTTGCTTTCAAAATTTCTGCATATAAAGATTTACACAACTCACGCCATTCCATCACTATTTTGAACAATTCTGCACATGTATTTTGAATAGATCGACGCACAAATAGAAAAATTTTGCTTTTCAAAATTTAGATAAATACGTTATATACACATATCAAATTTAAATATTTAAGAGTTATGAGAAAACAAGATAAAACATGGTGTTAACTAAAAGAGAAGTTCAGACATCAATTTTAGGTTAAAAAAGAGAAGTGTAATTTTGTCTTAGGAGTATCTCTTTTTATTCCTAAAATTCATGGAATTGAAATCCCAAGGGGGGGCATGGGATTCTAATTCCATGAAAATGAGGGAATTGCAATTCCGCGGAATTGCAATTCCCTCCAACCAAACAAAGGAATTTAGTTGCCTTCGGAATTAGGTGGAATTAAGTGGGAATGGAATTTAAATTCCCTCCAACCAAACACCCTGTTAAGGTACACTAAACTAATACTCAGTATATTCTTTTTCAACTTAATTTCAATTTTTTTTTATATACAAATAAAATTAATATATAAAAATATACCATTAATAAAAAGTTCTAATTAAGAAATTTTAAATAACACCTATATTGATATTTTTATTTTAATGTATTAAATTAACATACAATCATATTAAATCAATCTAATTACATACGACAATTGAAATAATTCTTTTTCAAACGTTTCATACGGGGGTTGGAAAATATTTAGAAACAAAACTAAATGGTTTCCAGATATCTATTGCTACCTCTGTCCCATTTTGGTTGTCTGATTCGTTTAACGAGGATTGATTGAAGTTATTTTTAATCTAATTTTTCATAATATTAAGTTTAGCATTAATATATAAAATTTATACATATTTAGAAACTACATTAAAAGTACTATTAAACACAAAAAAATAAATTTAAAAATAATAAAAAATTATTAAAGAATATAAGCAATAAAGAAAGAATTGATTTGACCAATTAATAGTAAATATGATAGGTAAAATGGGACAGATAGAGTACTATTTATGATAACAAACAAAAGTTTAAGGCAAAAACTTGTGTGTGACCGTCTCATGGTCTCAATCTGTGAGACGGGTCGGATCTTTAATTAACGATGTCAAAGACCCGACCTATTAATCAAAGATCTGGTACGTCTTACGGATTGAGACCCCTAAGACGGTCTCACACAAGTGACCCCTAAGACGGTCTTACACAAGTGACCCCTAAGATGGTCTCACACAAGTGTTGCTCAAAGCTTAAAATATCACCAAAGTAGATATCAAAATAAAACTCAGATATCAATGTAAAATTTTAAAATAAGAATGTTTTTTCATGCAAAGAAAAAATTATATAATATTTATAAATATCTATATAATAAAAAAATATCAATTTCTCTTTTTATCCATTTATGTAGACATATATTATATTTATAGTATTTTGTACAATATGAAAATATATACACTTTTTTTTTATAGAATTGTGATTACTGACATAATTATACACGCTAATTATAAATTACTACAATGGTTACTTATTAAAAAAATTATTTTAAAATATGTCTAAACTCATACTCTTAATTAAAAATTCAAAAATATTTAAAAATTTGTCTAAATATGTAATATAGTTAGGGACTACCTTAATCCATATAAATTTAAAAATTAAATTCTTTTAATTTGTAAATGTAATATTCTTAATTATAATTAATAAAATATAAAATATATTAAGAATAAAATTATAAAATTAACAAAATGTGTATTCATAAGTATTTATATTTTAAAAAATGCATACATACATATACTTATACATTATATTAATCATACAAAATTAAAATGCTATTTTTAAATTTCTAAATTTAATTATTTTAATTATAATATATCAATATAAATTATAATTACAGAAATTATATTATAGAATTTACATATATACATATTAATAAATATTATTTGTATATACACTGTATTACACAATTATATAAGAAAATGTGTCTGATTAAAGTTTAAAATCACATATACAAAATTTAAAATGTACATTTTTTAATTTCTAAGTATAATTTTCTTAGTTATATTATTATATTGTACGTTTTAATATATTTGTATTTTTAATTTTTTTTATTTAAATTCATAATAACAAAATTTTATCCGTGCACCGCACGGGTAAAACACTAGTATAATGTTATTGCAGGAGAGTGGAGAAATAGAGGATGAATTTGCTGTAGCTGGCACCAGGAGAGTTGTTGAACGTTTCTTAACATACCACAACCCAAATCCTCCTAAATTACCAAAGGGCAAACCAATTGAAGCCCCAACCCAAAGTTTGCCTTCATGGTTATCCCAACATGATGTTGATTACTATGTCTCCATGTTTGAGAAGACAGGCTTCACCGCTGGAATGAATTATTACAGAGCACTAGATCTGAACTGGGAGTTGAGTGCAGCCTGGAGTGGAGCAAAGGTGAGGGTACTAGTGAAGTTCATTGTGGGTGATTTGGACATACATTACTTACAATTCTCCTGGCACCAAGGAGTATATACACAAGGGTGGCCTAAAGAAAGATGTGCCCTTATTAGAGGAAGTGGTGGTGTTAGAAGGGGTAGGCCATTTTGTCCATGAAGAAAAGCCTCATGAAATCAACACTTATATCTACGACTTCTTGCAGAATTTCTCTTCCGTTTAGGATTCTTAATTGTGAAATTGATGTTTTGAATTGGTTAATTATTGTGCGTGCAGTACGTGGTATTTTAAAGTAAGAAATTAATGTACTCCACTATGGATTGTTGCATTGTGTGTTTCTGGACGTACAATGAATATGACTAAGATTACTATGTTATTAATAAGGATATATTGCTTTGCTTCAATGTTTTGGTTTGCCATACTTGCATGCTTGTATGTGCGTTTTTCTTTTTTTCTTAGCTTTTTTAAGAAAGGAATCCTTTTTTGGTAAACAGTGGCACGCAATTAAGTTGCTTTCACTTTACAGATAAGAAGTGATCCATATATTACATCTAATCTCCCATATGATAATAAAGAATACGCAGAGACAGAGATATGGAAGGAATAGAACACATCTCCGGAGTCATAAACACCATTGAGGTGGTTTTTTGAGTGGGATACAAAAATAGGCATGGTCCCCCAATGTTGATATCTTATGGTCCTTAAGTGTGAACGGAATAAGCATGCACTGCACGTCGCCCAAGCAACCCGGCCAAGGTCCGGTACGGTGGTTCTCTTCCTCCACGGCTTCCCGGAGTGTACATACAGGCAAATTATACTGTGCACCACGGTGCACATAGCAATGTGTACCACGTACGTAAACGACGTCGTTTTGAGCATTGTAAATTAACCGCGCGTTTTTTTAACGACGTCGTTTTGAGCATTGTAAATTAACCGCGCGTTTTTTTAACGACGTCGTTTTGAGCATGGTAAATTAACCGCGCGTTTTTTTGGAAATCATGTTTCCCGTTTCGGCCAATCTCTGTATTTATGTTAATATTCTGTGTATTCCAGGCAATCATTCTGTGTATCAACCGTTTTGTGTATTCAAGACAACCGTTCTGTGTATTCATGTTAGTAACACATGTTGTGATGTGTTTGTGCATTCGAATGTTTAGGAGGATGAGTTTTTCTTTTTTTTTTGAGAAATTTAGGAGGATGAGTTATGTGTATTTTGTGCCAATATTCTGTGTATTTATGTTATTAACATAGGTTGTGATGTGTTTGTGCATTCGAATGCTAGGATGATGAATTCTGTGTATTTTGTATCAATATTTTGTGTATTCTAGGCAAATGTTCTGTGTATTCTAGATAATGATTATGTGTATTCTAGATAATGAATTCACTGGAGTCATTCGCGTCCGCGTCCACTAACATCTGTGTATTTTGTGTCAATATTCTGTGTATTTTAGGCAAACATTCTGTGTATTCTAGGCAAACGTTCTGTGTATTATAGATAATGATTATGTGTATTATAGATTATGAATTCCCTGTAGTCATTCGCGTCCGCGTCCACTAACATCGAAACGACATCGTTTATGTACGTGGTGCACATTGCTATGTGCACCGTGGTGCAGGGTATAACGATTGGTACATACCAATGTTGATATCTTATGTGATTATAAAATTCCTTATATTTATTTGCTACTTATGATTACCCAACTCGATAATAAATTTAATAAAATTCACATATTAATTAAACTTTTAAGAAATGCAATTGAGTTATTGAGTAGTTTTACTCTAAAAATAAATTTTTATGTCTCAAAGAAATGTCTCTATTTTTTAGTGACGCAAAATTTAATATTTAATCAATTACAATTTCACTTGCTAAACAATATCTTTAGCAATTGTAATACAGTACGATCATGATCCGAAAATGGTGCCAATCGTTAAATTTTAACAAATCTCGTATTTTTGGTGTGTTCAGAACAAAATAAAACTAATCTCGTATTTTTGGTGTGTTCAGAACAAAATGAAACTACAGTGTATCAAAAATGAAATTGAGTAACTTGTCTCGCATATTGTGTTTATATTATCAAATGAAACTCAATAATATATCTCACATATTAAGTGTATGGTAAAAACTTGTGTGAGACCGTCTCACCGTGGAGACGGGTTGGGTTGGATCAAGATGAAAATGTAATTAATACTTATACGCACAAATGTCATACTTATATGGTTAAATGTAATACTAATCAGGAATAAAATTTTTGTTACTTATAAGGGTAAATATAATACTTTTTTAACGGAAAATATAATACTTTTACATTTCGATTTAAAAGTATTACATTTTTTCTCAAAAGTATTATATTTTCCTTTATAAGTAAGGGTACTTGTCAACATTACTTATTATGAAAAATGTAATACTTTTTCTCTTATAAATAACAAAAATTGTGTTTCAGATTAGTACATAGTATTATATTTGAGCATATAAGTATGACATTTGCACATATAAGTATGACATTTGCATGTGAGACGGTCTTGCACATATAAGTATGACATTTGCATGTGAGACGGTCTCACACAAGTGTGACCCTAAGCGTATGTTGTCAAATAAATTAAAACTATAGTTGAACTGAAATATATGATACTTTAGTTTTGCTGAAATGAAACTACAATATGTATAAAAAGAAAATGAATAATATGTCTCATGTCTCACATATTGAGTGTATATTGACAAATTAAATTGTAGTTATATCAAAATAATACTTTAGTTCTGTTGTAATATATAATTAAAATGAAACTGAAAAATAGTTTCATATATTTGAGTATATATTATCCAAATGAAGTCGTAATTAAATTATAATTAATTTAAATTAGTTTCTTCAAAAAAAGATCTCACTGCAATATGACTACTGTATGTATAATGTCAAATGAAACTTTTGTTTGAAACAAAATAAAACTTTAGTTGTCCTAAAATAAAACTAATATATATATATATATATATATATATATATATATATATATAATTCTGTTTATATATATATATAAACAGAATTAAATTACACGAAACGAATATTGTTTCTTTTCATTAAGAGAAATTGTTTTGAACTATGGTTTAAAGTAAAATTTGCCTCAGTTTTATGACAAAATAATAGAGTTAATACCTCCATTGGTGTTAATACCTCCATTGGTCCTCCGAGTATTAGCGATATACCAGTGGTGATCCCTCGTCTTTAAAATGACCAGGACTCGTCCTCTGTCATTTTCAAAATAACCACTCGTGGTCCTCCGTTAGGTTGGGTGTCAATTGAACGTTAATTGTTGAGGGCAAAATTGGTATTACAATTATTTAATCCTTTAAGCTATATGACGTATTGACATGGATGAATTTCCCCCAAATTCAATTCCTTCGCCCAAATGAACAACCAAGAAGCAGTAGGAACAGTAACAAGAAAGATCGAGAAAGAAGGTAAGGAAGATTCACCACAACCGTCAGCATCAGGAATGGCCTCTTCCGCCATAGACGGCGTGACATCTATGGCGCTACGATCGGTTCTGCAACGGGTGAAGCAGGCTGGCGAATGCTGCGACCGCCAATCCGACCGGATTCGGGTGGTTGCCGTGAGCAAGACGAAGCCAGCCTCCCTTATCTGCCAAGTTTACGACTCTCGCCACCGTAATTTCGGTGAAAATTATGTCCAAGAGCTCGTCGACAAAGCTCCACAGCTTCCAGAAGGAAGCCATTGAAGGTTTTCGTTCAAGTAATAAATACAAGTGGAGAAGAAACTAAATATGGTGTTGAACCATCTGCGTGTGTGGACCTTGTCAAACACATTAGTTCAAGCTGCCCGAATCTTGAATTCCGTGGCTTGATGACAATAGGAATGCTTGACTATACTTCGACCCCTGAGAATTTTAAGACATTAGCAAACTGTAGAAGTGAGGTATGCAAGGCACTTGGAATAGCTGAAGAGCAGTGTGAGCTGTCAATGGGCATGTCCGGTGACTTTAAACTTGCAATTGAAATGGGCAGTACAAATGTCAGAGTTGGATCTACAATATTTGGAGCTAGGGAGTATCCAAAGCTGTCACCAATCTGGCGGTGGTGATGCCTTCCCCCTCTTCTCTCCCTCCCTCTTGTCGAAGTTGGCTGCCAACACTGAAGTGGTGTGTTGACGAGGATGTTGCTCGACGAACCAGTGAAGCTACGAATCAAGATGGATTATCTAAGAAGGATTATAAGGTAATTGTTTGCCATACGAAGCCTCCATTTGCGAGAGAACTGGAAAACTTGAGGTTAGGGTTGAGAAGTGGGCGAAAACTATAGATTTAAACATGAAATACATGAAAATGACAAGTTTACCCTCATTTTTAACGTCAGTTTGACACCGTTTCTAAGAGAGGATCATGGATGGTTATTTTGAAAAAGATAGAGGACGAGTCCCGGTCATTTTAAAGACGAAGGACCACCACTGGTATATCGCTAATACTCGGAGGATCAATGGATATATTAACTCCAAAATAATAATACTGTCAGGCGGGCTATGTGTATTCAACTCACATTAGAACCACATTTTGAAGTGGGGTCATATGTGTGTGAGGGGGGGGGGGGGGTTGAGACTCGTTCACATTGCCAGCTTGACCAAATTAAAGAGAAATCACAGTTACGTTTTTGTTTGGTTTTGCTTTTGATTTGTTGCTTTTTTGAGAATTGTTAGTTATTCGCCAATTAAACCATCCATCATTCTGACCGAACTACTACTTTCGTTTTACTATAAAACAAAGATGCTCTGATCTGTACTATAAATTAAAGCTAATTAAGTGCTTGTTTACATCTAACCTCCCACACGATAAGAAAGATTTACGCAGAGAGAGAGAGAGAGAGAGAGAGATATGGAAGGAATAGAACACATTTCCGTAAGTGTGAACGGAATAAACATGCACGTCGCCCAAGCCGGTCAAGGTCCGGTGGTTCTCTTCCTCCACGGTTTCCCTGAGTGCTGGTACACGTGGCGCCACCAAATGTCTTTCATAGCGTCGCAGGGCTACCGAGCCGTAGCTCCGGACCTCCGCGGCTACGGCGACACCACCGGAGCTCCCACCGATGACCCTTCCAAGTTCACGAGTCTCCACGTGGTGGGTGACCTGGTGGCGCTCATAAGCGCCGTGGCGGCAGAAGATGAAGAGAAGGTGTTCGTAGTGGGACACGACTGGGGAGCTATGATGGCTTGGGCTCTGTGTTTGTATAGGCCCGATAAAGTGAAAGCTTTGGTGAACATGAGCGTTTGTTTCACTCCAAGAAATCCTAAGAGCAAGCCACTCCAAACGTTGCGTGCCGTTTATGGAGATGACTACTATATCTGCCGATTCCAGGTTCTCATCTCCTTCATTCATTTTAATTTTTAAGACAAATAATATTGCAAGTTTTATTTGTGGTCCACATGCGTGGATTATGATTCATAAGATAACGACTATAGCTGAGTACCACTATTGATTTTTAATTTCAAATTTCGTTCTTTTTTTTTTTTCTATATATACATTTGATTTTCAAGTTTAAAATTAGTCTGATTATATTTATATATTTTAATGAGGGAAACCCAATCTGATTATATTCTTGATTATTAAAAATGATTCACTTTTATTTTTTTACCACCTATAATACATAGAAAATTATAAAATTATAATAAGTGTTTTGCTTTCATAAAATTAGAAAATAACTAACAAATCCTTACTAATTAAATTCTAGACGAAATCAAATTTATTTATTATATTACTTCAATATATAGTGTCTAAATATATTATTTTACCATTGANGGGGGGGGGGGGGGGGGGGTTGAGACTCGTTCACATTGCCAGCTTGACCAAATTAAAGAGAAATCACAGTTACGTTTTTGTTTGGTTTTGCTTTTGATTTGTTGCTTTTTTGAGAATTGTTAGTTATTCGCCAATTAAACCATCCATCATTCTGACCGAACTACTACTTTCGTTTTACTATAAAACAAAGATGCTCTGATCTGTACTATAAATTAAAGCTAATTAAGTGCTTGTTTACATCTAACCTCCCACACGATAAGAAAGATTTACGCAGAGAGAGAGAGAGAGAGAGAGAGATATGGAAGGAATAGAACACATTTCCGTAAGTGTGAACGGAATAAACATGCACGTCGCCCAAGCCGGTCAAGGTCCGGTGGTTCTCTTCCTCCACGGTTTCCCTGAGTGCTGGTACACGTGGCGCCACCAAATGTCTTTCATAGCGTCGCAGGGCTACCGAGCCGTAGCTCCGGACCTCCGCGGCTACGGCGACACCACCGGAGCTCCCACCGATGACCCTTCCAAGTTCACGAGTCTCCACGTGGTGGGTGACCTGGTGGCGCTCATAAGCGCCGTGGCGGCAGAAGATGAAGAGAAGGTGTTCGTAGTGGGACACGACTGGGGAGCTATGATGGCTTGGGCTCTGTGTTTGTATAGGCCCGATAAAGTGAAAGCTTTGGTGAACATGAGCGTTTGTTTCACTCCAAGAAATCCTAAGAGCAAGCCACTCCAAACGTTGCGTGCCGTTTATGGAGATGACTACTATATCTGCCGATTCCAGGTTCTCATCTCCTTCATTCATTTTAATTTTTAAGACAAATAATATTGCAAGTTTTATTTGTGGTCCACATGCGTGGATTATGATTCATAAGATAACGACTATAGCTGAGTACCACTATTGATTTTTAATTTCAAATTTCGTTCTTTTTTTTTTTTCTATATATACATTTGATTTTCAAGTTTAAAATTAGTCTGATTATATTTATATATTTTAATGAGGGAAACCCAATCTGATTATATTCTTGATTATTAAAAATGATTCACTTTTATTTTTTTACCACCTATAATACATAGAAAATTATAAAATTATAATAAGTGTTTTGCTTTCATAAAATTAGAAAATAACTAACAAATCCTTACTAATTAAATTCTAGACGAAATCAAATTTATTTATTATATTACTTCAATATATAGTGTCTAAATATATTATTTTACCATTGAAGAATATAATAAAAGATATTGTGGATGCATGTGTATAGTAACAATAATGAAAAAGATAATGGGGGTTATAACAGTAGGGATATTATTGTCCAAAAAAATGTATAGTACAACTCTAAAAACACAATGTACAAAAATGTCAATATTAAAAATACGGGCATACATTAAGGATATAACTTGGATTTAGACTTATTATATTTTTAGATTTTAGACAAAAGACAAATTATCTCTTTATTTGAAGTTGTTCATACTAGACATGGATGACCACTAAACTAGTGCAGACAATATAGTTAAGGTTAATTTCATATTGTATCCCTTAATATTGTGTTTATTTAATGTTTGGTTTATTAGTTTAAAAATGATCAAATTGGATTTTTTACTATTGAGAATGTGTTATTTTTAGTATTCATTAAGACAAAATGCGACATATTTTAGAATTAAAAAGATAAATTTTTAGTAATATCAAGAGTAAAAAAGCATAATAGTTAATGGACCTATAAGTCTATGACTTAAATCTTTTGTGATTTAATTAGCTTTTCTAATTGGTCCCATTGCGTGTTGTTTTGGTAGAAAAACTCTGTTAATACGCAAATCAACAAAAAATTGCACTCTATTGGACGAAAGTCAGAAGGGGCATGTAATGCATTATCGTGCTGTCAGTGTAGATTTGACATATGGCACTGGTTACTATGCAAATATAAGGAAATAAAATTGCGTTTTCTGTTCGATTGGCAGGTGCCTGAAAAATTTTAAATTTCTCTTGAACTCATACAAAAGTATTTTTGTTTAATTTTAATCTTTGTCTTCTATATAAACAATGGGCCCTTTTGAATTTTGTTTGTTATATGTTGTTGCAGGAGGGTGGAGAGATAGAGGGTGAGTTTGCTGTACTTGGCACTAAGAAAGTCCTTCAATGTTTCTTAACATACGACAGTCCCAATCCACTTTACCTACCGAAAGGCAAACTATTTGAAGGCTCAACCCATGAATTGCCCTCATGGTTGTCAGAAAATGATGTTGATTACTACACTTCAAAGTTTGAGAAGACAGGTTTCAGCGGTGGAATGAATTATTATAGAGCACTAGATATGAATTGGGAGTTGAGTGCAGCCTGGACTGGAGCAAAGGTGATGGTACCAGTGAAGTTCATTGTGGGTGATTTGGACATTACTTACAATGCCCCTGGTGCCAAGGAGTATATACACAAGGGTGGCCTAAAGAGAGATGTGCCCTTGTTAGAGGAAGTGGTGGTGTTGGAAGGTGTTGGCCATTTCATCCATGAAGAAAAGCCTCATGAAATCAACACGCACATTTTGAATTTCTTGCACAACTTCTCTTCCTGAATTTCTGTTTGTCTTGATTGTTTAATTGAGCTGATGAGTGTGGTTTTAATTCTTTTGAAGGAATAAGAAATGTGTTAAGGATTGTTGTGTGTTTCTAGACATTGACAGTGACTATGATGACTATGAATGTACTAAAGATTATATTGCTTTGCGTCAATGTCTTGAATTGATTTGCCTTGGCTTGTTTAATTTGTATCCTTGCTAAAGAAAGGAATCTTATTTTGGTAAACAATAATGTGTACATCTTTGCTTTACAAATGTCTAAACAATATTGTATGAAGGTGTGGAAAAAGTTTCTGAATTGTAATTAAAAAGAAGAATGCAGTCTTATATATACATGCTACCAAGAAGACTATTATACACAATAATGTGTACATCGTTGCGTGCCGTTTATGGAGATGACTATTATATCTACGATTCCAGGTTCTCCTTCATTCGTTTTAACTTTTTAAGACAATACATAAATTAGTTCCAAATTAGCTAGTGCAGGGTACTATGGCTTATGGCCTACGGGTAGTATCCGAGTACTACCTATTGCAAATTTAATTTTGTTCTTTTTTCATATATTCGATTTTCAAATTTAAAATTCCTTTATGTTGGTTTTATAACTATATATGAGGTAGTCCGTCATTAGTATAGACCTGACAATTCGTGTATACGAGTCGTTAACGTGTCGACACGATAAAGCTAAACACGGACATGATACGTTAAGGTTAACGAATTCAAATTTTTAACACGAACACAATTAATAGGACTCTCGTAGTTTAGTCTTCCTAGACTTCTAGTTCATGTGTTATTCTATTTGTATTTATGTACTTATTGTATTCCTATTCTAATGATATACACAATACATTCATCCGGTATCATACGCTATCTACGATTCTGGTGATGGCTTCCAATGTGCAATCCGATGCGTCTTCTAAGCGAACGATCACTACCACGATGTCTCCGGTTCCACCAGTGCCTGCTCTGGCGTTGCTCTCATCGGCTCATCACTTTGTCTCGCTCAAGCTCTCATCCAAGAATTACCTCTACTAGCGCGCTCAAATTCTGCCATTTCTTCGTGGTCAAGGTCTCCTCAAGTACGTCGATAGCACGTAACCTTGCCCGTCCTCACCGGTGGCTGCTACAAGAGGTGCTGCGTCGGTCGACGATTCTACCACAAGTGCCTGGGTTCAATAAGACCAGGCGGTTCTATCCGTGTTGGTGGCATCACTTTCAGAGGAAGTCCTCTACCTTGCTCCCGGCCACGCCACGTCGCACTCGCTATGGAAGGAGATTGAGAACGCGTTTGGGTTGGTGACTCGGGCTCGCTCTCTTGGTCTTCTTACTCAGTTGCAGGAGTTGCGCTAAGGTGACAACACGCCTACAGAGTACCTGGGATGTGCGAAAGTGTTGGGGGAGGAGCTCGCGATGGCGGGGCAGCCGGTGACGCTAGACACGCAGAACCTGTACATCTTCAGATGCTTGCAACCGGAATTCCGGGCTATGGCATCTTCCTTGGTTACTACCGGTTCTCCGGTGACCATTGCCTAGCTCTCTAATATGTTGTGTGCTCAACAGTTTATTTGCAGTGATGATGTTCTACCTGCGGTGCATTCCTAGCCAACGGCTATGGTGTCACGGCGTGCAGGTGGAGGCCAGCAGTCTGGTGATGCCGGTGGTTGGTGCGGTGGTGGTCGCAACATTGTGGGTGATATTGGGCAGACTGGTCGCGGAGGCTGCGGTCCTCGTTGCCAAATATGCAGGAGTCATGGACACTCAGTAGTGCACTGTTATCGACGTTATTTTGAGGCGTCGTCTTCCCCTCATGTTCACGTAGATGTCGCACTACCTTCTAGCGATTCTGTTGTTTCTACGTCGTGTTTCCGAACACCAGGGCTACTCACCATGCTACGCCTACAGAGGATGCTTTGGTGGACATTGAGTCATATCATGGTATTGACTCTCTTCGGGTTGGTAGCGGCGAAGGTTTGTCGATTACTCGTATTGGTCATGCCCATGTTTCTGCTCCTAGGTCCCTTAGATTATCTTATGTTCTTGTTGTTCCTAAATTGTCTAGTTCATTACTTACTATTCAAAAGTTTGCACATGATAATCATGTTGTCTTTGAATTCTATCCCCCTCCTTTTTTGTGATTAAAGACATCGTCACCAAAACCACTTTGCTTAGAGGGCCGAGTTTGGGGGGCTTATACACACTACGTCTTCCTGTGTCTTCGTCGCCGCCTACTGCATTTCTATCCGCCCGTGCTCCATTTAGTGTCTGGCATTATCGTCTGGGGCACCTGAATCTTTGGGTATTGCATAAAGTGTTACATAGTTGCTCAGTTAATAAATTTGATGTTAGTTCGTCTCATTTATGTGCGTTCTGTCAGTTAGGGAAATCTTCCCGTTTTGCTTTACCCCGTGTTAGTTCGGCTAGTTGAGCGGTGACACAGGCACATTGTAGAGACTGGCCTGCTCTTCTTTCTCAAGGGTCTGTTCCGTTAAAGTATTGAAACTATGCTTTTGAAACTGTTGTATACTTGGTTAATCATTTGTCGTCCTCTGCTATTCAAATGGACAGTCCTTTTCAAAAATTGTTTCAATCTGTCCCGTCTTATTCTCACCTCCGGATTTTTAGGTGTTTGTGTTTTCCTTACCTCCGGCCATACAATCGACACAAGTTTGCTTTCTAGTCTTCTGTGTGTGTGTATTTCTAGGTTACCCCTTGTATTTTTGTGGGTATCGATGCATGGACCTTAATATGGATAAGTTCTTTATTTGTCGGCATGTCCACTTTGACGAGAATGTGTTTCCTTTGGCTAGTATTTCTGTTGTGCAGGATTTCCATGGTCAGCCTATTGAGCCTAGGGTGCTGGTTCTTTGGTTGTTTCACCCGTGACTGCGTCTTTGCCTATGCCTCCTACGACCTCTATTGAGCCCTGGGCTGCTGGTTCTTCGATCCTATGTCGTCTACGTCACATGGAGCATTCTTCGCCTTTACGGGCGTTGTTGGCTGCTAGTGAGGGTCCTACTTGTTATTCTCAGGCGGTTCTTTACCCTGAGTGGCATACTGCCATGGATGAGGAGTTCAATGCGCTTCTTCACAATCAGACTTGGCGGTTGGTCCCGGCCACACCGGATATGAACATTGTGGGTTGTAAGTGGTGTTCCGTACAAAGAGAAAGGCCAACGGGTCTATTGAGCGGTTTAAGGCGGGGTTGGTCGCGAAGGGTTTTAATCAGGTTACAGGTGAAGATTTTTTCGATACTTTTAGCCCGGTGGTTAAGCTTACCACGGTTCTCGTTCTTCTCTCTTTGGCATTATCTCGTGGGTGAACTCTCCGTCAGCTGGATGTTCACAACGCTTTCTTGAACGAGCGCTTGGTGGACACCGTATATATGAGCAGCCGCCTGGGTATATTGATCCTCGTTTTCCCGATCATGTGTGTCTTCTTCAGCGCTTTCTCTATGGTCGGAAGCAGGCCCCACGGCCTTGGTTCAAGCGCTTACATGACTTTCTGCTTTCGGTTGGGTTCAAGGCCTCTAAGACCGATATTTCTTTGTTTCATCGGTCTGTTGCTAGGTCTCAACTGTTTATTCTTGTTTATGTTGATGACATTCTCGTGATAGGTAGTGACTCGTCACTTGTTTCTGAGCTTTTGTAGCGTTTGACCTCTACGTTTAAGATATGTGACCTTGATACTCCGAATTTCTTTCTTGGAATTGATGGTGGTTTTATTCTCTCTCAGCGCAGGTACATGGCTAATATTCTCAATCGTGCTGGAATAGTAAACTGTAAGTCTCTTGCTACACTTGTTTCTACAGCTCGCTTAACTGAGATGTCTAATGCTCTGTTTGATAATCCTACTCAGTACAGGAGCCTTGATGGTGCTTTGCAAT
This sequence comes from Ipomoea triloba, assembly GCF_003576645.1. Taxonomy (NCBI): domain Eukaryota; kingdom Viridiplantae; phylum Streptophyta; class Magnoliopsida; order Solanales; family Convolvulaceae; genus Ipomoea; species Ipomoea triloba. The sequence goes on along the minus strand of NC_044919.1, from coordinate 21,674,992 downwards.
ATTTGACTGTGACGAAGCCTGATCTCTCTTATGCGATCAATTATTTGTGTCAACACATGCACTCGTGATAAACATTATTTATTTTATTATTTTTAATATAACTTTGTTAGAATTAATAAGATAATATTTAGTTAATTGTGTATTTTTCTCTTATTATTAATAAGTTCTGGTGTTAAATTAAGTTTGGGCTTTTATTATTATTATTATTATTATTATTATTATTATTATTATTATTATTATTATTATTAGTAGTAGGTTAGTTTAGTTAATAATAAAATATGTTAGTCAATCGCAAATAATAGCCTGTCAATAACCGGTCGAGAGACTAGCGAAATCGAAGGAGCTACAAACGGCAACAAACCCGGTCTTTGGGAGATCCGACTCATCAGCGGTGACGGTTGCGTGGAGCTGAGTAGTATAAATTGCGGCCAAATTGTAGAAGACAACATCAGTTCACCGGGAGCAATTCCGGAGGCGGCGGTCGTTCTGGCGGTTTGGCGTCTGGTAACAACAATTCTGCTTTGGGTAAATTTCAGTCGGCGTTGCAAGATTGTTTTGGCAAGCAGCAAATTCCTAGCAGATTCTTTGTTTGGTACTTTGGTCGCAGCGGTGGGAGATTGAAGATGGCGTAAATATCCATAGGCAATTGGCATAATAATTTCTTCTTTTCTATCCTTTGTTATTGCTAGTATTTCATTCTTTTCAACCTTTCAATTGCTATATATTTGGCTAATTTGCTTAAATAAATGAATTTTAATTGTGGATCTTATCTCTAGAATGTGTTGTTAGTTTATTTACTTCTAGGGACGTGAATAATATATGTACTATGAAAGTTTTGCAGTAGTTTAGGTTTTTAATGTTGCCAAATCAATTATGTTTTATCCTATAATTTTGTATTGTGATTAATTGTGCTTTAATCTGGCCAATTTTAGCACAGGTTAATCTATGAGAAAATTAATTGAGTATATACCATGCTGATAGGTAAATACGCACAAAGGACTGACCCATATAGCCGCTCCGACAAGAAGTCACCCGACCAGTCCGTCATATCCATCAACCCGACCGGAATAAATACAGGAGGCGGTCCACCAGACTACGCTCGAGATAAAACCATGGCGTTATTCCCACCCAGCGACACGTGAAGGGGTCAACAGAGACTTCTTGTAATCAAGACAAAGTCATTGGCCGATGGGCAGATGTGCGGTTGGCCAATCGAGGTTGCAAGGACGGAGCAACAAGAAAATGAAAGGAAAAAATTGTCCGATCAAAAATTTTCAACATGCTATTGGAAGCTGGAATTACCAGCTGGATGACGAACGACCGGGAATAATACTGTAGACCATCTGGAACACTACTGTAGACCATCTGGGAACACTACTGTAGACCGACTGGGAAGACTACGGTAGACCGACCGAGTGGAACTTTGTTCGTGACAAGCTAATTGGAACAAATTACAAGGAAATTATTCTCACTTCTCGAACCCAACGATTCTCGTGGATTCAAGAAGTGGGGGACTCGTGATGGGTAAATACGCATAAAAGACTAACCTGTATAGCCGCTCCGACAAGAAGTCACCCGACTAGTCCGTCATATCCATCAACCCGACCGGAATAAATCACTTGTGATCAACCGTACCGCCCGTATCGATAGGCCTTGTGACAAAAATGCTCTCGGATCACCCTTGGAGTCGCCCCGATGGAAACACACCCGACCGGTCTACCATAGGATGATCGATCTACCAAAGGATGACCGGTTGGTCAACAATGTGACGCAACCTACAAGCTGAAACCTTATCTTACACAACAAGTAAAGCAGTCCAACTTGCGCCTGCAGGCCGGCGATTGACAACTTGCGGCGCTGCAACCTTGACCAGTCAACCTACCCGTAGCCTGCAGAGTGACCGCCTGACCAAGCCAACAAGAGGACGCCACGTCAAGCCACTTACAGCCGGTGCATTAAATGCGTAGACCGGCTTGATTAGTATAAATAGAAGGGGTCTCCCCCTCACTTCTCATCTCTATCTGATTGTAACTACTACTACTCACTACTTGTAATCTCACCCTACAACGTCAATCTATATCACGGTCTACACCCCGTATAACCGTTCACTCGTAACTCCCACTCTGTAATTGCAACCTGATCGCCCTACAATAGCAACCCGCGTTGTTCTAAGCGACCCGCTCGTAACTACTTATCACTCGGGATACCACTCAACCTCGGACTGCCCGGTCGCCCTACGATTGACCGACCGGCTGAGCTACGAGCGCTCTCCCGCTTATTCACAAACGTACGTATTCGTAGTGTAATCGTAACCCCCGGTTCTATTTACGCTATCACATGCCTATTAATTCCAAGCTCTATAGGATAAAAAGATAAATAGTTTAGTTGTCTTATTGAACTGTTTGATTGGTTCATAACCCGGGTATTCCGTAAGTTCTTCCATGCTTAATGGGTTTTAATCATTCGAATAAATGTCTTAAGCATATGGGTGATTAAAGCACGTGACTTGCTTTGAACGCCATACGTAGTAGTCATATAGCAGTTAGAACGAACCATTAATTGGTTGGCAATAGTAGACTTAAAATGCATAATTAGTAGTGGTAATTGATTCATGTTCCTAGCCTTTATTCTTTTATTAGCCGCTCTCTTGCTTCGTTGTTATTTTATTGTTTTCCCTGCTAGTTACTTACCTGCTATCTCGTTCTTGTTGGTTTTTTATTTCTCCAAGCTATTTTATTAGTTCGGCTTCACTTTAAACTGTTAAGTTTGTTATTTTAATTTGAGTTTTTTCCCAAAATGGTCCCTCAACTATTGCTCATTCTCAATTTTGCATTTCGACTTTCAATTGCACCTAATGTGGTCCCTCAACTTTCAAAAACTCACCCAATTTGGTCTTCCGTTACATATTCCGTCAAATCAGTGTTAAAATGGAGGGTATTTTCGTCCATTTACCTATTGTTAGCCTAATAAACATTGAGAAATAGTTGAGGGACCATTTTGGGAAAAACTATTTTATTTATTTCATTTTTGTTTATTTTCATTTTTTACACTCTATAAAAATAGAATTTCTATACAGTTTTTTCTTACAAATATAAATAGTTAAAATCGCGCAATCCAACCTCAAAATTTTTAACTTTCTTTAAGACTTTTCCCCTCTAAATATACAAACTATTCCTATGAAGTTTTACTATAAGTTTCGTAAATTTCATAAATACTCATATACTTCTTCTTTTTTTTTAATTTTTTATGTTCATAGACAATCAATCACTATGTATCACATTAAATATTATTTTTACCATTGAAAATTAATATTTTTTTTCAAGCGTAGACACCCAAATAGTGTAAAATGTAGGGAAAATATTGGACCAAAAGGTAAATTTTTCTAGTAAACTTCTCAGGTGAGCCGAAAGTAAAATCTCGTCAATGTTTCCTGCAATATTTTCTGTATTTGATTTCGAAGTAATTATTAAATTTTATATTATTTTACATTATTTAAGATATTGTATGACATCTTTTATATGTTTTCCTCTTCTTATTTTTTTTTATTAATTATTAATTATTAAGGCAAGTATAATTTATTTTGTAATGTGGACACATTATTTTTAAAAATTTTGATTTAATTAAATTATACCTTAATTATAAAAATCCTACCTAATAATTTTAGTATATTACACGGGACACAATAATTATTAAAAATAATGTTTAATAATTGTCAATTTGTATTCAACAATAAAATTTATAGTTAATTTTTAAGTCAATCATAAAATCTTTTGTGATGTGCGCACATTATTTTTAATTATTTGAGTTTAATAATATTATATCTTATTTATAAAAAATCCAAAGTAATATATTTAGTATTACGGATGTGACTAAGAATTATTTTAATCGATGCTTAAAAAATGAGTATTTATAAAATTTACGAAACTTATTGTAAATCTGCATAGGAATAGTTTGTATATTTAGATAGAGGGAAAAAGTCTGTAAAAAAAGTTAAAAATTTTTAGGATGGATTGCACGATTTTAAGTATTTATATTTGTAAGAAAAAAAATGTATAGAAATTCTAATTTTATAGAGTCTAAAAAATAAAAATAAACAAAAATGAAATAAATAAAATAGTTTTTCCCAAAATGGTCCCTTGACTATTCTCAAAACGGTCCCTCAACTATTTCTCAATGTTTATTAGGCTAACAATAGGTAAATGGACGAAAATGCCCTCCATTTTAACACTGATTTGACGGAATATGTAACGGAGGACCAAATTGGGTGAGTTTTGAAAGTCAAGGGACCACATTAGGTGCAATTGAAAGTCAAAATGCAAAATTGAGAATGAGCAATAGTCGAGGGACCATTTTGGGAAAAAAACTCTTTTAATTTTAAGTCTTTAAATTGCATTGTTTCAATTCCCTATGGGATCGACCCTTGCTAAAGCACACTATCACTACAATTGACTCGTGCACTTGCGAGGATAATTAAAATTGTCCATCAACTCGTCTTCTATTTCGCATTGGGTCATGTTGAATCGAGTGTTGAGGTATGTCAAGGCTACGCTTCAGTTCGGCTTGCGTTTGCGTCCTTTTCTGGCCTCGATTTTGCATGGTTATTCTAATTCGAAATGGGTTGGTGATGTGCTTGATCGAAAGTCTACCAGTGGGTTTGTTGTCTATCTGTGTGACAATTTGGTTTTATGGGTCTGTAGGAAACAGCGGACAGTGGCCCGATCGTTGACAGAGGCTGAGTATAAAAGTCTTGCTGATGTTGCGGCTGAGGTTACTTGGGTTGTGTCACTTCTGAATGAGATTGGGCTGCCGTTATCTACTCCGCCCACCTTATGGTGTGACAATCTGGGAGCTATGTATCTTTGTGCCAATCCGGTGTTTCATGTGTGAACGAAACTTGTTGAAGTGGGTTATCACTTTGTGCGGGATAAAGTTGCTTCTAGTGACCTTAAGGTTCATTTTGTTTCTACGCAGGATCAGATTGCTGACATCTTTACCAAACTATTATCTGTTAAGCGGTTTGAGTTGCTTCGGGTCAAGCTTAATGTTGTGTGTTTACCACCTTAAACTTGAGGGGGTGTAACAAGACTCTCGTAGTTTAGTCTTCCTAGACTTATGGTTCTTGTGTTATTCTATTTGTATTTATGTACTTACTGTATTCCTATTCTAATGATATACACAATACATTCATCAAGATTTGTTAACGGGTTAAACGGGTTGACACGATAGACATGTTTTGTTAACAAGTTTTGGATCGTGTCGACAAAATATGACACGAAATCCATTTAAACCCGCTAAACCAATTAATATATTTAAAAACTAAAATTTAAAGTTAACTTATATAAAAAATAAATAAATAAAATCTACAATTCAATCCATTAAATAAACTAAAAAAATTTCAATTTATAACATTCATAAAATGATAAAATAACATCTAAAAATCATAATTAAAGAAGTTCATACTAGTTTTTACAATAAAATTGAACACAATAAAATTCAAATTTCATATTGTTGAAAATTAATAATTGGTGTAGGATCTTGTCCTAATATAGTAAATTCATCCTTAGTCATGTTCATGATATCTTTTGTAATCTCATTCATGACAATGGTTCTTACCTACATGATAGTAGTTCTTAGCGGGTTATAATCAAGTTTGTGTAAACGGGTTCGTGTAAACAGGTTAACACGATAATATTAACGGGTTAAACGGGTTCTTAATAGGTTTAACGGGTTGACCAATTAAGATACGAAACATAACGAATCCTTAACGGGTCAGCCCATTAACGACCCAAGACATCTTAAGGCTAAACACTAACCCGTTATTTTTTATCCAGTTTCGTGTCGTGTTAACAGGTCCTGTCTATAATTGCTAGGTCTAGTCATTAGGCTAACATACTCTAATTGAGAGAAAAATAAATAGACACAATAACTTTAATGTAGACAACAAATGGAAAAAATCACTAAACTTTTTCAACGGTATAAGTAAAAATTCACTATCTTTGTAAGTAATTTTATATATGTACAATTGTGTGCTCTATTCCCCCTTTCTTAGTCATAGACTATGGCCTTTTATAGTAGAAGAAGTATAATATGAACATAATAGAGTCTTAGACTAACCCCACCCTGGAAAATGAATGCCTTGCCAAATGATGTGGCAAGAGAGAAGTAATTTGGTAGCTTTTATTTCTTTTAATATTATTTTATTATTATATGTCCGTTTAACGGTCAAGAGGCACAGGGGGAATCATCACTTATGGGAATTGAACCCAGGTTCTCCCGAAATTCCTCCCCACAAAGAGAGCTCACTTACTACTTGAGCTATCCCGTTGAGTTTTTATTATTACATTTATATTATTATATTTATAGTATAATATGAAAGTGGGATCCATTTTTTAGAGCGAGAAAGATTTGCAGAGATGTAGAATAAATATTAGAGAATTTGCAAATTTGATGAAGTGAAAGTAAGACCCATTTTAAAAAGTGAGAGATATTTGCAGGGATAAGAATAGCCTTATGATAATCGGGTATTTATGGTAGAGTGAAATATTTTAATTTGGAATGTATAGGTGATTTAAGGAATAAAATGATATTTAGAAAAGTAGTTCATAGGTTGACTTGACCACTCTTCTATAATCTTATGATCACTATTTAATTCCTTCTTCCACGTCGTCACAATTGACTGGTCAGGTCTCGAGGCTGAGACCGAATGCCTAGTCTGAGCACGGTCTAAACTACCCATCATCTACTATTGAGCTGACTGCTTGGTTGACTAACCCTAGCCCATGATCCTTTATATTCTTTCTTATTGAAGAAAACCGATTTAATTATATTTTTGATTATTTAAAATGATTCAGTTTTTTTTTTACAACTTATGATACAGTAGAAAATTATAAACGGATTATATTCTTGATTATTTAATTTATAGGTTCATTTTTTTTTATGTAATGATTAGTTTAAAATTATAATGAAGAAAGGAAAACGAAGAAGCACAACTAATATGATCTCAGCTAAAATGTGCTTAGTGAAGAAAGGAAAACGAAGAAGCACAACTAATATGATCTCAGCTAAAATGTGCTTAGTGAAGAAAGGAAAACGAAGAAGCACAACTAATATGATCTCAGCTAAAATGTGCTTAGTGAAGAAAGGAAAACGAAGAAGCACAACTAATATGATCTCAGCTAAAATGTGCTTAGTGAAGAAAGGAAAACGAAGAAGCACAACTAATATGATCTCAGCTAAAATGTGCTTAGTGAAGAAAGGAAAACGAAGAAGCACAACTAATATGATCTCAGCTAAAATGTGCTTAGTGAAGAAAGGAAAACGAAGAAGCACAACTAATATGATCTCAGCTAAAATGTGCTTAGTGAAGAAAGGAAAACGAAGAAGCACAACTAATATGATCTCAGCTAAAATGTGCTTAGTGAAGAAAGGAAAACGAAGAAGCACAACTAATATGATCTCAGCTAAAATGTGCTTAGTGAAGAAAGGAAAACGAAGAAGCACAACTAATATGATCTCAGCTAAAATGTGCTTAGTGAAGAAAGGAAAACGAAGAAGCACAACTAATATGATCTCAGCTAAAATGTGCTTAGTGAAGAAAGGAAAACGAAGAAGCACAACTAATATGATCTCAGCTAAAATGTGCTTAGTGAAGAAAGGAAAACGAAGAAGCACAACTAATATGATCTCAGCTAAAATGTGCTTAGTGAAGAAAGGAAAACGAAGAAGCACAACTAATATGATCTCAGCTAAAATGTGCTTAGTGAAGAAAGGAAAACGAAGAAGCACAACTAATATGATCTCAGCTAAAATGTGCTTAGTGAAGAAAGGAAAACGAAGAAGCACAACTAATATGATCTCAGCTAAAATGTGCTTAGTGAAGAAAGGAAAACGAAGAAGCACAACTAATATGATCTCAGCTAAAATGTGCTTAGTGAAGAAAGGAAAACGAAGAAGCACAACTAATATGATCTCAGCTAAAATGTGCTTAGTGAAGAAAGGAAAACGAAGAAGCACAACTAATATGATCTCAGCTAAAATGTGCTTAGTGAAGAAAGGAAAACGAAGAAGCACAACTAATATGATCTCAGCTAAAATGTGCTTAGTGAAGAAAGGAAAACGAAGAAGCACAACTAATATGATCTCAGCTAAAATGTGCTTAGTGAAGAAAGGAAAACGAAGAAGCACAACTAATATGATCTCAGCTAAAATGTGCTTAGTGAAGAAAGGAAAACGAAGAAGCACAACTAATATGATCTCAGCTAAAATGTGCTTAGTGAAGAAAGGAAAACGAAGAAGCACAACTAATATGATCTCAGCTAAAATGTGCTTAGTGAAGAAAGGAAAACGAAGAAGCACAACTAATATGATCTCAGCTAAAATGTGCTTAGTGAAGAAAGGAAAACGAAGAAGCACAACTAATATGATCTCAGCTAAAATGTGGTTAGTGAAGAAAGGAAAACGAAGAAGCACAACTAATATCATCTCAACTAAACTAAAATGTGCACGCACCCATAAACAGGAAAATAAGGCGATGAAAGCAAGGCATTTAGCAAATAGGATCAGTCGATCATTTCATGCTCCACTGATGCTGCTTCAACTGGGTAGTAATGGTAGTGAAGCTCTCCAACATCATCACCTGACAGTTTCTTCCATCCATTTGGCCCAACATGGTAAACTGAAAGAAGCACAAGATCACACTATCACAATAAGGCACTACAACCACAAAATTCACAAATGCCAATTCAGAAGTTACCCCGATTTTAGCAAAAAATAAGTTTTGTCCTTCTATGCTGTGCGTGCACATGTTTTAAGTTACGGAGAAAAGGGAGGAGAATCATACCACTGGCAACACCTCCACTGGCTCCATCACGAAACGTTGCATGATAGATAGACCGCCTAGCCAACTCTGCAGCTTCTTCAACAGACAAATCAAACTGGTACCTACTCAAGTTAAAAAACAAAAGAAAATGTACTGGTTATAAACACAAATAGGAAGCAATCAAGTTTCTCTTCAAATGTTAAAGACTTCAGTATAAAAGTTGTGGTTGAAAAAGGGGAAATGCGGCTGGCTAGGTAGCCTGAAACAAAGACCGATAATGGATGAATGAAAGCAGGTCCTCAATATATTTGTTTACTGTAACTACAAAACGCCCAGTTTCATATATGTAAGGGTTCCAGTTGGATGTAACATGCATGAATTACATGATTTTCATATGATTCCAATTGATTAAATTTTCTTGCCTTTTTATGTTCCTCCTAGCCAACAACATATGCTGATTTGCAAAAGAAACTTAAGTTATTCAATATATCATTGAACCATTTCATAACCCATTTTGTAGTTTAATCTAATCTGTCTATAAAGTAAAACTTTTCAACAGTAGGGTTCAGTTCTTGCTTCAGTTTCATTGGAAACTTTTAAACAAACTGTGTAGTGACATCATGGCTGTATGAGCTCTTTTCCAAGCTATAAGTTTAGTAGACAATTTATTGACTCAGTAAAAAAGCAGAAAAGAAAGAAGATAGAAGGAAAAATAAAGCAGTGACGCCAATAAAAGGAAGAGAAAAAGAAATGGAATAATTACTAGAAGGGAAAATGTTGTCTAGAAGTTTCAGACAAAAAGAATTCGAAGAGTTAATATTGCAGAGTAATTTATTATATTATATTATCTAACAGCAGAAAACTAGACTATCACTTAAGAAATCATTAATGCTACAGCTGAACAACAAAAAAAGGTGTAAACAATAATAATCCTAGAAGAGTGGGAAAGCAACATACCCATTATCAAGAACTCCATAAGCATATGGAGAACCAGATCCCACAGAGAATCTGTTTCCCTTTAGACGCCCACCTTCACTATCCACGTAATAGAGTCCTGGACCCTACACCCATCATGCAATAATTTTTAGAATAGTCAAACTAAAATAGGAATTCTAGCACACGTATTTTGGTTCATTTATCATACCGTTTCATCCCAGCCAGCAATCATAGTTCCAACAGACAAGCCCATTCCGCGGTAAGAATATAGAATGTTTGCCAACAACTTGGAAGCTCCAGCAACTGAAATTCTTCTTTTATTTGCCAGTTCATGGAGACGACACTACACCAATCAGGACCAACATTCAGCAGCTCCTTTTCTAAAATATTAATCCAGATAATGCAATGTTTCTTTAAGAGGAAAAAAGTACACTCCTCTATCTCATTTTATTTATCTAGTTTACTTTTTGAGTAAAAACCAATTCTTCTTTATTTAACTTTTTCTTTCTTTGATAATTTTAAATTCTATTTTTCATTTTGATAGAACTTTTAATATAAATTCTAAATATCTTAAGTTTATTTGCTAACAAAAACAAAATTATACGTGTATAAGCAATCAAGTTGAAAACGAGTTGAGTCAAAACCTTGTTTTTCAAACCATATAAACAAGTTGGGAATGGGGATATAAATTGCATTCTAATCCAATTGGCAATAGTGTAGCAGGGTTAGCTAAGCTACACTCTCACTTCATTCTCTAATCTTAGGTGCATGCACATGCACTCTTCAAATAGTGTCACTTTCAGTGAGTACATATTGATGCATATGAGAACATACAACTTTAATTAAAAACTTGTTGTAAGTAATTGATGCATATAATGTATTTTAGGAAATGCCTCCTTTTTCTTTACACTAAGCCATTGATCCTGTGTCATAGGATAGGCCAGCGAATTTTTAATTAAGCACGCTCTATTCGAGCTCAAGTATTTTCCAGTTGAGTTGAACCAAGCACCTCAAATTGATGCGAACCCCTAAATGGTTACCAAGGACCCAAAACTTTATTAGGAAAAAGAATGAAACTACAATGTAACCCCAGCCAAGATGGCAAGAGATCCTCACTTGTAACTACAAGGTCACGAGTTAGAATCCTTGCCCCCTTGGCTTGAGCCGGTTAGCTATGGGTAACTTAGGCTGATTTACTTTCATGTGATCCTTTGTCGACTAGGATCACATGCCGGGGTTTACCTATGCCCAAAAGGGTTGTGGGTTTCCCTTGTCATCCAAAAAATAATGAAACTACAACAACTTGGTTTGACAGCAATACATGTTCAAAGGAATGCTACTCTAATGTGCTGGAAAGTAGTGAACACAGATTAAGAGCATCCCTGCATATATAAATAATAAAATACCTTTACACCAAGATTCCTGTGCCAGAACTGGCAATCAGCTGCCCCTCCTGCCATTGTACCAAGCATATAGGGATTTATTTCAATTATCTTCTTCACAGACTGTGATGCTGCAAAATAACATTCTCAGTGAACCAGCAGAATAGTAAATTGAAATGGATGGGAAATAATAACTTGGTGACTATCGGAACTCATAGTTACCCGATACGTTCAACCTGATGATGCTATATAAAAAATACAAAATACAGTAATAACATTGGCATTCATGTGCTCATATCCAAAAAAGGAACCATATTCCATTCTTTCATTCAATACATGGAAACTATATATAGAGAACATGTTTATGTGTTCAGTCCTGTTGCTCAAAACCCTTAGGTAAAAAGCACAAACTATCCAAAAAAAAAAAGGCTCCCAAATTGTAGCATAATGACAAAGATCCACAAATCTTAGCATACAACAATTTTCAAATTTCATGCCTACAGAGCAAGATGTGGTTATGGTGCCAAACCAAAAGTTCACTAATACAAATTTGCACTAGAATATATCCAATGTTTCTAACTCACTTATCCAGGCTATAGGCAATTTGGTGAAAAAACCAGAAAGAAACAAATTACCTATCCAAAAAGAATTATAAACAAAGATGAAAGAGCACTCACATATATACCCTCCCATGCTGGCACGAGAATCTGCTGCCACCATCACACCCTCCTTAAAAATAAAAGCTAAAGTGGTGGTTCCCTTAGCTGGCTTCACCATTTGGATCGCTTTCTTCTGAAATCCATCAAACTAAAACAACACCAGAAGAAAGGAAAGGTATATCACACTACAGCTACAACAAACTGGAAACATTCCTATTAATTTAGTTCTATCCCAAGAAAATGCAACTGAAACATAAAAATAAAGCTAAAATCCAACTCACATCTGTAATATTTGGAATCTGAAAAGATGGGGCCCTGGGAATCCTATCAAACAACGCGGAACTCTCCCCGCGAATCGGGGCAGTTGATTCAAGCCCACTAAAATCAATTCTCGCCATTGTTACGACCTTTTACAGAATCTAAGAATTGAATTGAAACAATTTTGCACACTCACGGTACAAGAATCAAGGATATCGAGAATAAAACGTACGAGAGGAGAGAGTTTTAGTTTAAGAAAATAAAGTTACAATAATATTTTAAAATGGAGTAGAAATCTTAAAACTAATAAAGTATAGAGTTTTAATGAAATGAAGGTCTCGACTCAACCTAAGAGACAATGTGAGAATATGAACAAGAGGTTTTTTGCACTACACTCTGAGAATGAATTAATGATTAGAGCTATCAAAACGAGTGAACCCATCTGTTTAATTTAAGGATGGTAATTTGTCCCGTTCTCGATAGAATTTTTTATTTTCGTCTCGACGGGAACGAGGATTAGGAATATTTCTTTCTTGTTAATTTTCTTTAGTATTTTTAAATTATTGTTAGATTTAATTTTATATTTAATAATATTTTTAGTGTAGTTTATAAATATATAAATTTTGTATACAAATACAAAACTTAACATTATGAAAAAATAAATTAAAAATAATTTCGATCAAACTTCATTATTCTGACACAATAAAATAGTACGGAGGGATTATAAGTTAAATAAATCTCTTCTCTATATATAAAACTAGTATTGTACCCGTGCGATGCACGAATGTTACTTATACAGTAATAAGTTAAGTAAATTTAACATTTCAATTTTTTTAGTAGAAATTACTTGTTGTTGAAATTTATATGTAAATATATTTTGTAAAATTGAGATTGTACCAAAAGAGTTATTGGGAAACAAACTTAATTGTAGAGTTAAGGCGGTTAGAAGAAATTGAGGCGGTTGTTAGCAATGAAAATTAAATGGACTAATTTGTGTGTTATCGGGCCGTGACAGATAATCACTTATTAAATTATTTGCTTTAATTAATTAAATTGGGCTGATATTTATTTAATTGGGTTAATTAAATGATCCATTAAATAATTAATTGGTCTAATTAATTAATTAAAAGTAATTGGATGTTGGGTTGTTCAGCCTAAGTTGATGGATATATTTAATTGAGTTGGACCAGGCTAATTGGATTAATTGGGCCGCTTAAATTAGCGGGTTTTGACTTGGTTTGGCCCATCAAGAATTATATGTGGATTATATAATTTTGAAGAAATTGTGGATGTTATAAATTGGTTCAAAAAATATAAAATCATGAATCTGGACGTGATAGTGTCCCGATACATTCTCATATTTAATTCAAATAATTAAATTAAATTGAGAATTATCCAAATGGATAGAGTTGGTTAGATTTTTCCTACCAACTCACCACTATAAATAGTGGTTTCATTTTCAAGAAATGGAGCTCTAAATATTTGCATACCGAAGCTCTGCCGAAATCTTGCCAGAATATTGTTTGTAACACGCTTGCAATGTATTTGCACCGAGGGGTACGCTTGCAATTTATTTGCACAAAGTAACACTTCCAGTTGGCATACTTCAAACTCGGTACACTTCCAGTTGGCATACTTCCAACTCAGCATACTTCTAGTTCAGCATACTCTGAACTCGGTACACTTCTAGTTGGCATACTTCCAACTCGGCACCCTTCCAGCTGGCATACTTTCAACTCGGCATACTCCAACTCCGCACCCTTCCAGTTCAGCATACTCTGAACTCGGTACACTTCTAGTTGGCATACTTCCAACTCAGCACACTTCTAATTCGGCATATTCCGAATTCAGTACAGTTCCAATCGGCATACTTCCAGTTCAACATATTCTGAACTAGGCATACTTCCGATCAGCATACTTCTAGTAGAGAATCAGAGGACTTCTATACAGAGATTGTACCCCTTTTTCGTTTGATACATATACTTCATTGTAACCGACATACTTTGAATTTTGAATATATACAATTCAAGTTTTTCGCGTTTACATATTTTGGCACGCCCAGTGGGACAGCTCTTCCTCTCATCTCTCTACTACTAAACTACCTCTACCCGCTACCTTTTCAATGGCATCGAACAACCCCATGTTCAGGAGATGCCCAGGCTACCCATTCTAAGTCTACGCCTCTAGCCGACTCTAGCGCTGCTCAGAAGGCGCAATGTCCGCTGACCAGGAACCGTGTCAAGAGCTCGGGGGTCCAACTGCTCGAACCTCTTGACATGGCTCGAAGAGTGGTTCGGAGAATCGACAATGCCCCAGCTGCCCCAAAGGCAACTACTTATGTTGGGAGTCCGCCCTCTCTTAAGGGAGCTACCGCTGGTGGTAGTCCAACTTCTATGCAGGGGAACGCTAGTAGTGGGAGTACTTCCCCCGTATCTCCACCACATCCATTATTGTAATACCCCGAAATTTTAAACCCAAAAATTTCTTTTTATTAAGATTATCTCGGATTTATTATTAAATCCAAACATTTTCAAGAATATTTCGTTATAATTATGTACCTTTCAAAACAAAGGTTGTTTCGCGAACTCTGGACCAACGTATTTCAAATCAAGTTATTGTTTTAAAAGGGGTCCAGATGTTGTTTGAAATTAACCTATTGTAAAATTTTTATCTCAAAGGATTATTTTGTGCAAAATATTAATATTAATATTTTTGGTACCAAGTTTATGAGATAAGATTCATCCATATTTTATTATTATTATTAGTAATATTATTATTATATATAATTATGGATAAGTATCCATATATTATATTATTATATAGATTTGGATGGATAAGTATCCATATATTATATTATTATTATTATTATTATTATTATTATTATTATTATTATATATCCTATTTCGTATATATATATATATATATATATATATATAATATAATGTGATAAGATGAGGATTAACTCCATTTATTCATCTTCATCCCTAATTGCCGTGAGAG
Organism: Ipomoea triloba; assembly: GCF_003576645.1. Classification (NCBI taxonomy): domain Eukaryota; kingdom Viridiplantae; phylum Streptophyta; class Magnoliopsida; order Solanales; family Convolvulaceae; genus Ipomoea; species Ipomoea triloba. Next base: position 21,659,939 of record NC_044919.1, on the reverse strand, counting down.
AGAGAGAGAGAGAGAGAGAGGGAGGGAGGGAGAGAGAGAGAGAGAGAGAGAGAGAGAGAGAGAGAGAGAGAGAGAGAGAAGAGAGAGAGAGAGAGAGTTCCAAGCTTTGATCGCGATTTGTTCGGTAAAATTTATATTTAATCGGTTAAAGGTTATATTTTTACTCCTAGTTCATAGTTTTGGGTAGAATTGTTGAATCATATTTGTATTATTGTGTTCTATGTTAGGATTTTAAGAGCAAAGGTTGAATCCCGAGCTTCAATCTTCGAATTTCTTGTGTTCGTAGTGAGATTGAGGTAAGTTACCCCTCAAGTTGGAATTATAGCTACTCAAAGTAGGTAATTGGTGAATTAATTTCCAATCCATGAAGTTGTATGTAATTTGTGAATATTTTGTGTATTGGACATGTTGTACACATAAATTAGTAGTATATATAAATATATTGTGTATGTGTGTATATGTATTGTGTATGTGTGTGTGACGTGATAGATATATATATATGGTGTATGTGTGTGATATTTATATATATTATATACGTGTGTGTGTAGTATATATATTATGTGAGTGTGGGTAGTATATATATATTATGTGTGTGTGTGTATTATATATATTACGTATGTGTGTGTATTATATATATTATGTGTATGTGTGTGTGATATATATATCTATATAATATATATTATGTACGTGTGTGTGTGTATTATATATATATTATGTGTGTGTGGGTTATATACATATATTACATATGTGTATATTATATATATATCACGTGTGTGTGTGTTATGTATATATATTACATGTGTGTGTGACATACATATATATATGTTACGGGGGTGTGTAATATATATATATACATTACGTGTGTGGGTGGTATAATATATATATATGATGATATATATATATATATATAATATATTATATATATATATAATATATCGTAATACATATATATATTATGTNGAGAGAGAGAGAGAGAGAGAGAGAGAGAGAGAGAGAGAGAGAGTTTCCAAGCTTTGATCGCGATTTGTTCGGTAAAATTTATATTTAATCGGTTAAAGGTTATATTTTTACTCCTAGTTCATAGTTTTGGGTAGAATTGTTGAATCATATTTGTATTATTGTGTTCTATGTTAGGATTTTAAGAGCAAAGGTTGAATCCCGAGCTTCAATCTTCGAATTTCTTGTGTTCGTAGTGAGATTGAGGTAAGTTACCCCTCAAGTTGGAATTATAGCTACTCAAAGTAGGTAATTGGTGAATTAATTTCCAATCCATGAAGTTGTATGTAATTTGTGAATATTTTGTGTATTGGACATGTTGTACACATAAATTAGTATATATATATGTATGATGTGATATGTATGTGTATGTGTGTGTGACATAGAATATAGTAGTGTGTGTGATATTATTATATATATATATACGTGTGTGTGTAGTATTATATTATGTAGTGTGGGTAGTATATATATATTATGTGTGTGTGTGTATTATATAATTAGTATGTGTGTGTATTATATATATTATGTGTAGTGTGTGATATATATATCTATATATATATATTATGTACTGTGTGTGTGTATTATATATATATTATGTGTGTGTGGGTTATATATATATATTACATATTGTGTATTATATATATATATCACTGTGTGTTGTTATGGTGTGGTATAATATATATATATGATGATATATATATATATATATATATATATATATATATATATATATATATCGTAATACATATATATATTATGTTGTAAAATATATGTATTATCCATATACATCATATCATGTACCATATACCTTTTGTATACCTATATTATATGTTATATTACCAATTACATGCTATCGATATATATTATATTATATACCGTATATATATGATATATATGAGTATAGGTATGTTAATGTTATATATGTATAGGTATAGGTAGTGTATGTGAACTATGTGTTGTGAACGTGAATGAGTTAATAAAGTGCGTGGTAAGCATAGGAAAGAATTTGATAGTGTAATCATGCCATGTTGGTTGTTGTCGTGATATGTGAACTTATGTACTACATGTTGAAGAGTGTATGAGTAGGGAAGGTGAGCGTATTGTCGGAACAAGAGTAGTTAATGTCTAAAATGAATAAAACCTTAGTTTCAAGAAGTTACGAGGACCTTGTTGTCTTTTTACCTCGGGCTATAATTACCGAAGGTCGTCATTGATATATGTACGGTTGTATTCGTACTTTGGCGAAGTCTATTCGCCGAGTCTCTACGTCACTCATGTATGGCTAGACTGTGGGGGTGTGCACACTTAAGCGTATTGACTCCGTCGTCTCCGGGTTGGTGTCATTTTAATGGACCTAGGCGGGGCCACACTAGGGGCCATTCTAATGAACCTTCGTCCAAGGGACCGAGAAGAGAATTTGGGTAATGATCGCAAGCCCAAGTTCCAGGTTCATTCGGTCAACCGACAAGGAATATTCAACATTTCCTATAAGGCCTCATACTTTGAAATGAAACTAAGTCGAGTTTTCATAAGTAATGGTTGAATCAATGTCTATGATGAGATGGGTGATGCTAGCTCCAAGAAGCTAGACGTTTGATGTCTGAGAATTGGGATATAGTGAAGTTGTTAGGTATGGTTGTGGAAATTCGTGTGTGTAATGTGAATATGATTAAATTTATGCTTATTTGTTTATATTATCGCAATTTACAAGCATGAAAGCATATCAGTCATTAGGAAATTCTATGCTATAGTCATTTGGTAAGTTAAATCATCTTTACCTATAAATGAGAGGCTTACAGGTTCTTACTTAGCCGTCGTGCTAATGGGTGCTTCATTGTTGCCCTTTAACAAATGTCCTCCAGCAATGAGTCGTATAGTTCGGTAACTTCACCGAACTATAATGGCTCAGTTTTTGGATATGGAGTCTATGTACAGCATATGATAGGGGAGGACCCCTACGTACCCGGCCACACTCTGCTAGCTCCTGACGGTTCCTTCTCACTATCCAGCTCTCTTGTGTCTCTGGTAGATGCTCATCCGGCTCGGTGAGGCTACTACCCAATAGAAGTTTTACCGGGTAGCAACCCCCTAGAGTTCATTGTACATTACCCATATCTCTGGGATCCCACTCCTCCCGAGGGAGAATGGTCTATGGTCATTGTCACTGATCGCTCCTTGGATCACCTTATGTGGTTGGAGGGCGAATGGCATCTAGTTTGGGGAGAGTTTGAGATCCCAGTGTATCGTATGATCTGATAGGTAGTGGAGGTCAAGTCGGGGTAGTCTAAAACTCTCTTTTTGTGTACATACTCTGCAGTAGTCTTAGTAGATCAATTGCCAAACTTGGCATTGTGATTATGTATATATATCTAACTTATGTTTTGGGGTTCTAAGGATGTCGTTATCACACCTATGAACTTATATATATATATAAGTATGTGTATGTTTGGAATGTTTAACTTATACCTCAACTGTTGTCGAGTCAGGTAATGAAAATTAGCCTGTGCACCTAGTGATGAACCGCTAAAGGCTAGCTGGGTTCGACCTAGGTGTGGCGGTGATGCTCCCGGTTGTAAGGTTGATCAACCCGGGGTGTCACAATTATGGAAGGCTGCGCCCGAATGGACGCATGTCTACAATGTCATGCCTGCCATGGCAACTAACACCGATAAAAGAATCAACACCCTTGATGATAGGGTAGGGAACATCATGGAGGGACAGAGAAGTCGAGCTCCTGGAAAGCAGCCCGAGGGGCAAGAAGAGGTTGTTCAGCAATCACAACCTCATGTCAGCCCTGCAGTGGGAGAAACTACTTCTCACTTGCCTGCAACTGAGAAAACTATACCAATCACCGAAGGGATGATACCGGTGGATCAGTTGAACGACTACATAATGGGAGCTATCAAAGGCAAGTTAGATGGAGGCCAAGCCTCATATTCCTATGCTAAGCCCTACATGCAAAGGATTGAGGAGTTGAAAATGCCTTTTGGTTATCAACCTCCTAAGTTCCAGTAGTTTGATGGTAAGGGAAATCCTCGACAGCACATTACCCACTTTGTGGAAACATGCAATGATGCAGGGACTTATGGCGACCTGTTGGTAAAGCAGTTTGTCCGTTCCTTAAAGGGAACTGCTTTTGATTGGTACACTGACCTCGAGCCCGGCTGCATTGATAATTGGCACGATATGGAGCGTGAGTTCTTAACCCGCTTCTATAGTACAAGGAGAACGGTCAGCTTCTTGGAACTCACCACCACTGTCCAGTTGGAAGGCGAATGTGCGAGTGCTTACATTGAAAGGTGGAGGGAATTGTGCCTAAACTACAAGGAGAGGATATCCCAAAGTTCTGCAATAGAGATGTGCATCCAAGGCATGCACTTCGGACTCTCCTATATCCTGCAAGGGATCAAGCCAAAGTCCTTCGAGGAGTTATCCAGTCGTGCTCACGACATGGAGTTGAGCATCGAAGCTAGAGGAAGGCTCAATGTGTTAAACTTGCCAAACTCCTCCAAAGCTCCTACAAATCAAGAATTCAAGAGAGGTAATAAACCCTTTCCAAAACAAGAAAAAGAAAGCAATGACTGTGAAGGCTACACCAATGACAGTCTTCACTAAAGCAAATGAAAGGCCTAGGCCGAGATCATCTTCTGGCCTGTCAAGGGGAGGTAGGAGGCCAACTCTTGAAGAAAGATAGGAGAAAACATATCCTTTCTTGGATTCTGATGTATCTCCCATGTTCGATGAGCTACTCAAACTTAGGCTCATTGAATTGCCCGAGATGAGACGCCCTAATGAGGCTTCAAGGGCGAATGACCCAAATTACTACAAGTATCACCGCGTTCTGGGTCATCCGATTGAGCAGTGTTTCATCTTCAAGGATAATGTTATGGCGTTGGCCAGAGATGGGAAAATTGAGCTTGCTGATGCCGACGCAAGCACGAATCAAATCTCAATTACACTTGGACGATTTGCTCCTTTGTGTACTGAGAAGGAACATGGAGGGCAACGAAAGCGCCCACTCCCGTTCACGGTTAAACGTGTTGTTGGTCAAAGTTCAAAACCACAGCAAAATGATAGCACATATGAAGGAAAATGGGTGATTGTCACTCATAGAAAGAAGAAAAGTGAGCCTGTGAGGCCTGTGAGATATCCAAGGCACACAGTGAATAATTGGGTTGCAAAAAAGTCAACAAATGGTCATGCCCGTAGATCAAAGATGAAGGGGCATGTCAAGCAGCCACGAGCACTAGTTCCTTTGGCTCAATATATGCCTAAGGGATTTAATCTACAAGGGGCAGGCAATATTAGCTCCTGCCTAAATACTAATGACAGGCAAGTGGATGTAGGAGAATGTTCATCTCCTAAACACACCGAAAACGAGGAAGTGCAAATGCATAGGGCAGCTTCCTACTCCGCAGAAATTACCTTCAAGGATGAAGATTTGTTACTTGGAGGTGCGCCACACAATCGCCCACTGTTTGTTGAAGGCTACACACGGGGGCAAAAGCTCAAAAGAATTCTAGTGGATCAAGGCTCAGCAGTCAACATCTTATCCCTTCGAGCCCTAAAAGACCTTGGTGGATCTACAGATGATATCGTCCAAAGCCGTCTAATGATACAAGGCTTTAACCAAGGAGGGCAGAGAGCAATCGGCGTCATCAACCTCGACTTAAGAGTTGGAGGCCTAAGTTCAAGTGTCGTCTGCCATGTTATAGATGCAAGGACATCTTATAACTTGTTACTCGGAAGGCCTTGGATACATGAAAATGGGGTGGTTCCCTCGTCTTGGCATCAATGCTTTATGTATGAAAAGAACGGTGTGATTGAAAAGGTAGTCGCCGATGAAAGCCCGTTCGCAGAGGCTGAGTCTTACTTTGCGGATGCAAAGTTCTACATAAGGAAACAGGTTTTTGTGGAAGATGCCCAGAAAAGCAATGACAACCCGCATTCCCAACTAAAGTCAAAGGGAAAGGAAGTTGTGGAAGTGGATCAACACACTACAAAGCTCATCTTCCCGCTTGCAAGAATTGACACACTTAAAATAGATGAAGCGAACCAAGTCTTGCCCACCAAGCGTACTGAGGGTTTTGACCCTAATGCTTATAAGCTTCTAGCTAAAGCTGGCTATAATCCTTATGAGCCTTGGAAGTTAGGAACGCTTATCCCCGAAGCCGGTGGCAGAGGCAAGGCAAATCAACAAGAGCCCCATGTACGCAAAGGGTTGGGTTATGTCACCCCTAAACCTGTGCGAATATTTATAAACAGGGCTGCGAGCAATTGTATCTCGACGCGAGTCATAGAAAGTTAATGAATGACTCATCCACCAAAAATGCAGCACGTGGTTAAACTGCTAATGCATCTCGCTTTGTCTATGGGTGGGCACAAATCATAGGCGCTCTTGGCCCGCACGAGTTTAAACTGTGACCGGCTTTACTTTAAAAAAAATCATATGAACTACGTTTGACTTGATCTCCTTCATAGGAGTACGTAGGCAGCTTAGAAATCAAATTATCTAAGTTCAGTCATAACAAAAACAAATCCAATTCATGTTGCAAGTGTGGTATATCAAGACAGTCATCCAATGGATCAAGGCAAAGATGTATGAGTTGTTACTAAAGGAAAAGCTCACAAATGAGAAGCATTGAACTATAAGAGTTTGAAAAAAACGGCTAAAGTCTTGCTACCAAAGGAACAGAACATCAGTCAACAAAAGCCTAAAACTAAGCATGTCATCTCTACATGGTTCTAAGCTCCCCTTCGCCTAGCTCAGGCTCTCTTCATCTTCAGGCGTCAACACAGTCAGCTCTTGAGTGCGAGAGACTTCTACCTCGGCATTTGAAACTGCAGTCTCAGTCTTGACTAAATTTTCAATAGCCTCAGCGATACAATCACATGCGTTTTCGACCCGTAAGTTGATAAAGGGGCAAACCCTTTGTGAAATTTTAAAGGAAGTTAAAGGATATTCCCGGGCATGAGTCAAAATTTCCATGTATTATTCAAAACTCATTAGCACGAGTTAAAAACTAATTGTAGTGTCGAGGCTTCCTTACAGTACGTATACTGAGTACAACCTCAATCCATTCTCAGTATCACTTGATGGAGTTAAACTCACTCTTAAAGCAAGGGTACTGGTTACATGAGGTTTCACCTTCAAGAATCTCCGTAAATTTGGGAGTATGCCTGAACATTTCACATGGTGTAGGTCAGGTCGTAGAACCCATGTCTTTGACGACTGAGTTTCAATGTCAAGTCCAATTTTTACTCAAATGGCAATGTCGTGACTGGGGTTCTTAGCGTGACACTCTTTTCCAGCCTCATCGCTCGACACTATGGGTGTCCTTGTTAGATCCAATTGAGGAGTGGACATTCAAGTCAGAAAGTTTGTGAAGGAAATATAAGGCTTGGAAAAAGTTCTAAGGCTAAGGCTCGAAAGAAAACTGCCATGAAAAATATTTCGCATGTACACGGGAGCTAGCCCAAGGGGAAACGTCACTTGTGGGAATTGAACCCAAGATCTCCCAAAATTTTTCCTCACAAAGAAAACTCACCTGCCACTTGAGCTACCCCATTCGATTATATAATACTTCGTATATGTTATATGTATACATATACCACGCATATATATACACCATATATATTTTATATGCGTGTGCATAATATGTGGGAATAAAATCGGAGAGCTAATTACATGCTTGTGTTTATAGTGTATATATATATTCACGTAATACACAAGTAATTAACTAGTGAATTACTATATATATATATATATATATATATATGTTACCCATCATCAATTTCAATTCAAACCAGTGGAGTACATATACATATATATGTATATATATCCTCACATGGATTAATGGGCTATATATATATATATATATATATATATATATATATATATATATATATTACATACACACAAGAAGTGAGTTAGAAGAACGATGATGGGCCACGCTGTATGTACGTACTTACATACTCCGTATATGTTATCAAAACTTCCTCTTTGATGCATATATATTGTCTGATATATGTACGTACATATGCACATGCAAAGGGACGCGTGGAAGCTCAATAACCATACATATATGTATATGTTCACACGCAAGTGAAAGGAAAAGAGAGTCTTGGGATATGTGGAACTTAAAAAGAAGAGCAGAGACAAAATTAAACTTACATGTCATTGCTTCAAGGTTTTCAAAAAAATGTCATTGCTTTAAGCAGTACAAATCGGCATCCTAAGGCCATGTACCCATTAGCTGTCTTCTCCAAGGACGGCGACGACGATGCGAGAGGAAGGCAGCAGCAACTACCAAAAAATGATGAAATCAAAGCTTAGAGATAAGTTTTAGCCTGATTTCCGTCATCTACTCCCCCAATGGTGTTGTGCCGGAGCAACACCCTGCGGTGACCATATGGCGATGACAGTTCGTAGGACGATAGCGACGTACCGAAACACGTGCTTGGCGAAGGCATTCTTATCCAATGATGGTGGTTGGCTGTGACGACCATAGTCTGAGCAAAGGTGAGGAACAACTGAGAAAATTAATTCCAAGTATTTCTGTTCCAAGGACTGTGGCGTGCCTCTCGTTGGTATACTCCAACATTAGTCTCCAATGACCATGGTGGCGTGCCTGAGCGACAATGAACGGGAAAAATTAATTCCCACGCGAAGACCGTGGCCGGTAGTGTGAGCCCAAACAATGGTAGAAACATTCTGGAAAAGAATTAATCTGTTTCCAAGAAGTTCTAGTCCAGTGTTCATGAAGTGATGAGATGGGTTCAATGGTGAAATACACCTCAGATAACGACGATGCGAAGGGATTGAGACATCCTAGCAGCGGTCTTCTCCAACATTAATGCCCAGCGGCAAGAGTATATCCAAACAATGTTGATTAATGGCGGCAAAAAACCAAACAATAGCGGAATACATTCCAGAAAAATTAATTCCCGAAAAGATCCGTTCCAATGTTGGTGACGATGGCAAGCCAAGCAAAGGTAGAAACAAGCCTTGAAAATCAATTTTCAAGTGTTTCTTATCCAATGCCTCCCGTTTCTGAATTTCTTTACCTTCATCTCCTGTCAAGTTGGAAGGAAGAACACATGCATACATATATGTGGCATAAATTAAAGTTAAGGATTAGGATTAGGATTACCTGTTGTCCCGCTCTTAGTTTGATTGAAGATGCTGGAGAATGAATGCATATTTATAGTGATGTTGGGCGATAGGATTCATTCCAAACTCCATGATTATCTCAAATTGATAGTGTTATAGTTAACTTGGGAGTCTTGGCAATCACATTAATTTGGCAGTCTGTTACATATGTATGGGGTGGACTCCAGCAAGTACTTTGTATCAGGATATGGTTTGTTACGAACTATAATGACCAGTTCTAGTTGAAATTCTAAAGCTGATTCAAAGTGGGCCAAAGTGTGAGTTGTAAGCAGCTGCAAGTTTGGAAAAGGAATATGGAAAAGTTCGTACAAGGCTAACATTCAAGTTCCAAATTTTGGCCAAAACAAATTAAGATTAAAAATTGGCTAAAATAAAAATGGTCATTTAATTGGATTGTTTACGAAAAAAGTCCTTTAATTTGATTGTGGACATATTTTGGACTTTTGGATATGGTTCTCCGTTAGACCGTTGCTTAGGCATAATTTGAAGATTTTTGCGGTCGGAGTAATTTATTGGGCTGTTATCTACACGTATGGAATCTTGAACTACACAGTTTCGTTGAGATCCCCATGCAAGAAGGCATTGTTAATATCCATTTGGTGGATGTGCCAATTTCTAGAAACAACTACAGCCAAGAAGGTACGAGTAGTAGTTATCCTTGCCACCGGAGAGAATGTCTCAAGGTAGTCAATACCTAGTTGTTGTGTGTATCCTTTTGTCACAAGCCTAGCCTTGTGCTTTTTCACGGTTTTGTCGGCTTTAAGTTTTACCTTGTACACCCATTTGCATCCAATGGGGGTTTTGCCGGGAGGAAGCTCTGTTAATTCCCAAGTCTTGTTTTTCTGGAGGGCATCAATTTCTACCTCCATGGCCTTCTTCCAACAATTGTATTTAATTGCTTGATTGTATGTTCTTGGTTCACTGATAGAGGTGATATCCATAGAAAAGAGTTTATGTGTATGTCCAAGACCATCATAAGATACCACCTTTGATAGGGAATGGGGTGAGGTTCTGCTTTTTATGGCTATGTGCCTATGTCACAGTAATAGTCTTGCAGTATGCTAGGTACATGGCGTTCTCTATTTGACCTTCAAGGTGGCACATCTATACTGTTCTCGCTCGTGTTGCCAACTTCATTATGCACAAGAATAGATGGAAGGCCCTCACCATGCACAGGGCTATCAGTGGCCAAAGGATCAATAGTCACTTGGAATGGACTGCCAACATCCACATGCTCAGCTAATCTCTCGGATGGACTGCCAACCTGCTCAACAGACTCCTGAAAACTAAATTCTTCACAATTAGATATAGGAATATTTGGTAATGAAGGACCCAAGGGTGAAGAATCTGGTTCAATCAAGTTATAATCCTTTTCAGCAAAAGGGAATTCTCTTTCATAGAATACTACATCACGGGAGATGAATGTTGACTTATCATGAACATCATACAACAAATACCCTTTGATGTTTGTAGGAACTCTAACAAATACACATTTTCTGCTGCGAGTTGCCATTTTGTGGCGCGATTGAGACAGTGTGTGAGGAGTAGAAACATCATTTAGGAGATGCATTTTATTCATAGGAAAATGTCTCAATCTTTGGTGCCAAGTTTCAGCACTACATGGCGTAGCAAGTCGCTTACAAGAATTAATGCAAATTTCTGGTTATTCACGTAGCAAGTATAGCCCATTCTCCTCTTTAGCAAAACTAATCATCTTCCTACCATTCCCCCGAAGAAAACATTGATTAGATGTAAAGGTTAGGATATAAGATGAGCTCTGTAGAAGTTTGCTAATTGATATGATGTTGAACTTAAAAGATGGAATGTGCAATGCATTTCTCAAGCAAATATCATCACCAAACTTTATATGCCCCACATGCTCAACACTAGCACATTTCCCATTAGGTAGATTACCTACTATTCCCTCAACCGCATGGTAATCATCAAATAAATCCAGTGAACAAACTATATGATCAGTGGCACCGGAATCCAATATCCACGCAGAAGAATGTAAAGAAATTGAATTAATATGAGTAATGGCGAAACACTTGCCTTCACCTTGAGGTTCTGCCTTGTTACCGCTACTTGTAATCTGTGGACTAGCTATGATGGCACTCAGATTCTCATTGTTATTCAGGAACAAAGGATTTCCGTTAACTTCAATGTTGCTCCTTTGCAGAGTCCTCTGTGGATTGATCGCTGAAGATGGACGCACTAGCGACTGATTAATCTGAGTTGTTGGATGAATCCTCCGGTTGGATTCGTCGGCGCCGAATACGGATTGACTGATGAGGAAGAAAGGACTGTCCAAATCTTCCATATATTATCCTTTTTGCTGCGAAACATAGTTTCTCTGTAGAACGATCGTAGATGATGTTTGTGCCGACAAACGAGTGATCGTCATTGTTGCTTGCCTTTCTTGACTCGATTCGCCGGAGATGGCGGCGTAGGAGCTACACCATGGAGGCTCTAATACCATGATGGTTTCTGGTGTTGTGAGTTAATGAGTGAGAGAATAGAGAGCATGCATTGAAGAGTAGTTGTGAACTGTTTTCCATAACCAGGAAAAGGAATATTACAGAGAAGATATAAAGGAAGAAGAAAGTGGCGGTGAATGTGGTTACAACAAACTTATTATGTAAAAGACAGTAACACCCCTTGGATTTGGACTTAGACTTTTCTCTCCTCACCAGCTTCTGCTTCTACTTTATTATTTTGATAGTAGCGTTTGCTGCACTTCTGCTTTATTATTTGATAAAAAATTTTCGATCACTCGAAAACTGTCGCACGCCAACGCTTGGGAGAACGACAATAGACAACAATATCAAACATCAAAATTTTCAAATACAGTTACTAGACACCGATGCTCCTCACATGGGCAATGACAACAACAAACCGTCGATAGAAAAGTCCATTTTTTTTCCGTATAGGCTCATATACCATGGTCCATGTAAGAAGGTGAATAAAATGTTTCCGAATTGTAATTAGACAAGATAAATGGATAATACACAGCTATATATATATATACACACATGCTATAAGAGTTCTAGAAAGAAAACAAAATAAATTCTTTCCTTAAGAAAGTCACAAATCCTTATAAATCTCTATAACTCAGCTATTCCAATCCATGCTACCTAATATATAATTAAACATTCCATAACAAAAATTATTGTAATATATTCATCCACTTGAACATATAATAGACATTGAACAATATATAGAAATAAAATGGATGAAACTTTAATCAATTAATTAATACATAAATAAAAGATAGATACAAGAAATGCCTACGCTTGAGAGATTAGGGAGATGAAGTGAGTGGGAAGATTCTCCCATTTCCGGCTTTTTCCGAGACCTGAACATTTACAGTATATGATGATATGATGATTACCGCATTACAACAAGAACCGGTTGAGAAATCTACCTTTGGCGGAAGTGGGAAGGCCAAGTTGTGAGCAAGAAGGAAGTAGAAGAGCAGCCAGTGAAGCGAGGAGCAACATTGTCAGATACATTCCTGCTTGCCTGCAAATACAAAATGGAGAAGCTAGGTTTAAGTAGTTCAGAACATCAACAAAACATGAAGAAGCCAAGATTACTCACACTATTGCATTCATGGGATTCCTGAATTGTTGCGAGTTCAATCTCTGGCGCTTTCTTCTTCTTCCTTCTTTCTTTAACGAGGGAAATCGCACACTTGCAGATGAAGAACAGAAGCAACACTCCAAGAGAAAACACAAAAATGAATTCCATAATAATTGCTGCCCCTAGAGCTGCTGTGCACAATATGAATTTTTTTTTTTTTTTTTTTTTTTTTTGCAAAAGGGTAAACAAACACATATGCCCAAGTTAAAGTAGTAGGAAATTCACAATGCCTTTGCATCCATAATGCTTTATATGTATATATATGCTAACTTTACTTTACTTTACCATTAGCCAGAAAAGCATTCATTGGTCTTCTTCTGACAATATTTACAGTGGCCTCTACATAAAGAGGCATTGACATCATCTCTGCACAATCAGGATAGCACCCATAGTTCCCCATATCATTTACAGTCACAGTCAAAACAGCACAATTATTTTCTCCTCCCTGAATTCTCATTAACAAAACCAGAAAAGAAAATTAGTTCATTAGGAAATACATAACTAACTATCCACTGAATAGTAAATAACTATTCAGGGAGCTGAGGGACTTTCTATTCCAATTGAAAGTTTCATAATATAATGCATACATACATGATGATAAACCAATTGCTCCATGATACTGTTGCAGTCGTCAAGTGTTCCACGAAATCTAATGCCTTTTGCTTTAACTGCAAAGTGTTTCGAGATGGTTACAAATGTCTGAACTGGCTGCCACTGATAACTACTCTTCAGCTTCAGTTCTGTAGTGCTAATAAGCTCAGCTGGAAGGTTTGTTGACAGCAATCCAGAGCTCACTTCCATGCTCAACATAACCACAAAGCGCGACTTATTTCCTACACATAATAATATCAGGCAAGGCAAATAGTTAAGTTATAAGTCTGAAAATGCATTATCTGATCTGATGAATTCTTAAATTATAAAGAAATTGTTAAGCAACCATTACCTAAATTTCATAATATAAAGTTCTCATCTAAATTCTGTGGATTTCTCATTTTCCTATTCATACCAGGAAAGTTCAGTAGATCTGGATCTCCAATGAAGGCTTCAAACATGTTTTTTTGCATATCAAAAATTACTTCTTCTTCAACTCTTTGATCCAAGAAAACGTATGAAGGGACATTTATGAATGGAGGATCATTGATTGGCTCCACAAATATCGGGATATCTAAATCATTCTTTCCATTTCTGTTAATAGTAGAAACTCTTATGGTATCAATCCCATTGAAGTTTCCATTCCTAATTCCAAGGAAACAAACAAGTTAGCAAAGCATGTTACTAGAGAATAGAGATGAATAAGAAAAAAGCTTTCCTAATTTCTCAAAAAATATATATACACATCAAATCCTACTAGTAACATGAAGCTAGAAAAATGACTAGTGTTCTAAGTTCAAAATACCCATAATACTGAATTGATTGAATGGCAAAATTGACTACTTCCAAACTTCCTGATAAAGTTAACTCTTTAGCCTTCCCTTCATCTTTGTTCATAGAAGAAGATACAATCTGGTTAGGCTGCCAAAATTGCATTAGCATAGGACAAAGGAGGACTGTCCCAGATTTTGCACTGAGAGTAATGCTGATGTTCTCAGTTGAATCTGAATATATGATCTCAATCCCAGCAAAGCCACTGAAAACAAAAATAACAGAAAATTAAAAATTATCTCAAGATATTCATGTCCCAGGCCAGATCTTGACCTCTTGTTACAAAGATTTGTTAAGCATTTTTCTCATATCTTCAAGAGTAACTTTTTACCCAAATCTTGGACTAATTATATCTTCAGTGGCTTGGAGCTGACTTGGGTAAGAAACAAATTGAGGGGGGATGCTGAGGATTGATATATTAACACTTCCAGAAGCAAGGTTGCCATTTGCATCAGATATTGTGTACGAGAATGAATCGTTCCCGGTAAATCCTTTATAAGGAGTATATCTAAAGAGATGCCCATACTGTAGAAGTGAACCATGACTAGGCTGCCACCAAATAGTTTATTTGCAGACAAAACAAAACAAAAACATTCAGTGTAATGAATAAACTCGAGCAATTGGCAAACAAGAAGCAGTCAGTACTTTATGCAATGCAATATTTGAATGCAGTAGATCAGATGACTAGAACTGACAGCTTCACATCACCTTTGAAAATCCATAAATTGTTGCATTATCACTGGCAAAGTAGTCATTTTCCAGAGCATCAAAAGCAATTGATTCATCCTCCCACAAACAGACTACATCATTATATACTATAGGAAAATATTCACCTATAGTCGGGGGAAAGTTAGCAAGGGGGAATATACATAAGAAATGTTAATTAAAGCACTAGTGGAAAAGATAGGATCCAATATGGAATACTCCTGCCCGCATCATTAATACAAAATGCACTAAGCATCACACTTGCATGGAAAGAAACTTACTGATGTAAGTTTAAAACTTACTAGTGTACACAGCCACACCAAAGGGGCATGGAAAGAAACGGTTCCCATCAAATGAGGCACATATCTCATAGGTTCCAGTATCCATGGCCAGATAGCTACCAGTATATGAACCGTCCTTATTGTCAACAAACATCCACGTCAAAAAACCTGATCTATTGACCGAAGCAATCTCTAGTTTTAACTTAGACTGTTGTAAGAGGATTGGGTTTGTATATGAATCAACGAGCTGTACAATGATATTGTTCTTCAACAGCTTTGATACCTTGGGAGTGAATTTCACAACCCCTGAGAGAGATGCATTAACCCTGCCTGCATCCAATCAATGCAATCATAGTATTTTTATAAATGTATCCTGAAACTTGAACTTCTCTAAACAAAGGGTGGATACTGTTGAAATTAAGGGATTGAAAGGCCTGGTGGGTGGAGAATAACAACCACTCACCAGTTAGGCGGAAGCAAAATATGTGAGAAACCCAAAGAAGAATAGAATAGAAAGAATATATTATAATGAAATATTACAATAGGTTGTCTCTATACCTCTATATATAATAAACTATATACTAAACCAACCCTAATAGGAATAGGAAACTAAGCCCACTCCTACGAGGAGTTTCCTAATATTCAATAACGGTTTCCTAATATTCAACATATACCAATGTATATATGTATCTTTTATTACTTCACCTGTTCTCCGTTTTGTTTAGCAAGTGAAATATATTATGAATGCACACTACGTATTTCATATCATACCTGGACTTACTACTTTTCTAAAAGGGTGACCAGAATTCAAAGGGATATTTCCACAAAATATCCAGATTTGATATATTCCACTCCTTTCAGGTGTATAACTGACATCAAAGACACTGAAGCTCATGCTTCCAGAGGACTGCATCCGAAATTAAATGTGAATAACATCCAATATGTGGCATACATACTACAAGAAAAACTGTTAATGCAGTTCCTTACATTTATATGCTTGTCAACTGGAGGAGTAAATGCTATTTCCGTTTCATGGGCTTCAGTAAGATTGAGTTTTCCGGCAGAAAAGCTACCTGTGCAAGATAGGGGCATCTCTATATTAGTGAAATCTCAAGGTACTTATATACTGGATACAATGCACAACTGCTCATTATTGTACCATTGACCATCCTTATTGGATGTATGCTTGGCTGCAAAGGCTGGGGATCCACTTCATGTAAAATTTGCACTTGAAGCACTTCTAACTCAATTAGAGATGGATATTCAAAAGCATCTTTCAAATAAATGGAAAACCTTGCAACTTCACCAGCTACAGAATGATTGAGACCAGTCCCGTTAACAATGCTGCTCATTCCATTGCAATAACCTAACAGACAAATTTTAGACTTTTCTTTAAAATCTATCAATTGAGACAATACATAGTATGAGGAAACCCCAGAATTAATTAGGCATACACTAAAATCAACCTAATGATTGAAAGTAATAAATAGAAAGTGGCATAAAATTGAAAAGAAAAAATGACCATTGATTAATATGCTTTGCGGTACGCAATAGAAAATGAAAAATCACTATCAATTCAATATGTTTTCAATAAAAACGATGAAAGTATAAGTTGCTGAAAATATAACACGAGTTAGCACCTATGTAGACTGTAAATTGATATGGCATGTTGGAGATGTGGTTGTTCAGCTCCTTATCAAATATCACAAGCATAAAGTTCCCTGGTTCCACTAGGCTGAAAGAAAACAACTGTATACCCACACCGGCCTCTGTGAACCGCAGATCAGTAACAGGCATTATCAAATTTGTCCCGCATTCAATGATTTCAGCATCAAATGCATAAAACCCTGGAACATGATTTCCATATTGATCATGCTGGTGAATGAAACCCTCCATCAGTGAAAATAGTTGGAAATATTGTGTTTCAATATTCCAATGAACTACACAACTGGAGACATCCAGTGCCCCTGCAAGAAAATACTATAAATGCAAACAACCAATCAAAAAAAGACAAGCTCCTAAACTAAAGGATTACAATGCTTTTCAAAAGAAACAAAATTAGAAATACTCATATTTCATGCTAGGAAATATGAAGCAAAAGCATGCAGATATAATATTTAAGCTAACAAAGAAGATTACACATAATTTTGGTGATCAAAGCCATGAAATCACCTGGGAACACTTTGAATGGCAGTGGAGAGCCCTTCAGTGTCTGGTTATTTAATTCTATGTGAAGTATGAGACTTCCAGCTGTAGCTACCATAAATTCCAAGCCTAGAAAGCCAAACTTGTTCCATCCTTTATTCGTGACTTTGAGAAAACTTGCAATGGAACCATTCGCACTAGTTGCAGACAAGTTGAAATTATAAGAATTCAATGTGTTATCATCGGCTGAAGAGATATTATTTCCAAATGCATCTTTAGGGAGTATAACAACCTCAGCTTTTGTTCCAGCTACAAAATCACTCTCTCCTTCCAACCATGACACAATCCCAGCAGCTGGATAAAAAGGCCCTTCATATAGTAGCAAAGTTCATTAACAAATTGCTCATTACTAAAAAGCATTGACATTAAAGGAAAAAATTCGAAAAATGGAAAGCAGATTATCTCAATAACTTTGCAATGTTTGGCTTAAGTGATAGAAAACACCATAAATTCAAATTAGATCACAACAACTCAATTAAGCAAAGAAACAAGCACTCTGCAAGCAGAATGGAATAGCTAGAGCTTAGATTCATTGCCCATCTCGTGTAAAAGACAAATTTGAGTTATAATACTAACATATACATCTGAACAGAGAATCAAGAAGTAGAAATTTCAAAGATTGATAAAAGCACACTTAACAGTTACTATCAATCTAATGTATATGAGAAATCGAAACCTGAGGTGGTTCGAAAATGCAGGGACGAATCAAAGACATTGAAATGGTCATCCGTAATAAGCACATTGAACAATCCAGCCATGATGGGTATGAAAGAAATGGCCCAGGAGTTAACATCAGTACCAAACAGTGAAGAAACCCCAGAAATGTAGGAGCTATTTCCCGTCTTATCATTGGCAGTGATGTTTGGATTAAAAGGGTATTTGTATTTGCCGGCCTCAAAGCTCCCGAGCACTATAACCTTTATGGTGGCCACTTCCCCAGCCACAAAAGTGCCATCGTTATTCAACCAAGCAAATGCAAATTTGGGCATGTTAGATTTTTCTGCAAGAGAGAGAGGGAGGAAAAGAGAGGCTGCGAAAATTGGAATGAGGAGACTGCGGGGAAACAGGATTTGGATCGCCATTTTAGAGAGATGTTGATTGAGATTAAGCACAGATTTTTATCTTCAAGTCTGGTTTTGAAGAGTAAGCGCCGAGCGGGAGAAGTTTGAAAAGAAACCAAACGGTTACCAGCAGTTCCCGGGTTATTTGGGGACAACGTGCGCCTAGGAGAAGAAATGAAATGAAATGCTAGAGCTGAGGGGCACCTGAGTTGGTTACGTAGATGAAGTTAAAAAAAAAAAATATCAGTCTTGCCAGTCAACAGTGTGTGAATAACCTTTCAAAGTAAGAGAACTTATTCTGTGCAGTAAATAAGGTTTAGCATCAAAAAACACAGTAGTTTACATAGAGTGAAAACGTAACTAGATAGCGACCGGCGCCAAGTTCCATAACACAGTTACAGAAAATGTAACTAGATAGCGACCGGCGAATTCCTATAAAAAACCAAGCCCAAAAAAGATGTACCCTTCAAATACCGTGAAATCCATTTAACGGCATTCCAATGTTCCTTACCAAGGTTATGCATATATCAGCTCACAACACTTATAGCTTAAGCCAGATCAAGTCTAGTGCATATCATGGCATACATAAGACTTCCAACAGCACGAAACCTTTTTCATATAAGCCACATCAGCTTCTGACTTAGGGCAGAGTTCAGAAGATAGCTTAAAATGTGCACCAAATGGTGTAGACACAGGTTTACAATTTGACATATTAAATCGATCAAGCACCTTATCAACATGCTTTTTCTGGGATAGATAAAGTTTTCCGGCTTAACGATCCCTGTATCTCCATGCCAAGAATCTTCTTTGCTGCACCAAGGTCTTTCATCTCAAACTCATTGCTTAGTTGAGACTTCAACTTATTAACAAGAGACATGTCAGGAGAAGCAATGAGCATATCATCAACATAAAGTAATAGATAGATGAAAGATGCATTAGAAAATTCTTTAAAATAGACACACCTGTCATATTGGCTTCTTGAGAATCCTTGCCCTAACATAAAACATCAAACCGCTTATATCATTGCCTCGGAGCTTGCTTCAACCCATCGAGTGATTTCTTCAGACGACAGACACAATGTTCCTTTCCAGGAACTTCATACCCCTCAGGTTGATACATGTAAAGTTCTTCATCAAGTTCTCCATGTAAGAATGTAGTCTTTACATCATGTTGCTCCAACTCCAAATCAAACTAACAGAGCAACAAAAGCAAGTAATACACGTATAGAGGTATGAAGAACAACTGGAAAAAAATCTCATTAAAGTCTAGCTCCCAAGTCTCATTCTTGTGAAGACTTTCAATCTCCTCTTGCATAGCAATCAACCACTTGGACGAGTTGGCACAGGAAATAGCATCAGAATAGCAAGACAGGTCACCATCAACCTCCTATGCAACTGAAAGAACATAAGCAACCAAGTGGATTTCATAATCAGCAACATACCTAGCAAGTTTTGTAATTGTCCTCCTAGGTCGATCTTGAGCAATAGAATACTCTCGTTGTGGCTCGACGAGAGGTGCGGTACTAGTAGATGCATCATCTACAGTATTACCATTGACAATAGTAATACTCATTAGGCCTCAATTCGAAGTCCACCTTCTCTCCAGTACTCTGCTTATCACCTGTACTAGGTATAATAGAATTTTTTTTTCAGAAGAAAGTAATGCGTTTTCATCAAAAGTGATATCTCGACTCAAAATAATTTTTTGAGAATCAGGAAACCATAAACGATACCCTTTTGACTCAAAAGCATAACCAAGAAAAATGCATTTGATAGCTCTCGGGTTTGATTTACTTGTATTAGAATGAGCATATGCAGGACATCCAACATGCAGTAGAAACAACTTCAGCACAAAAATCACGCCGTTTCTATAACCCAACACCAGAGATTATACAACGAGCTCTCTTCAATAGAGTCATGTTCATACGTTCTATAACACCATTTTGCTGGGGTTTACCAGGCAAAGTCTTGTGCCTGGAAATTCCATTGATTGCACAGAACTCATTGAAATCTGACGCGCAGAACTCTAGTCCATTTGTCCTAAACTTTTTGACATTTTTTCCTTGTCTGAGTTTCAACAAGTATTTTCCATTATTTGAAAGTAGAAAATGCTTGATTTTTGTGTTGTAAGAAATAAACTCAAACCTTACAAGAAATATCACCAATAATATACATAAAATATCTACAGCCTCCTAGAGATTGGACCTTAGTCGGTCCCCATAAATCAAAATGAATATATTCCAATACATCTTTGGTACGATGTGTAGCAATAGAGAAACTAACCCTCTTTTGTTTCCCAAAAACACAATGCACAAAATTGTAATTTTCCCGTACTTGGATTTCCCAAGAGGCCTTGCTTGCTTAGGATATGCATGTCTTTCTCATTCATATGCCCCGACGCATATGTCATAGTTGAGTGAGATATGCATCGTCCACCAATGATGAGACTGTTGCTGAACCTGTCACAGTACTGCCATGCAACACATACAAGCTTCCCGAACGAGAAGCTTTCATGAGAACAAGAGAGCCTTTTATCATCCTTAGAACTCCACCTTCAACTATGTACTTACACCCCAGAGATTCCAAGGTGCCCAAAGATATCAGGTTCCGTTTTAAGTCAGGAATATACCGAACATTGGTAAGAGTCCTGACAACGTTATCATGAGTCCGGATCTGGACACTTCCGATTTCACTAACCTTGCATTGGGTATTGTTACCCATCAAGACAATTCCACTATCAACTGGAAGACAATTCCACTATCAACTGGTTCAAGAGAAATGAACTAGTCTCTATGAGGACACATGTGGAATGTACAACCAGAATCCAAAATCCAGTTAGTTTCGCTCGGTTTGTTACAAGAACTAACAGATAACAAAACTTCACCCTCTGAATCACTAACAACAACACTTGCTTCTACGGATTTCTTTTCTCTCTCTTGTTTATTTTTCAACTTGAAGCATTCAGACACATCATGTCCATGCTTCTTACAGTATTTGCAGGATTTGTTGGAATTACGTCCTTTGGACTTAGATCTAGAATTTTTACTAGTATTCCCAGTATCAAGTGAACGACCCCTAATAGTCAAACCTTCACCTTTGTCCTTAGATTTAATTTCTAAGTCAAATTTTTCTTTGGACAATAGGTTTGACTTGACATCATTAAAAGTAAGGGTTTCCCTTTTGGGTCACACTTGTGTGAGACCGTCTTACGGATTTTTATTCGTGCGACGGATCGGGTCGGGTCAAAACAACATGCAAATGTCATACTTATATGTGCAAATGTTATACTTATATACTCAAATATAATACTAATCAAGAATACAATTTTTGTTACATATAAGAGAAAAAGTAATACATTTTTCATAATAAGTAATGTTGACAAGTACCCCTTACTTATAAGGGAAAATATAATACTTTTGAGGAAAAATGTAATACTTTTGAATCGAAATACAAAAGTATTGTATTTTCCCTTAAAAGTATTACATTTACCCTTATAAGTAATAAAAATTTTATTCATGATTAGTATTACATTTGAGCATATAAGTATGACATTTGTGCGTATGAGTATTACATTTGCATCTTGACCCGACCCGTCTCACGGTAAGACGGTCTCACACAAGTTTTTGCCTTCCCTTTTACCATATAACATAATTTCTTTAAAATGCCAATATGATTTAGGTAGAGAAATTAGTAACAAAACAGCCTGATCCTCATCATCAATCTTAATATCAATATTCTCCAAATTCAATGAAATTGAATTAAATTCATCTAAGTGAGAATTGATAGAAGTGCCTTCCTCCATATGGATTGTGCACAACATCTCCTTCAAGCGTAACGTATTTGCTAGATTTTTGGTCATATAAAGCGAGTCCAGCTTGGACCATAAATCTGACGTAGTCTTCTCACTTACTACTTCACGTAGAATTGTTTTAGACAGGCACAATTGAATGGTTGAACATGCCTTGTCATCCAGATCTTCCCATTGATCATCTGTCATTGTAGCCGATTTCTTGCCGGCTAGTGCTCGCTTCAAACTGTTCTGGGTTAGAACGGCTTCCATCTGAACCTTCCAAATAGAAAAGCTAAGGGGTTGTTTAGTAACTTGGAAAAATGGAGGATTTTCCAAAAAAAAATGAAGAATTGAAGAAGTGGAAAAAGAAAAATGAGAGATGTTATTTACTAAATCTATTCTTCCAAAGTGTAATTCCATCTCATTTCTCCATATTTCTTAAGGAATTTGGAGAGAGCCAAATTTGAGTTCTCTATTTGGAGGAATGGGAAAAAAGCGGGTGAATAGTACTACTTATGTTGAGGTCCCTGGTTTGACTCTTGCTATGCGCCACTTCTTCAGTTTTTTATAATTCTTACTATATTATTAATGTTTCGCTTTAGATTTTTTTTAAATAATTTTTACTATTATTATTATTATTATTATTAAATTTCTATTTCAGTGAAGCTAGATTTTTAATTCTTATTATTACTACTAGTATTAATGTTATTATTAATAATAATATTATTATTAAATTATTATTATTATAATTATTACTACTATTATTTTTATTGTTATTATTATTATTATTAAATTCTTATTATTGGCCACCCACAGTCCTTCGACTTTCAAATTGTTACCATCCTTAGTCTAAAGTTAATCACCCATGATCCTTAAACTATCAAATATTATTATTATTATTATTATTATTGACCACCTACGGTCCTTCGACTTTCAAATTGTTATCATCCATAGTCCAAAGTTAATCACTCATGATCCTTGAACTATCAAATATTATTATTATTATTATTATTATTATTATTATTATTATTATTATTATTATTATTATTATTATTGTATTTAACAAAATAAAAAATTAGAGAAATGAAAAACTGGAAGAATGGAGAAATGAAAAACTGGAAATGGAAAAACAGAGAAATGAAGTAAACAACCCCTAATTCTCCCATCAAACTTCTAAACATCAAACTTGGTGACATTTGACGTCTTAAAAAATAATTTTCAAGTAAACTGCTCTGATACCACTTGTTAGGGAAATAATTTAACAAGCACTATGGAAGCGAGTACTGTAATCGCGAATTGAGAATTATCGGGAAGTTAAAAATAATATGGGAACATATATATTAATAAATAATGGATATATTAATTTTGGGAGATTGAAAATATAACTCTCTAAATTATTATAAAGAAATATTACAATAAAATGCTAAGCTTAATTAAAGGAATGAATGAAAGCTAAGCAAAGCAAGAAAAAAAATTCCTACGTGAGCTACTACAGAGGATTGAGAGAGAATTGATATGTTGGGGATGTCTTGGTTCCTGTAGAATCTAGCTATTTATAGTTGTTGAAGGGGGAACATCTGAAGGTGGAGGAATGGGTTGGCCACATGAAGATGAGGTGTCCACATAGGTTAACATGCATGCATGTGAGTTGTGATATGAAGTATGGACAACCATATGGGTAGCCATGTGAAGAGGAGTGGGCAGCCATATGTGATTCACTTAACACTATTGAACTCAAAAAAATGCAATTAGGTCCCTAAACAACACAAGCTCATGCAATTCAACCCAAAATGACATGTTTACTTAAAAACATGCTGACATGTCGGTTACCAAATTTAAAAATAATGTTTTAAATGATTTTAAATAAAATAATTATTTAAAATTATTTTAAAAAAAAAACTTCCCGGAAGTGGCCAATTTGCCTCCTTGGCCACCTCCTCCGGTGCGACCAGAACTTGGTCGCTTTCTCTCCTAGAGATGGCGACCAGGTTCTGGTTTCCATCTCTAGGAGAGAAAGCAACCAGGTTCTGGTTGCTTTCTCTGGATCTGGTTGCCTCTCCGGAGGGCGACCAATCCGGTCATCGTGGTAATGAGTGGTCAACATGTGTAGATTTACTAGTAACCTATTGGCTACCGATAAATAAGATCTATTTGATTGATTTTAAGAAGTTTGATGGTTTAGTTGCAACGTTTAAATGTTCAGGAGTCTAATTGCTTTATCCTATAAAGTTTAGGGGCCTATTTGATCCTTTTCCCTTATATTAAAGACAGAAAGTAGTGACTATTCCATTTTTTACACTTCAAAATTTCTTTCTTTTCTTTGAACTTATTTTAGAAGACTTCAATGAATAAGACGTTCTAGCTGCAAATTTATTTTCACAACGGCTCAAGCAATAGATTACAGTTGCAAAGATTGGCATAACGATGGCAATGTTTGAAATATATCAACAATATCTTCAAATAAATAACATTGATGTTTTGAAATAAATTAAGGATTTTGACATAGTTTGCTCATTATTGACTACCAATTATAAATAAATTTAGTGTATGATTTAATAGACACATCATACCTTGGCATGTAATGATTATGGCACTCACTAACGGTTGTCATATGGTCCCCCACAATTATGGTAGTCATCAAGCATTTTAGTAGCTCAAGCTCTAACTTTCTTCTTCGTACATAACTTGATAATCTCGGATTATCATCATGATATCACTAGTATGGAGATTTCTCATGCATATAGCCCCTCTATACAATTCAAACCATCTATATAGATTTTATTATGTCACAAGGATATACATACAGACCTATTAATAACAATTGATGTTATAAGTCGACATGTGCATAAGTACACAATTTATATATGAACTTTAAATAAGATAGATGGTCTAATCACTTAGCAGTAGTGTTAATTCAACACTTTTATCACAGTAAAAGTCATAGAGCTCATACATGTGTGTAACAACAATTCACTTATCTTTGTGCGCGTCTAGGGGTGGAAATAGGCTAGGCCGAGCCGAGCTTTAGAAATTTAGGTCTGGGCCGACTATGGAATTCTAGAGCCTGAGCCTAGGCTTGGGCCTGCATGTAAGCTTTTTTTTAGGCTCAAGCTTGAGCCTATAGTTGGTCCGGCCTGGCCTGAAACCTTTTTAAAAGCCTATTTAACATATAGGATTTTAAAAAGGCTTCAAAATATATCATAAATAGGCTTTGAGCCTATTTAAGACCTCAATTTTAAGCCCTTTAAAGTATACCTGTAAAAAATTTTACAAAAAATACCTAAGTTCAATTGTATTATTATTTGTTATCCTATATAATATCATAAATAATAAACAATCAACTCACATAATTAAATTGTGATATTTCATTAAATATTATAACAGTAAAAACAGTTAATAAAAAAATTAAACAATAAGAATACATACAGCAGGATTAGCAGCAATGTTTACAGTTGAATCATAATTTAGAATGAGATTTTGGAGGTGGAGGGTTAGAGTTTGGAAATTATATATACTTGCAATTGTATTGTAAATATAAAAATATATATTAGGTATAAAATAGCACGCGCGCGCACACACACACACATATATACATATATATATATATATATATATATATATGTATGTATGTATGTATGTATGTATATATATGTATATGTGTGTGTGTGTGTGTATGTATATATGTATATATACTAGTATTGTACCCGTGCGATACACGCATGTATTTAATGCTACTATGTGATAGTTTTTTTTTTGAATAAGTTGGAATGGAATTAATGATGGCAAACGTATATTAAAAGAAGATTATTATTGACAAAATTTAAAAATTATTAAAAAGTTCATGGTACACAACATTCGTAGTATTAATGACTGGCAAAACAATTGCAAAAAGAAATTTATTATTAAGTACTACACATTTACAAATTTTTAAAAACTTCATGGTACACAACATTCGTAGTATAATGACTACTCTCTCCAACATCATTTGATATTAAAATTCTAACCCTTTAGGGCTGCTAACCCTTGAAGCAGCAACATACAATTGGCCATGAACAAAAACAGGTTTCCTTAGGAGTAACCCAACATGCTTTAACGTTTAGCCCTGACTTTTGTTAATGGTCATCGCATATGCCAACACTAATGGGAATTGTCTTCTTTGAAATTTGAACGGTAGCCTTGTATTTGTTGGCGTCATTGCCATCCTTGGTATCAAGACAAATTGTCTAGCATTATGGCCAGAAACAATTTTTGCTTCAACAACATGATCTGATAACCTAGTGATAATAAGTCTTGTGCCATTGCATAGTCCCATTGAGTGATCTATGTTTCTCAACAACATGACTGGAGATCCCACTTTAAGAGTTAAAGCATGGTTAGGAATGCCAGATGCTTTTAATCCATTAAGGAATTCTAGTGTGTGCATATCATATAGGATGCCATTATTTGAATCCGCCTTACACACAGTGTCGCAACTTAGGTAGGTCCTGCTTTCAGCGACATGCAAATCAGTCATATATTCATTCACTGCATTTACAACATCAAGCGTTGGAGCCAAAATCGCACGACTTTCCATGTACTCTTGGTGAGAACCACCCTCCTTGAACATTGGAAAAATATTATCCATAATTGTCCTATGTTGTCCCCAGTCGATGGCAACAACATTTCCTGAGGAATTTGAACTTTTGCATAGCCGTCATTAGGGCCTCCCAAAATACCATCACCGATTTTAGCCAACCACTCAGCAAATTCTGTAATCTCCTCCATATTAGCACTTTCTTCGTTTGTCTTTAGAAGGAGATGTTTTGTTAACATCAGCACTTTACATGATAACCACAAGTAAGAAGAGTTTATTGTTGCAGAAACAATATCTTGTCTTGACCCTTTAGGCACAACCGGTAGTATTTGTCTAAAATCACCTCCTAATATTACCACCAAACGTCTTACTACCACTATTGCAATCCTAGACCCGCATTAGATCTCTCAAAGTTCTATCTAGACATTCGAAGCAATGCTTGTGCATCATTAGTGCTTCGTCCCATATTATAAGCTTTGCAATTATTAAGAGTTGGGCAAGATCGCTACCTTGTGATATGTTGCATGTGGAGTCTTCTGTAACAGCAATGGGTATAGCAAACCGCGAGTGCGCTGTCTGCCCGCCTGGTAACAGCAAAGAAGCAATACCGCTAGATGCAACATTAAGGATGACATGTCCCTGTGCCCTTATTTTTGCAGAGAGTGCTTTCCAAACAAAGGTCTTACCGGTGCCGCCATATCCGTAAACAAAGAAAAAACCCCCTTTATTTTCTTGTACATCATTAAGGATCGTAGTGTAAACCAAAGTTTGCTCATCAGTTAATTGACTTTCTAACCTTCTACTTACCAGAAGTAGAGCATTCCGATCATATGCGAGCTCATCACCCAACAAACGATTACTGTGGTTCTATGATTCTTCAAGAATTGGAATTGGCATCTGAGGGTAATCTTTCAAGGACTTGTTGTACTTTTGTAACAATCGCTTAATCTCAATTAATGCTAAATTCTTCTTGTCATCATCAGACAAACACAAATCTGCATTTCCAAAGTACAATGGTCAAAAAAGCAAAACTATAAACGAAGTACTACATAAAACAATGTAATTATACAAACAAAGTAATTAGAAAATATACAACTTACCATTTCTCCGAAATAATCTCCGTTTGTTAAATTGTACATCTTCTGCCAAGTGATGCCATACTTGACTCCATACATTTTCAGGCCGATTTACCAAGTTGGTTGTTAATAAGACAACAAATAATTTTCTCATTGCTTGGGCAGTAGACTATAGACTGGCTTCATTAATTGCATCTATGTATTCTCTGTTATCATCTAAAAGCCCTCTTGCATAGCATGCATCCCTAAAAGATGGATATATTACACCTTGATACAACTTAATGTCATCAAAATTAGTAGGACTACGAACTACATTCAGGAGACATCTCAAGTAATAAATCTCTCAACTACCAGGAGGTACGTAAAATATTCTTCCAATAGAGAAACCCCTCTTCCTCGGATGCCATTCTCTAATATCCTTCTTCCATACAAATCTTGACGACATGTCAATATAAGCTAACTCCTTTGCCGATGGAAATTTCTTGTTAGCCTCAAACCATGCAGTAAACATACTCTGGTATACGGTTGGCCTACTTAACACATTCTCTATGCTGTCATCGTCCTGGAATACCACTGATTGACAATCTGGTAAATGGAAACTCAACATTTCTACAGGCGGATGCCTATACTGAACCTCAAAGCTTAACAGTCTCCATGTAGCTTCAAATGCGGAAACGTATCTACAATCGTAGAACATAGTAATTTTGTCGACAGTTTCACTTGAATGCTCATCCGAAGTGCTCTTGTAGAATTCTGCGGTGACCCTGTCATTACCTTTGTTCACATACTTGAATAGATACTTGATTGATCTAGATTGGTTACACCATTCAACATTGATGTGTGCTTTGTATTTGAGAAGAAGGTATCTATTATGTGGCACCACATATATGCTATCCAACTTGACACCATTCTTATCCACTGTTCGACCTTTTGAACGGCGTTTGTAGATTGGATATCCATCATCATCTAATGTTGACAAATCTGCATATTTCTTAGGGAAGTGTTTAGAACACTTGTTGTTTGCCATGCATGGAGATTTTGGCCTTTCTAATCCACATGGCCCGTGAATCATAAACTCCTCAACAGCACTAAAATAATCCGGATCAGTTTTTGGGTCTGGTATCTCTGCTGAAATAAATTGGTCAATGATAGTTGCTGTAAAACCTTGAGGTAATCTTTCTAGGAAAATTAGAATGTGAGCGTGTGGCAATCCACGCTTCTGAAATTCTATAGTATAGACGACTGCATGTAAATTAAAAAAAAATTAAATTAGATATTAGATGTTATACTATGATTTGACTTAAGAAAAAAAATAATGAATCTACAAATAGTGAAATTAAGAAAAAACTAATTCACCTGCCACAACTTTTCCAAAAAGCTTTCCAGCACGAATCTCTTTCACCAAGCCATCAAGCTTTATCTTGAACACCCAACATAAAATGCCTGGTCTATCTTCTGGTTTGAGGTTAGATTTGAGCATGTATCTTTGGATCCCTGGCCACTTTGGATTACATGTAAATGTTATAAATAAGTTTGGATATCCCTTCGCACGACAAATAGCCATCGCATCCTGGTAATTCTGAATCATATAGCGAGCCCTGCCTGTGAAACTGGATGGTAGTATGATTCGTTTTCCTTGATTGTGAGTATCAACTTCTCCTAGCGTCAAAGCATCCAAAAGCCCTTTGTATGCTTCACACTACAATGCCTTCTGATTATTTCTAATATACAGCAGTGGCGAGCTGTCGTAGGCTCCCAAATTAAACCTTAAAAACGTAGTAGTGAGAGTAAGGATCGTTCCCACGAGGAGTAACTAGTTTGATTTATGAGTTCAAATTAAAGAGGGGGGTTTGGTATGAAATTAACATTCGAAATAAGTAAATAAATAAATAAATAAATAAGAATAGAAAAGATGATAATCAAGCTAAAGTTTACGAAAGAAATCAATTGAATTTTTAACACTTGGTCTAAAAAAACATTCACCACTGGATTTTAGTAACTGATCATAGATTCACGGTTAGTTCATAACAATTGAGCATTCGTTGTGGAATTAATTTCCAATTTTCCTTAATCATAGGTAATCAAACACAAGCGGTATCAACTACCCCTAACTACCAAATAACACAAGACAAGCACTTATATTTAACTTGATAGCAGCATTAAAATGACAAAACCAACGAAACTAAATAACATAAACACATGCGGTTATGTTTAATTCATATTAATATTCCTCCTAGGACTAAATTAATACTAACGCCATATTAATAAATCCCGATTGCTACATAGATTAGAGAACCAATTAAACGAATAGTTAACTAATCTAGCAATAAACTGTGCAAGTAATTAAACTAGTAGGCCTCCTAGTAATTAACTGGAACAGTCATATAAAACAAAACACAAGGAAATATCAATTACTCAAATGAAGATGAATTCAATATAAATAATTAATTCAATCTCACAGTACAAATTGATCCAGGGTTCATATAATCTTGACCAAGTTTAGAGGAATTAGCCTCGCAGGGTCATGAACCAGAAAATATTAACAGAAAAAAAAAATAAAACTTGCAAACTGGAGAAACTATCAAATTGCGCACAGCTAGTCTGATTCCTCAACAACAAAAACTCACTGCTATTTATACACTCCTAATCCCAACAAAAACTCTTAAATTAAGGAAAATAATTAATCTAAAAATTATTTTGCACCTCTCAAAATTAGACCCAAATGATGAAATTTTCTTTGCCGTCCGTTTCCATGCTGACCGACGCATTGTTGGCCGAGTCTTCATCGGAGCTCCCTCAAATTTGCGCTGGAATCTGGGCTTCAGTTTTGACGAAGTAATTTGATGCTTCGTCGCTTCTGGTACGTACGCTGCAGCAAGGAAACAATTAGCCTAACATTTGAATTTCCTTTTGTTTAATTAGTATACTAGGTTATATATTTATTGGGCCAAATTAATTAAACAAATAAGGAATGGGCCAAGATGTTCTTTGGACTCAAATTAAAAATTAAATCATAACAAAGAATTAGGCTAAGAACTTGTTGGGCTCAAACTTAAAGTTATTAACTAAATAAAATATTATTTAACTTATTGATTACTAAACTCTAAAAATTAATAATTATTATATAATAATAAATAATTAATGCAAAAATATTATAAAGATGTACATAAAATAAAAATATAAAATATGTCTATCAAATTCCCCCACACTAAAACGTTTGCTTGTCCCCAAGCAAAAAGATTATTTGCTAAATTAAAATAAAATAAAATTCCAAAATGCATAACACATCATGAACAACAAACTGAAACACTCTGCAATTAATAAGTTAGCACTCGAGTTCAAAATATGGAGAGAACTAAATAAGTAAGCCCTCATAGGAATATCACTCATTACGCTCAAGTGTTTGATGGGTATAAATTTCACTCAAGTTCATTCCTATAAAATTGCTCTACCATAGGCTTGCATATCTTCTCAATCACCACTACAAGAGCCATGCATGACACAAATCATAAGGACTTTTCATAGCTTGTAATGGGGTTAGGGTTAAGGTAGGGAAAATTTAGGAAAGTAGCTCAAAAAAACTTTCAAACTAGAGGAGCAAAAAAATACAAAAAAAACCCAACACCCTCAATTCCCATTCAAAACACTTTTATTGATGCTTCAACATGACTATCATTCTCAAAAACAAATAATTTTTCCTCAATACTACGAGAACTTTCCCCTACTCCATTTATTCAAAAGTAACTTCAAACTCAAGACCAACTGATGATTCTTTCTCATTTTCCCATAAATTTCAGTAACATTTTTTCATTTCCAAACATATATTTTCCATTCATTTTTCAACCTTTCATACTTTTTTTTTGAAATTATGAATTGCCTTCACTTTCTTTGATTTTTTTTTTTGAACAAGAATTGCCTTCATTTCCTTTATAAAGACACAAATAATTGGCAACAAAGATACAACCCACCTCACTCTCAATCTTATTAACAAAAGCAAGTGATCTCCCCCACACTAATTCTTCACAAACCACATAGATTACATAAGGAATTTAAAATTTGCTCCACTAGTTATTCAGCTGGGTCAAGGCATTAATTTATGGTGTAAAAGGCTTGTAATGTGGTTTAAATAAGGAAAGGAATGGACACAAAGCTCAAAGTGGGTTAACAAAGTTAAATAAATCATAGGACAAATCGGTTATCTGGCTAGTGAGGCTCAAAATCAAATAATGGCCTTAATCACACTTGAATCATGCACGGTCAAATTAGCTTTAACAGAGAATCAAGGCAAGTTCTAGAGAAACAAAGATATGGAAGAAATCACACAATAGAAAGAAAATAAGACCGAAGTGTCAGTCAATGGCTCAAAGTCTCACAGGTTTATTGCTTACTTAATCTAGCCACTACATATCAAACAAGAAATGCTAACAAACTAATTACAACTTGCCAAACTACTTATTCAATCATGTTATGAATTTCAAGAAAGGAAAATATAATAATTTTTTTTTAAATTTTGCAGAAAATAGTAGTAGTAGTATAATATTTCTGAATTTTTTTTTTATAAATCTAAATTCCCTCCCCCACACTTATTATTAACATTGTCCCCAATGCTGAGTAAAAATGCACAGAAAAGGGATTATTAAAAATAATACAAAGATTAAGAAGAAACTTCCCTTTCAGTTGCTCTTATTATTCAAAATAAACTGGATCTTCAAGAAGTACTTCTGCAACGTTTTCAACTCGAAACTCATCATGGTAAGGTTTAAGCCTATGGCCATTCACCTTGAATATCTTGGAAGTCTGCAAACTTTGAATCTCTATTGCACCATGAGGAAATATATTAGTAACAATAAACGGACCAACCCAACGAGAACGTAACTTACCCGGGAATAGACGAAGCCGTGACTGGAAGAGTAGGACTTTTTGTCCAATTGAAAATTCTTTTCTCAAAATCATCTTGTCATGGAATGCTTTCGTCTTATCTTTGTAAATTCTTGAATTCTCATAGGCCTCATTGCGAATTTCCTCCAACTCAGAAAGTTGCAACTTCCGGTGCAGGCCACTTTCATCAATATCAATATTCATATTAAAGCTCTTAACAGCCCAATATGCTTTGTGCTCCAACTCAACTGGAAGGTGACATGCTTTCCCAAACACAATGCGATAAGGGGACATACCAATAGGTGTTTTGTATGCAATTCTGTACGCCCACAATGCATCATCTAATCGCAAACTCCAATCCTTCCTGTTTGTGTTGACTATTTTCTCAAGGATTGACTTGATCTCTCGGTTGGACACCTCTGCTTGCCCATTAGTCTGTGGGTGGTAGGCAATTGACACTTTATGGGTGACATGGTACTTCCTAAGCAATGCTTCAATAATGCGATTACAAAAGTGAGTTCCCTGATCACTTATTATAGCTCTTGGAATCCCAAACCTGGAAAAGATGTTAGACTTGATAAAATCTGCAACAACTTTAGAGTCATCAGTCCTGGTGGCTTTAGCTTCCACCCACTTTGAAACATAATCAACAGCAAGTAAAATATAGACAAAACCAAAAGATACAGGGAATGGACCCATAAAATCAATGCCCCAGACATCAAAAACCTCACAAAATATGATCGGAGTTTGTGCCAATTCATTTCTCCGGGATAAATTACCTTACTTTTGACAAGCATCACAAGACTTACAAAATGAATATGAATCTCTAAATAAAGTTGGCCAATAAAAACCACACTCCAATACTTTCCTTGTTGTTCTCTTTGCCCCAAAGTGGCCTCCGCAAGCATAAGAATGACAAAAGGCAAGGATTGAAACAATTTCATCATCAGGTACACATCTTCTTACCACTTGGTCAGCACAATGCTTCCACAGGTATGGTTCATCCCACACATAGTACTTGGAATCACTCTTGATTTTATCTTTTTGGGCTTTAGACAACTCATGAGGAAACTTGTTAGCAACCAAAAAATTGACTATGTTAGCATACCATGGTAAAATCACTGTTGTAGTAAGTAGGTGTTCATCAGGGAATGCTTTTTGCAGTGGTGGTTCAGGTTCGATGTGCACCAAACGACTCAAATGATCTGCCACAAGATTTTCTGTCCCTTTCCTATCTTTGATCTCTATATCAAACTCACTCAAGAGGAGTATCCATCTTATCAACCTTGGTTTGGCTTCTTGCTTTTTTATCAAATAGCAAAGAGCTGCATGATCAGAGTAAACTATAACTTTAGTACCTAACAAATAAGACCTAAATTTTTCCAAAGCAAAAACAATGGCTAAAAATTCTTTTTCTGTAGTAGAATAGTTTTTCTGAGCATCATTTAAAGTTCTAGAAGCATAATAAATAACATGGGATGATTTCCCGAGCTTTTGACCCAACACAGCCCCTATTGCGTGATCACTTGCATCACACATTATCTCAAAAGGATAGTTCCAATTAGGTGGCTGAATGACCGGGGCAGACGTCAACAACTCTTTTAATTTGTCAAATCCTCCTTTACACTCTTCATCAAACTCAAAGGAGGTTTCTTTTTGCAACAATTTGCACAAAGGTCGGGCTATCTTCGAGAAGTCTTTGATAAATCCTCGATAGAAACAAAGGCCAAACGGCATGCGTCGATATGCAAAAGTGCCGAAAGGACATGTAAAAGTCGTCTTTTCCTGGTCATCTAGAGCAATTGCAATCTGAAAATAACCTGAATAACCATCAAGAAAACAAAAATAAGAACGCCCAGCTAACCTTTCTAGCATTTGATCAATAAAAGGTAAAGGGAAGTGGTCTTTTCTTGTTACAGCATTCAACTTCCTATAATCTATACAAACTCGCCATCCATTTTGAATACGAGTAGGAACCAGTTCATCATTTTGGTTTTTCACAACTGTAATTCCTGTTTTCTTAGGAACCACCTGAGATGGGCTAACCCATTTGCTATCTGAAATTGGATAGATTATCCCAACTCCAAGGAGTTTAAGGTCATCTTCTTTCACTACTTCCATCATGGGTGGGTTTAGCCTTCTTTGTGGTTGACGGGATGGTTCTGCTCCTTCCTCTAGTAGAATTCGGTGCATGCAAGTGGATGGGCTTATTCCTTTGATATCTGCAATTGTCCACCCAATGGCAGTTTTGTGTTCTTTTAACACATGGACAAGCTTTTCTTCTTCTGTTGCAGAAATTTAGTTGAAATTATGACTGGCAATGTTTTATTTTCTCCCAAGAAAGCATATTTAAGGTGTTCGGGGAGAGGTTTCAACTCGGGGATAGGTGCCTGCACAACAGATGGTAACAATTTTTTGCTAGAAACAGGTAAAGCCATATAAGAAACATTATTATGCTAGTGCAATTTAGGACAATGATTCAATGATGCAATAGCTTCTTGTAAATTGGAACTCAAAGCAAACTCATTATTCCCATTTTCAAGGTGTTCACTAATAACAACTTTCAATTCATCATTACCATTAAATTCAAAAACTTCTTCAACTAATGAATCAAGAATATCAATAGAATAAGCAGAGTTATCATCACTAGGACATTTCATAGCATCATAAATATTGAATGTAACAATATTACCATCAAACTCCATAGTAAGTGTACCATTGTGAATATCAATTTTTGTTTTTGCAGTTTTTAAAAATGGTCTTCCTAGTAGAATAGGTGCAAAATGATCATTATTTTCCATATCAAGCACATAGAAATCAGTAGGGAATATCAAATTATTAACTTGCAACAATACATCTTCAATAACACCCCTAGGATATGCATTAGATCTATCAGCCAATTGGATAACCACACTAGTTTTATTCAAAGGTCCAAGTTTTAAAGAAGCATATACAGAATATGGCATAACATTAATAGATGCTCCTAAGTCTAGCATGGCTTTCTCAAGTCTAGTATCACCTATCATACAAGGAATAGTAAACATACCTGGATCCTTGCATTTTTCAGGAAGCTTGCTTTGAATCACAGCTGACACATTCTTCCCCATTATTACTTTCTCACCTCTGTTTGACTTTTGCTTCCTTTTTGTTGTACACAACTCCTTTAAGAATTTAGCATATCTAGGAACTTGTTTTATTGCATCAAGTAATGGAATATTTACTTCACAATTTTTGAAAGTTTCATGTAACTCTACATCTTTCGCTTCTTTTTTAGATTCTTACAAAGCTTGAGGGAATTGGGGAGTTGGTTTATAATCAGAAGGACTAGGAAACTTACCTAGAGAATTTTCGTTGTTGCTAGTTTCCTCTTTTTCTTTGTCCACTGATGGAGTAGCATTTGCAGGACCTTCAATTTCCTTACCACTTCTCAAAACAATTGCACTTGCATTTTCTCTTGGATTGACCACCGTTTGAGAGGGTAATTTGCCAGAACTCTGTGCCTCCAACTGACCTACCGTAGTTGCTAGTTGGCCCATTTGTCTTTCTAAGTTCTGGATGCTAGCTTTCGTTTCTTGAAAATTGGACTTTGTTTCTTGTTGGAATACTTGTGTTTCTTGCTGAAATTGTAAAGTGTTAGTGGCAAGAGACTTCACAATGTCTTCAAGATTCATACCTTAGTTAGAGCTTTGGGCCGGTGGTTGTCTTGAAGGAAATGGTTGTCTATACTGCTGAAAATTTGAACGATTCTGAACAATCTGGTTCCCTTGTGAGTTCCCATAGCTAAGGTTCGGGTGATCCCTCCAACCAGGATTATATGAATTAGAAAATGGATCATACTTACCTTGAGGTTGTCCAGGAAAACCTCCAGTCGCATTGACATGTTCAATAGGTTCTTCTTGAAGAGTTGGGCAAGCATCAGTTTGGTGTCCAACTATCGAGCAAATTCCACAAGCTTTCACAGTTTGCATATTTCCTACAGCTAATTGACGAATAAGAGTAGTTAAACCAGCCACTTGTTGTTCAAGATTGGAAATACTTACCTCATTTATTTGCTTGGATGGTTGGACAAGTCTATTGCCAAACTGTTGAGAATTTGCTGCCATGTTTACAATTAGATTCTTTGCAGCATCCGGTGTCTTATCAACTAATGCACCTCCACTTGCAGCATCAATCATGCTTCTATCAGTTGGGAAAAGTCCTTCATAAAAGTACTGAATAAGTAATTGTCCCGTGATTTGGTGATGAGGGCAACTTGCACAAAGCTTCTTGAAACGCTCCCAATATTCATAAAGTGACTCTCCATTGTGTTGCCTTATACCACAAATTTCCTTTCTAATGTTGGCTGCCCTTGAAGCTGGAAAGTATTTTTCAAGGAACACCGTCTTCAAGTCATTCCATGTGGCAATGCTCCCGGAAGGTAGATAGTATAGCCAATCTTTTGCTGAATCTTTCAAAGAAAATGTAAATGCTCTCAACTTGATTTGTTCTTCAGTAACCTCCGTGGGTTTCATACTTGAACATACCACATGAAATTCTTTTAAGTGTTTATGAGGATCTTCACCTGCAAGTCCATGAAAAGAAGGCAAAAGATGAATTAACCCATATTTTAATTCAAATTGTACATTAGCATCTAAAGCAGGAAACGTAATGCATAAAGGCTATTGATATAAATTTAGAGCTCCAAGCTCTTGTAAAGTCCGATTTTGAGCCATGGGTTTTTCTTCTGAATTAGAATGTGAGGAAGATGGGGAATCAGTAGCCAGTGCACTAAACTCCAATTTCCTCCGAGATTGTTTTCTTAACCTGCGTAGAGTTCTTTCAATTTCTAGATCGTATGACAATATTTCTCGATTAGCAGATCGAGTTATAGGCATAAACCATAAAAGATATTGCAGAAATTAGACAAAGTAACGAAGACACCAAAAATTTATTAATTTTTTTGACAAATGACGAAGAAGAATAAATGAATAAATAAGCAAACGAATAAACACAAAAATAAACTAGAAAAGCTCCCCAGCAACGGTGCCAAAATTTGGCGAGCTGTCGTAGGCTCCCAAATTAAACCTTAAAAACGTAGTAGTGAGAGTAAGGATCGTTCCCACGAGGAGTAACTAGTTTGATTTATGAGTTCAAATTAAAGAGGGGGGTTTGGTATGAAATTAACATTCGAAATAAGTAAATAAATAAATAAGAATAGAAAAAATGATAATCAAGCCAAAGTTTACGAAAGAAATCAATTGAATTTTTAACACTTGGTCTAAGAAAACATTCACCACTGGATTTTAGTAACTGATCATAGATTCACGGTTAGTTCATAACAATTGAGCATTCGTTGTGGAATTAATTTCCAATTTTCCTTAGTCATAGGTAATCAAACACAAGTGGTATCAACTACCCCTAACTACCAAATAACACAAGACAAGCACTTATATTTAACTTGATAGCAGCATTAAAATGAGAAAACTAACGAAACTGAATAACATAAACACATGCGGTTATGTTTAATTCATATTAATATTCCTCCTACGACTAAATTAATACTAACGCCATATTAATAAATCCCGATTGCTACACAGATTAGAGAACCAATTAAACGAATAGTTAACTAATCTAGCAATAAACTGTTCAAGTAATTAAACTAGTAGGCTTCCTAGTAATTAACTGGAACAGTCATATAAAACAAAACACAAGAAAATATCAATTACTCAAATGAAGATGAATTCAATATAAATAATTAATTCAATCTCACAGTACAAATTGATCCAGGGTTCATATAATCTTGGCCAAGTTTAGAGGAATTAGCCTCGTAGGGTCATGAACCAGAAAATATTAACAGAAAAAAAAAATAAAACTTGCAAACTGGAGAAACTATCAAATTGCGCACAGCTAGTCTGATTCCTCAACAACAAAAACTCACTGCTATTTATACACTCCTAATCCCAACAAAAACTCTTAAATTGAGGAAAATAATTAATCTAAAATTATTTTGCACCTCTCAAAATTAGACCCAAATGATGAAATTTTCTTTGCCGTCCGTTTCCATGCTGACCGACGCATTGTTGGCCGAGTCTTCATCGGAGCTCCCTCAAATTTGCGCTGGAATTTGGGCTTCAGTTTTGACGAAGTAATTTGATGCTTCGTCGCTTCTGGTACGTACGCTGCAGCAAGGAAACAATTAGCCTAACATTTGAATTTCCTTTTGTTTAATTAGTATACTAGGTTATATATTTATTGGGCCAAATTAATTAAACAAATAAGGAATAGGCCAAGATGTTCTTTGGACTCAAATTAAAAATTAAATCATAACAAAGAATTAGGCTAAGAACTTGTTGGGCTCAAACTTAAAGTTATTAACTAAATAAAATATTATTTAACTTATTGATTACTAAACTCTAAAAATTAATAATTATTATATAATAATAAATAATTAATGCAAAAATATTATAAAGATGTACATCAAATAAAAGTATAAAATATGTCTATCAAACAGCCGGCTAGATTCCACCATGGTGTATGCATCTACAAAAAACTGCTGAAAAAGTCTCTTAGCATGTAGTACTGTAGAAATTTCACTAAACCGCTCATGGATCCTATACGCAAAGAATTCTCGCTATGACACCTGCGTCCTGCCACCGGATTGTTGAGATATATCTAAATTGAATTGAATATCCTCTCGATAACCGTCTTCAGCGAAAGGAAACAGAATTGGATACTGTAAGGGCAAGTATGTAGGGTTCAACTCATTTATCCACCTAAGACATCCGGCTTTTGTCTCTACTATAATATCCCTATGACCAAGAGCAGGATCAAGGTCCCCAACAATAAGGGCAGCCACCTCAAATACAGTGGGCAAATTGTATGTTCTCGCATCACTAGTTCGCTTACCAATTAACCTCATCTTGAACTCTGCTTGTGGATGGCATTGTATATGCGTTTTAGCCAAACGGAAACATTTGACCAAGACATTGTGATCATCCAAATCTTGTTTTATGTCCTCCACTATTTGAACATGGATTTCGTTACTCAGTTCACTGCCCCTATATCAATAACGTAAACAATTTTAAACATTTAAAATTACTTATTATACTTAGATATGAAATGACACAAAAATAAAATACAACTTGCCAATTATTAAAGTTTCTTACCTAAAGGCGTTGATGCGATTCTCCACCTCATTTTCCGTGTCATGTATGTACAATTGAGCAAATTTTGGAGTACTACCATCTTGAGGAAGCAACCCTCCCATTAAATGGAAGTTTTGACCATTAATTCTAAAAATGGGTGGGGCATTCCCACTATTTATAGATCTATCCACCTTTGCTCCTAATGATGTAAAAGAAAACATGTTATTGTACCTCCTAATGTTTTTCAAAAATTCAATATGTTTCTCTCC
Source organism: Ipomoea triloba (assembly GCF_003576645.1). NCBI lineage: Eukaryota > Viridiplantae > Streptophyta > Magnoliopsida > Solanales > Convolvulaceae > Ipomoea > Ipomoea triloba. The sequence goes on along the minus strand of NC_044919.1, from coordinate 21,619,745 downwards.
TTAACCGAAAAATAAGTTGTAAATCCTTTTGGGCAGTACATGCATTTTTGGTAGTTTGATCTTCCCATGAACACAACATGTAGAATACTTTGGTGTTCCTTGGCGCACATGCTTATTAATACGTTTTTCATACCAAAAAATTGCATGGCAATGATCACAAATATTGTTGGGGTCCCCAATATCATTGTAAATCACTACAAAAGTTAATTGGAAATGTATTAAAGATTGTTTAATACAACTTTGCTTTGCTATCTTTTAGATAAAAAATTATGTACTAAAAGAAAATTGTTTTTAAACTAACTAAGTACCATCGGGTGCATGTGTAATTCCATCATCTTCGTTAATTACCACAGCGATCTCTCTTTGCACATCAGTATTGATTTGGGGGCACATAGATGGCACATTATCAACAACTTGCATATTTTCACCTAAGGGACCAAGTAATGAAATGTATTAGTACAATAATCTAATATTTGATTGCTATTATTTTCACAATTATCAATTTAAATAAATGTATTATGTTAAAAAAATATGAATCTCCGGACTTATACAATTTCATTACCATTACAAAATAATATATTTTACTCATAACATTATTTAAAAAGATTGTAAAACAATAATTTAATAAACATATCAATGTTCATAATGCATACCTAAACCTGAACATGGTATTGAATACGGTTCTTGTACACTGTTGATGACTGGGTGGCATTTTGGTACATTGTTTTCTTTGGGTTGAACCGATTCAGCTGTAGTGAAAGGCAACAACATTCTATAAATGAACAAATATTTTTACTTATTTTGCGCTTTTATTAACGTAAGTAGAAAAAGATTTTTAATTAAATTAATAGCCAAACATGTGTTATTATAACTAAAAACAGCTATTATTAAAATGACATTCACATAGGAGCTACCAAAACAAAGTTATAACATCATTCTAAAAAATTGTACTAACAGAGAAATTGCGGTATACTGTAACAAATTGCAATACTAAATTACATTTGTCATTAAATTGCTTACCAACAAAACCGTTGTTCTCCCTTAATTGACTTGTGTGGTGCATTGCATTAGAAAATTCGTCTTCTAAATTGCGAGGGGAATGAATTGCTAAATTTGACCTCATCCTGCTTTTTTTAGTTTCCGTCTCTTTTGGATAGAAAATACGTAGGGATCCAATATTTGTACAGGATGTTCATTGTTTGTGCTGTTGTTTTCTGCATTGTGAAAGTACACCATAAATTATCTATCGATGTGTGTCATACAGATTAAACAAAATACACATACGAACTTAAAAAAAATTAAACATTAAATAAGCAAGCATGCTATATTATACAAAATGAAAAAATTATATATTTTTCACACATTATCTTATAAAATTATATCAAATATTTTTCACACATTGTCTTATAAAATTATAGAGTATATATTTATAGACTACCAACTTTTTTTCCAGTATATGTAATATATATATATATATAAGAAAAGTGAAATATAGCAACCGTAGTCTTCCTTTTGGATCTTCCATAATGCACATCTCTATCACTCTACTCCTACCTCAATTTCTCCACTCCTATAACTCCATCTCTGTATCTCTTGAAAGGCAGATCTGCAATCCAAAACCGCAGACCAGCGATGGACAACAACAACTTGATGTTCCGATTAAATTAGCAAGGTCTACAAAAGGGTTTTGTTGGAAGACGAAGAACAATGAACTGGTAAGTTTCTGTTCAATATGTTTGTAATTTTTAGTTCGTAGATCTACGATTTTTGACAAATCTTAGTGAAATGCATGTGTTTGATTTGTTACTTTGCTTCTTTGTTCGTTACTTCTGGTGAGAAATAATACTACGGACGACTGGACTATGTACTCATCACCGCAGATTTACAGTTAAAATGGAGTTTCTACCTACATTAGGAGGTAATTTTTCAATTCATTTTGTTTTCAGTTTGACTCTAGTAAAAAATTTGCCCTAATTACCAAAATTTGTAATTTGTCTTACCTACTGACAATCATTTCAGTTCATTCCTCAATTAGGATGTAAATTTCTGAAGAATTTTGTATTAAGTTGGCGTAAAGCTCAAAAATTGCCCAAACTGACGAAATTTAAAATTTGTCTAACAAACTGAAGTTGATTTCAGTTTGTAGCTACAATAGAAGGTAATTTTCCAATGAACTTTGACTACAATAGTTGTTGTGCCATCAAATTTAGGACTACATTTATGTTTCTAGCTAAATTTTACCCTAAAGTCCATATGTTGTAATTTAGCTAAACTACTGAAGTCTGTAATCTGCAATCTAAATATTTAACCAAGCTTCCAAGTAATTTGAAATCTAAATATCTAACCTACTGAAGTCTGTAATCTGCAATGTAAAAGAATAAAGATGAGTACCTTTATCATTAGATGGATGTTTCCTTTTAGTGCCTATGACCCTGATTTGGTGAGCTTCCTCATGCTTTAAATTGCTAATTTGTTTTTCTGTGTCTCATGTACAGTGAATAGGTAGTATTTATATTGGGGTAAAAAGCATACTTAATGAGGGGGCCTTTTATTTTTTCCAGAATGACATTGGAATACTAAATGACTTACAAGCCATTAATGATGGTAGTAGGATAATGATGATGAACTTTATGTGTAAGAAACTAATTACACTGATACTTTGGATTGATAATTTGAATACTAAAATTATCATATTATTGTTAATTTAATGTACTACTTGTATGTAGTGGTATGAATACAATATCTCCTTTATGTGATTGAATTATCATACAATTATAATTTTCATAGACTAAATATCCTTTTTCCATGTAGGTAGAACTTATCCCCTATCTCTATGGTAGGATTACTTAGCAGGATTGTAGAAGTTCTTCTAATGTCAGGTAAACTTAATTCACACTGTTCTTCTTTCATGTTTGTATGAATATATAACATATCATAGCTTGTAGGCAAAGTAATGATCTTGAATTTGGTAGCTAATAAATTTCGAAAAAAAAATGTAAGTAAACTTTGGATAGTACCATCTCATACTGTGTAGAGCATTGTGAGTCATTACTTTCTAATTGTTTCTCTGTTTTGGTCATGTATTACTTAAATCTAATTGTTTGGTCATTATGTCAATTTCCATGCTAAGGATGAATCAATACCACAACTGATATACTCTTACTGGAGCCTAGAGATAAGTCACTTGTACCTATTCTTAATTTGTTAGAAACTCCAATATGAGATTAATGTTTTTTTTTTGTAGTAATATAAGAGCATGTAGTGATTCTCTTGATTTAGAATTTGTGTAAATTTAGGAGAAGGCAATTTACAGCCATGATGTGCTAAGTTCTTTTATTTTGTGGTAATATAAGATATATAGTGATTTTCTTGATTTAGAATTTGTGTAAATCAATAGGAGAAGGACATTTACAGTCATGATGTGCTAAGTTCTTTTATTTTGTAGTAATATAAGAGCATATAGTGATTTTATTGATTTAGAATTTGTGTAAAAGTAAAGATAATTAAAATAGTGAACTAAACAAATACTATAGATAAGAAACATTGAATACATTCCTAATAATTCCCCATACTCTATGTCTATAGAATAGTACTACATACTTAGTGTATACAGTCTTGTTCAAATTCTACCATTATCTTCAAAATATTTCGTTCTGGCTAGGTTATAGCACTGCTCCAAGTTTATAGTTTAGTTCTCCTCCACTTACACCTTGAATCCTGCAAGAATGAAAAAAAAAAAATTATAACAGTGGTTTTGTAAAACAATCCACATTTTTTTTAATGTGGTTAATGTTATACTTCTGGAAATCCATATTATGGTTTGACCTGGAACATTTGTTTAATACAAAAAACATAAGGGATAACATAGTCCAGCCATACCCAACTTTGGGTGTACAGTTTAAAACAAATTACCATAGCAACAAAACATAATTGTCATACACCATCGTAACACAATTGTCCATCAAAAACCCTCATAGAAAATAGCCAATCAATCTTCTCTAACTTAACATGGGATTGTTTCACTTTCTTTTCACCCTTGGTTGAGGAAAAGGAATCAAGCAAACAACGCTTGAGCAGTCCATTGGTAGTACAATCAGTACTACTCGTTGGGGCCAACATAGCAATAGGACTATCCGCTTCATCACTCTCAAAACCCTGACCATTGAAAACAGATATTAACAAAAGTTAATATTTATGTGCACGACCAATTATTCTCTGCATTAAGTTAAAAATAATATTACCTCCAAAAATTTATCATCCCCTCACTTATAGGGCATTCAGAGTTACAGTCATTTTCATGTAAATTTAGAAGATCAGGGTAGTGTTGTTGCAGTACACTTTGGTCAGTGTTAATTCTAAGAACAAGAAATGGGATATTACGACGAATAAACTGGTCCTTCTTTGTTGTAATCTTGAAAAGCATACGCCTCTCTACCAATTCAAATATCTCCCTTATGTGTCCAAGGTCCTGAAAAATTAAAGATGCAATTAAGTTTTAAGTTCTAAAAAATTAAATCTGAAATGTAAATATGCATAAGAAATGTAGAAAAAAACTTACATTCACGTTTCATTCATATAGGTCTTCTGCTGCAAGACCTAGCAAATCCATGCATTCTCTATCCCATTGCAAAAAGAAGTACCCTTCATATCAACCACACGTACTCTAATTTTATACTTTGGAATGCTACCCTCTGGAATTTTCATACATTTGAAACACTTATTGACACCCTCAGAAATTTTGAGTTTTTTATTGCAACCGTTATTAGGACAGGAAATATAAAACCAATCACTTGGATTTTCAACACCATTTATCTTTGCAGCTATCCAAAATTCACCAAACTGGAAAAAAAATTGAATACACAAATTAAAATAATGAATAACAATCTGCATTAGGTTTTTATTATTTGTAATTACATGTTCATTGTCATAGAGATCAGTAATGGTAGTGAGTTCTATTGATTGAGTGTTTGAATCATCATGAGTGTTTGTGAAACTCATGCTAGACATGGAAG
>NC_044919.1:21581467-21611224 GCF_003576645.1 Ipomoea triloba | reverse complement strand
TATATATATATATATATATATATATATATATATATATATATATATATATATATATATATATATATATATATATATATATATATATAGACCAAGCCCGAGCGGGGTATATATAGATCTGGCATGTTTAGTTTAACAGGCGTTTGAAATTGGCTCAAGCCTAACCTTTTTACTAAACGAGTTAGGCTTAACTAGGCCTTAATTAAGCCGGGCCTGGCCTATTCTCACCCCTATGCGCGTCACTATTAGTTTTGTCTATAATTTTCAACAATGTCATTAGTAATCAACACACTATTAAAATAAATAAGTACTAATAGACATTCAAATTTAGACAACTCAACTAATCTTCATATGACTTTTTATTCAGTACTAATATTATCACGTTTTATGCGAGTTCTTTAGAAACTAGAGCAAATAAGAGTTACTCAAAATAACTACTATTTAAATGAATGCAATACTCATCTTGCTTTGTCATATTGATCTGAGGTTCAAACTGTTCGGCTTTGTCTTTTACTAGTTTTGTTTTTGCGATGATAGCATTGGTATGCTCAGTGTCCTTGTTTTCCGCACAGAAAACATCCTCCTTTGATTTTCTTAATTTTTCCACTCCTTCTGAAGTCACCGTGATTCTTGTTGGATGTTTTCTAAGTCCTTTTGTTCTTGTCATTTCTGATACTTTGAATTTCAAAACATTATCAGCACTGTATTTCTTTCACAGCATTTCCCAAACAAATTTTGCAGAGTCTTGTTTAACATAGATGTCAAACAACTTGTCATTCATTTGTGACAGAATGTATCCTCTGGCTGCCATGTTGCTATTTATAAATTGTAGTCTGGTTACACTAGTACTTGACCAGGAGTGTAATTTGGTTCAGGGCTGACCTCTCTAGGACCACGAAAATGAAACATTGGTTGAGTAGGTTCGGGTGGATCTAAGAACATCACATAGGTTAGTTTTAGTTGGTCTAAAAGGATGAGCATTCTTCATGCCCAAGGCCTGTAGTTTTTCAAATCTAAGGCAGTAATCTTGGGTATATCGGGTATGACATAAGGAGCCATAAAGCTGAGAAATTTATTGTTGTCGTATGAAATAACGCTTTTAACTGTTGGAAAATATATGCAATGCCATTGAAAGTTGGCAATCTTTGTGGAAGAGAGAACAAGTGAGAGTGGAAAGAAGTCTGTGTCGTCCCTAGAAGGTTGAGCCACTGGTTGTTGTTGCTCTACAACAGGAATTTGGAGAGTTACCATCACCTAAGGGGTTGATGTCATGTAGTACCCAAGGTAGATTTTGAGTTGAACAAAGAAAAGTAATGAGATAGATAGAGTGTCTCGTTCAGGTTCCCACATACGACGCCAATGATATCGTAAATGGAATCGGGGTTACGAATACACTACGAAAACGTTCGTTTGTGAACAATTCAAAATAACGCTCGATGGGTCAATCGGTCTACCTGGTGACGACTAATTAAGCCGTCTGATGCTATGTTATATTACAAGTGGTGAGTACATTACTATTATGAACAAAGAAAATTGAATATATATTAGAATTCAAAATTCTAATTACAAGTCAAGTAGTATCATGCGATGCGGGTACAAGATCTCCGAGTGGTCCTCTGATTCTTCAATTGGACGCATTGAACACTCCATTTAAGGGGTTCAAGTGACTTGATTTTCAAAGAAGAACTTATATGTTTGTTTTAGACTGAAGGGCCTCTGGGTTCAAATGACCTGATCTTTAATAGAGGTTTGGATCAACATGATTGGCATACTGCCCTCATATTAGTTGAAACATGTGTACCTATGAAGAGATGAGAGGTAGAGTTGTCACACTGGCGTGCCAATTTGTGGACAACGAAAATTTAGATTAATATTTTGAAATTCAAATTTTTGTTACATGTATGTATCAATATGGTGTGGGTACAAGATCTCTATGTAGTCCACTGATTCTTCACTTGGATGCCTCATGAAATACTCCATTGAAGGGCCTATTTAAATTCAAGTGACTTGATCTTTAAAGAAAAGCTTATATGTTTGTTCTTCATTGACGGGCCAGCCTTCGGGATCAAATGGTTTGATCTTCAATAGAGGTTTGGATCAACATGATTACGTGGAGGAGCTTGTACTTTCAAGATCATTTTGTTGTGATCTCTGAATAATATTCCCAGGATGTTTACATAACTTTCCCAGGATGATTACATAGAAATGAGAACTCCTATTTATAGTTGTAGAATAGAAGAGTTTATTTGGATAAGTTCGAACTTTTTTGATATTATCTAATTAAACAAATTAGATAATATCAATATTATCCAAAATATATTCAAATATACTGATATTACAAAAATAATCATATGTATAAAAGTTTCTGTGTCAACTGCTATGTAGAATGAATCTCCAGTAGAGTGGTGTTACAGAGTGATGAAAATTACAAGTAGTAAGTAGTTGTTGTAATGAGATGACTCTGACAAGGAGGGGGAGACCCTCCAATTTATACTAACTAAGTCAATCTACGCATTTAATGTTCTTACTGCATGTGGCTTGACATGGTGCGTTCTCGTTGGCTTGCTCAAACAGTCGCCCCGCAGCTATGCATAGGTTGACTGATTGAGGTGACAAAGTCGTTATTTATGCAGGTTGTCAATCACCGCTCTACAGGCGCAAGTTGGCCTCTATTACTTGTCGTGTAAGTTAGGTTTTCCAGCTTCGCGAAGTGTAATGCAACGTAGGTTGATCGGTCAACCTACAGTAGATCGATTGGGTGGCTTTCCGTCAGGGTGATTTCAAGGGTGATCTGAGAACATCTTCTTCTATCACGAAACCTATCGACACGAGCGGTTCGATTGATCACAAGTGATTCAATTTTGTCGGGTTTATGACTATGACGGACCAACTATACGAATTAATCCTTTATGCGTATTTACCCATCAAGTATATTAAAAATGTAGTTTTTATTTATGGCCCACACAGTTGTGTGGATCATGGTCTATGTAATAATGATTGGTATAGGGTGGCCCAATTGCATGTGGCGAAGTGATCTGAAGCAATCATTATTGCATGGACCATGGTCCACATAGCTGTGTGGACCATAAATCAAATAATGCACATTCAGTATAAAAATAATGTATATTTAGTATAAAAATAATGTACATTATATTCAGGGGATGTACGTTATTTGTGTACTAAATGTACATTATTTTGTATAATGTACACTCAGTACAAAAATAATGTACATTCAGTACAAAAATAATGTACATTTCTTTTTTTTGAAGAAAAAAAAGTACATTCAGTACAAAAATAATGTACATTTAGTACATTAAAAATGTACATTTTGTTATGGTCCACACAATAATTTGCCGATCTGAAGAAGCGAAGTCGAGTCATTATTCTATGAACTTGATCCACACAGCTGTGTGGACTACAAATAAAAAGTACATTAGTTGTGTACATAAAGTACATTATTTGAATACTGAAAGTACATTATTTTGTACACTATCAAATAATTTATATTCAGTACACAAATAATGTACTTTTAATATATTAAAAATGTACTTTGTATTTATAGAATATACATTATTTGAGTACTGAACATACATTATTTTGTATACTATCAAATAATGTATATTCGATACACATTATTGAAAGTACATGTAGTACAGTATTTATGGAATGTACATTATTTAAATATTGAAAGTGCATTATTTGAGTATTAAAAATACATTATTTTGTAAATTATCAAATAATGTATATTCAATACATAAATAATATACTTATAATATATTAAAAGTACTTTGTATTCATGGTCCACAATAAAATTTGTCAGCAAAATTGACCGATAGTTAAGCAGTTTGTGCAAAAAGTCAGATTAAATTAGTGAACGGTGATGATGACTGTAAACAAGAAAATATGAACAATATATGTATTTAAATTTCAAAACGTTGCGTGGGTACAAGATTTCTATCAAGAAAATCCTCTGATTCTTCACTTAGTTTACTTGATTTGAAACTTTGATTGAAGAGCCTCCTATACGCGGCTTGTTTTTCTATGAAGGGCTTTGTTGCTTGATCTTCGTTGAAGGGCCTCCCGACTCAAATTGGTTTGATCTTCAGTCTACTTAATTTAGATTTAACACGTGAATAATTGATCTTCAATCAACTTTATCTTGCTTGATCGTCAATCCACTTAGTTTGATTTCTTGGATATGAATAATTGATCTTCAATCAAATTTAGCTTGCTTGATCGTCAATCCACTTAGCTTGATTTCTTGGATATTTGATCTTTAATCTTCTTTAGCTTGCTTGATTTCTTCAATCCAGAGCTTCTTCAGGTGTCTTCAATTCTTCAACTGTGATTTTTGGAATGAATGAATGGCTCTATTTATAGGGGAGAATATGAGATACTTTCTCTAGGCTTCAAACTCTTCAATATTATCCTTATATTATTAATTAATATTTAGGATAATATGAATATTTATCCTGAATGTATGTAGCTACCATTGTATCCAAGTTCATGATCTTATCACATATTCAAATTAAATAATTAATTTAAATACATGAATATTTTATCACATACTTAAATTAAATAATTAATCTAAATAAATATTTTCCTTGTTGGGCCAAATATGGATTAGTCCATCATTACTTGTTGGCTTCATTTAATCAGTCAAATTGACATAATTCAAACCCATCAGCCTTCAATTATATTTAAGGGATAAAGTACAAATAAGCCACCGAACTATTTGGAAAACGGCAATTAAGCCATCGAACTCAAAAAACATCCAAATAAGCCATTGAACCCGGTAAAAAAGAGCAATTACCATTTTTCACAGGTTACCTTCCAGTTTTTGCTGACTGGATTGCCACATGTTCATTTTATTTTAGTTTTTTTTAGAGCATTTTATTTTAGTTTTTTATTCTTATTATAATCTACATGGATTATTTGTAATCAAATTATCAAATTAAACATTCCAGCATTAAAATTTCTCCCCATTAATCGCAACTTCTGATCTGATCTTCCTCTCTTCCTATCCTTCACGTTATTTTGCTATTTTCCATCTACCTTAAATTAAAGGTGTGCAAATCATCTTAGCTTTAATGGATGAAAACCTTTCATTTGTGAAAATTTTTGAGGCGGTAAGTAAACACTTAAAATGAAATTCATATTAAAAGAAAGTATTTTACATTAATACTAAAAGAAAGTATTTTACTTAAAATGAAATTTACAGTAAACACTTAATCTACATCAAGGTATACCACTCAAATTCCCGGAAGGAAACTTTGGTCTATTATGTCCTTCTTGTCTACAAATGGAACACCGCATAACTCGGTCTTTCCTACTTAGTCGAATCTTCTAGCTACTTGTTGGTGGACCTTCATTTTCTTCACGATTTCTTTTCTTCTTTGGCCTACCTGACATTTTTTTGGGGACCGGAGCTAATATTTCCTCAGAAGCAGTTTTAGGCCAAAAGAGTTCTCCATTCATAGGCTGAAGGGCATGCGCATAAGTCCTTTGATATGCTTCCTTTGAGTAGCATGGGTCAAGGTAATCCTCAATGTTCCTCCCCTTGTCAAAGATGGCACATATAGCATGAGCACAAGGTATACCACTCAAATCCCATGCTCTACAGAAACATGTCCTACTTTCAAGCTTGACTTTGAACTGATGTCGTCCTTTCTTAATCTCATATCCATCATCTCCATTAAAATCAACCTAGCAAGAAAAATTATCATTCCAAATTAAGATAACATCATTTCATTTAATATTAATGAATAAACATTAGAAATAACTAACCTCCCATCCAATGTTTTCCTTGTTATTTTGAGTCACTTTCTTCATTATAAATGGTCCATATCTACCTTTCCAAGTGTCAATAGATTTCATCTTTCTTGCAACCCTTCTCATAGCACCTACTCGAATGTCTTCAAGCATGGGAATAATTGGCTTGCATCTTGCCTTCACCAATGTTTCATTGAATGCCTCACAAAGATTGTTATCTATAATGTCACATTTCACTATGGTCCTAAAATACGTTTTGCACCAAAATTTAGGAGGATATCGCTCTAGATCAACTTTAGCCTCTTTGTCTCTCCTTTCTAAAGCTTTAAGTTGTTTATGATATTGTCCTTCTGTTGTTGACTTAGCGCACATCCAGAAGTGATTCTTTAAAACCTTTCCTTTATGGCGCTTACTCCAATTTGCATAAATATGTCTTGCACAATTACGATGCTCTGAATCAGGAAACAACTCTTGAATGATAGTAGTTAAACCCTGAAATAAAAAAGCAATAATGTTTTCAATTTAATAGTGTTGGTAGCAGCAAATTAAAGTCCATGGTAGCAGCAAATGAACAACTAATGTGATAAAAAGCAATAGTTTTTCAATTTAATAGTGTTGGTATGTAGCAGCAAATTAGGCAGTGAATTGAAAATTAGTAAATTTAATAGTGTTGACACTCATGTAGCATTCACACTCATGTAGCAGAAAATTTAATACAACTAATTCAATTTAATAGTGTTGACACTCATATAGCAGTGAATAAAAAGCAATAGTTTCTCATATAGCAGTGAATAAAAAGCAATAGTTTTTCAATTTAATAGTGTTGGTATGTAGCAGCAAATTAAGCAGTGAATTGAAAATTAGTAAATTTAATAGTGTTGACACTCATAACTAAAAACATTTATATCTCTCCTCCCATGAAGCAGTGCAATGAAATGGGCAGCCTTTACCATTAGTTGTCTCAACACCAGCACATTTATACATTACTCTCATAGGCTCATTTTTATAATAGCATATATCTCTCTTAAAATGCACTGCATAGTCAATCATTGCATTCTTAAACTGTCGTGCATCTTCATAAAGCATCCCTAACTCTAACTCATGACATTCTGCAGTAGGATTGTACGATGGATGCTTACAGTTCCCCTTCCCTTTACTAGGTTGTTGCGGTTGTAGTTGAGCTTCCTCCTCCTCTATCTCAAATTGGTAACTAGGTGGATTATCGGAGTCATAGTATGTACTCTTTACCTCCACATCATCAAGTGTTGGTTTTTGAACAGAATTTTTTCTTCTAGCATCCACACCCTCATGTTGTTCTTCATATTCTTCTTCATCATAATGATTTTCTACCTCATTATGATCTTCTATCTCTTTAGGTTGGGTAACTATCCCTCCATCTAGTTCAGGTAACTCATGTACTAACTCTGAATATGGTTCAGGTAACTCAGGTACTAACTATGAATATGGTATTACGTTAGCTTCATCAACCCCATGCTCAACAAAAATATCAACCTTCTTGTATTTACGGGATAATGTAATCAACTCTAAGGTGTGAATGTCATTGGAAAAAAGACCTAATCTTCTCTATCGGCTCTATACTTAACTTGTATGATAGACATTCTATTTTTCCATATCGGTTATGTGCAATGAACTTCATTAGGTGAGGCACACAAATCATATCAGGGTCAACTGTTACTTCTTTAACCTCTCCATTTATATACCTTAGTCTTGGATCTCTCACAAAAGTACCCCCATGATGAATTCTTAAATCAACAATGTCATACATTCTGAAAACATGAAAAAATTAAATAATCTTAAAATATCCAGTACAATAATCTCAAAAGCTATGGCTGAAAACGCAGATTGTGGACCACTGAAAAGCAAGAAAAAATTAAATTATCTTAATGTATGAAGCAGTGCTTTAACCCAAATAAGTAGACAACAACTGTACACTAACTTTCACTACATACGACAACTTTTTGTCGGCACAACTACCTGAACACTAAAACACAACTAATACATATTAAAAACAGTAGGCAGGAGCACAACAATTGAAAATGTCTCCAACCAAACTTACATGGAGGACCCATTCAAAACACAACCATTCACCATCCAGACATATATTTGTATTCAAAAAGCCATGGTTGGAAATACATACTTGGACACCGCTTTCTCCTCACCGCTCGCACAGGTTCAACAAGTCAATGGTAGCTCTTGTCTGGAGTGAAATTGAGATTCAAATACGACCAGAATCGGAAGAATCGAAAGTTGCAAAGGAGGAGAGAAAGAATCGAAAGTTGTGAAGGAGGACAGAAAGAATCGGAAGTTGCGATTTGCGAATGAGGAGAGAAAGAATCGGAAGATTAGCGAAGAGGAGAGAAATTTTAGGGCTAGAATGTTTAATTTGATTATTTGATTACAAATCATCCAGGTAGATTATAATAAGAATAAAAAATAAAATAAAATAAATATGTGGCAATCCAGTCAGCAAAAACTGGAAGGTAACCTATGAAAAATGGTAATTGCTCTTTTTTACCGGGTTCAATGGCTTATTTAGAGGTTTTTTAAGTTCGATGGTTTAATTGCCGTTTTTCAAATAGTTCGATGGCTTATTTGTACTTTATCCCTATTTAATATGATTGGCTTCAAACTATTCTTTTTTTCATGGTATTAATAAAATACTTGGTAAATAAATATATAACATTATTTTGTATTATAACTTTGATATTTAATTACAAGGTAGTGTAAAAAGAACATAATGGACAATGTAATAAATGAATATCAATTGATAAATTTGAATGTAACAAATCTTTGCATTAGAGAAAATAAAGACAATATAACTAATGGAATTATTATTTTTATTTAATTTATTGATAATGAATACTTTATTTTTAACATAAAGGCATTGTAGACACAAAATTCTAAATTAAAGAAGTGCATGCATATGTATAATTTTTAGTTGTAACTACTATTTATTTAATTCAATAAGAGTAAAATAGAGTGATGCCGCACCAATTCGTTGGGTTATTTGAATACTCTCTTTGTCAACCAATCCCCAAGTAGTTAATATAATTAGCTTCAAACTATTTCTTTTTTTCATGGTATTTATAAAACTAGTATTTTTCACCCGTGTGATGCACGAAATGGATTTGCTATAATATTTTAAGAATATTTGGATCGAAATATAATTATATAAATTATAACATCAAATATTATATAGTGCAATTGAAAAAATGGTTTGGATCGATTATGTTATGTGATGTTATCCTTGCTTGAATTCGACTAAAAAATTATTGAATTAATAGCAAATGTATAGATGTAAGCATCCGGTGCTGAAACTTTGGAGATTTTATATATCCGTGTTTGGGATTCGTATAACATGGGCAAATGTGCTCTTTGAAAAAAAAACATAATATCACCGGTTCGAATTACACATTATTAAAAACCTCTTTGTAGACGACATTGGTACTTGGTAGTAGTATCAGAATTTTGTCTATGCTCGTCTAGAGCTAATACAGTTGACCGTGGTTAAACACTAGTTTTTTCAACAATAACCCAACATGAGTTAGTGTTTGGCCCTGACTTTTGTTGATAGTCATGCCATATGTGAGCATCAATAGGAATTGTTTACACTGGAACTTGAAGGGCAATCTTGTATTAGAAGGAGTGAGAGACATTCTGGTGATAAAAACTTTGGTTCCTTCGTTTGTCCCATTAACTATTTTTTCTTCGACAATGTGATTTGCCAATCTTGTGACGATGAGACGCGTATCATTGCAAAGACCAAGAGAGTAGTCTATGTTCCACAATAACATAATAGGTGCACCAACCATTAATGTCAATGAATGATTAAGGAGTCTAGGTAATCTCAAACTATTTAGGAATTCAAGAATGTGTACTTCTAATAGATGTTCACCGTCTAATTCTGTCTTACACAAAGAGTCACAACTTAAATATGTTCATCCTTCTGTGGTGTTCGTGTCGCACATATACTAATTAGTTTGATCCACGACATCTAAAGTCGGAGAGAGGATTGCTCGGCTTTCTAGGTGCGACTCATCAAACATGTCATATCTCGCGCTTTGGAACGTATTGTTAGGGAAAATCCTCTGACAATCAGAAAAACAAGAAATTGGAAAACGATAACAAATTAAAACAAATTACAATGAAATGAGTAATAATCCACGTAGGTTTAAACAATTACAAATGAAGAAGGTACCATGTTGGGTTGAGTGGCCTTGGAAGTTGACGGGTGAACTGCACGAACTTGGGTGGTTGTAAGTACGAGTCGCGTTGCCACTTTCCTTAAAATCTTATTTATCGCTTCCCGGGGTGCTAGAACGTTGCGGTCTAGGTTTCCCAGGATAAAACGTACTACGACTCCTGCGTTTGAGCACACAAACTTGGAGCCCGACGAACTAAAACTGTGGGATGAACGCAGATGGCTTGAAAGAAAGGATGAGCAGAGTTTTGAGGAAGAAAGTGTTTCGTAGGTGTGATCTGTGTAGCTTATACTTGCTGTGTTGCTTGTATATGCTGTGTATCAAATCAGCTGCTCACCAACGAATATGTAGTAGAGGATGGGATCATTGCATTAAATCTGGCATTTAATTCCCATTCGTAACTTCCTTCCACTAGCAACTTATTTATACCCACTAACAGGTCCATTATAAGGGAAATAACTCTGAAAAATGATGATTGGAATTAATCATATTAATTCCGTAATACCAAGAGTCATTTCTGAAAAGACACAGTAGGTGGAAAGTCGCTTTTGAGAGGTCACTGGAGTCGTGGTACGAGATATTGCCAAGTGTGCGAGACATTGGGCACGTGTCTGTGTACCTTCGAGAGACATCGGGCACGCATCTGCGTACCTTCGAGACATAAGCAGCGCCAATTCGAGACATCAAGCAGCACATGCTGTGAGACATCGTACCGGCCGCGAGACATCGGATGCGCGCCAACACATGTTGCGCGACATCGCACTCGCACGCGAGAGGTCGATTCCGTCCGCAAGACATCGAACTACCTCTCGAGGTTAGTTCATTTGATGTTTCGAACGAGAGATCAGTTCGATCTCATGTAGTCTAAGATGGAAAACTCGTTCGAAAATATGGCATAACTTAGCCCGCAAGGCCAGCCAATTTTTCAGACGACATACGTGCTCGCAAGTGCCGGTGTACACGAGTCAAGCCTTTTCAGTCTCAGTTTGGGATTGGATTTGCACCCCCGCCCTACGCGCGAGAGAGAGCATCTATGCTATACAAGTTACTTAGTCATAAAAGGACCCTTGTATATATAGTGGTGCAAAAGTTCATTCCAAACCAATGTGGGACAAAGCTACATAAGCTTTTCCACACTTAAATTTCATCTCAAATTGGTCTACATTGAGAATCAATTTCTCATTCACCCATTATCCATTTTGAGTGTATAATATATCGATCTCTTCGTCTAACAACGAAGAACCCATTTTAAGGTGCAGTACGCTCGTGTATTATTCCTACACTCGCACAGAAGTCATCGATAGGTACTTCGTACTCACCACCTCTATCGCTTCTAACCCTTTTAATCTTTCGATTAAGTTGGTTTTCCACTTCATCCTTATAAAGAATAAACTTTTCTTTGGCTTCGTCTTTGCTCTTTAGCAAATACACATAGCAAAATCGTGTGCGATTATCGATAAACGTAATAAAATACTTATTACCACCTCTCGTTTGAATCGATCTAAAATTGCACAAATCACTATGTACCAATCCTAGTGGCTCGGTCTCCCTTTCAACCGATTTGAAGGGAGCTTTAATTAGTTTTGCCTCAACACAAATTTCACACTTATTTGTATTAACTTGAAAATTAGGGATATTGTTCATGCTAATTAATCTACGCATAGAATTAAAATTGACATGACCTAGTCTACCATGCCACAAATTGGAAGACTCAAGCAAGTAAACATAATTAACTTTGCTTTTATTATTGATAACAAGCATTACATTGAGCTTAAAAAGCCCGTCAGTTACATATCCTTTACCAACAAACATCCCTAATTTTGAGAAAACTACTTTGTTCGATTCGAAGACCATCTTGAATCCATGCTTGTTCAACAACGAGCCAGAAACAGGATTTTTCATAAAGTCCGGAACATACAATACATTATTCAATGTTAGTTCCTTCCCGGAAGTCATCTTCAGAATCACCTTACCCACACCCTCAACATTGGATTGAGCAGAGTTTCCCATCCAGACCTTTTCACCCTCAATGGCTTCAAAGGTACTGAACATACCCCGATTGCAACATAGATGCCTAGTTGCACCAGTGTCGATGAACCATTCGCGCGGGTTGGAACCCACCAAGTTCACCTCGGTGACCATAGCTGAGAGGCTAATCTCAGCCACCTTTTGGCTCATATCACCAACCAAGTTGGCTTCAGAACCCTTGTTCTTTTTCTTTGGAGCCTTGCACTCCATGGACTTGTGACCCATCTTGCCACAATTGTAGCATTTCCCTTAGAACTTGCCCTTGGAGACGCCACCTTTCAGACCCAGCTTTTTCTTGCCCTTCTTGGCCTTCTTGGAGCTTTGTCCGTGCTCCACCACATTGGCTTTGGTACCTCCCACGAGAGGTCCTCTTCCGTCACTGGTCATGTTTCCTTCCTCAACACGAAGTCGCTGCATCAGGTCCTCCAGACTCATCTCCTTCCGCATGTGCTTCAGGTAGTTCTTGAAGTCCTTCCATCCCGGAGGCAGCAAGTGGATCATGGACGCCACTTGGAAGGCTTCACTGATTGGCATGCCCTCGTCACGAATCTCGTCAAAGAGCAATTGCAACTCTTCAACTTGACTCAGCACGGTCTTTGAATCCACCATTTTAAAATCAAATAACCTGCCAACAACAAATTTCTTGGCCCCGGCATCCTCGCTTCGGTACTTGTGGTCTAAAGCTTCCCACAGTGCCTTAGCCGTGCCAATTTTACGATAAACATCGTAAAGGGAATCAACTAACCCATTCAGAATGTAGTTGCATCAAAGGAAGTCAGAATCCTTCCAAAGCCCAACGGCCATTACAGAATGAGGGTCTTGTTCCTTCACCACTGGAACCATGTCGATCAAGAACCTTGGTAGAACAGCATCTTTTGCTGCCACCTCTTAAAAAATGATCCCGAAAACTTATCCAGCTTTTCAGCCAAACCACTTGGTACCGTAGGTACCCTCATCGTGGGGATATACCCCTCTGAACTGACACCCCCTTGTGAACCTACGTTCACTGGTGCCTGGGAATGTGAAACATTGTTGCCATTCCCCCCACTGTTGTTTTCGACAACATTAGGATTTTCATCCCCAAGGTTGGCTACTGGCAACACGTTTTCCATTTCTTTCCAGAAATCCGAGAGTCAGAAGGAATAGAAGATATAAGGTTTTAAGATTGTTAGGAAAAATCCTCTGACAATTAGAAAAACAAGAAATTGGAAAACGATAACAAAACAAATTACAATGAAATGAGTAATAATCCACGTAGGATTAAACAATTACAAATGAAGAAGGTACCACGCTGGGTTGAGTGGCCTTGGAAGTTGACGGGTGAACTGCATGAACTTGGGTGGTTGTAAGTACGAGTCGCGTTGCCACTTTCCTTAAAATCTTATTTATCACTTCCCGGGGTGCTAGAACGTTGCGGTCTAGGTTTCCCAGGATAAAACGTACTACGACTCCTGCGTTTGAGCACACAAACTTGGAGCCCGGCGAACTAAAACTGTGGGATGAACGCAGATGGCTTGAAAGAAAGGATGAGCAGAGTTTTGAGCAAGAAAGTGTTTCGTAGGTGTGATCTGTGTAGCTTATACTTGCTGTGTTGCTTGTATATGCTGTGTATCAAATCAGCTGCTCACCAACGAATATGTAGTAGAGGATGGGATCATTGCATTAAATCTGGCATTTAATTCCCATTCGTAACTTCCTTCCACTAGCAACTTATTTACACCCACTAACAGGTCCATTATAAGGGAAATAACTCTGAAAAATGATGATTGAAATTAATCATATTAATTCCGTAATACCAATAGTCATTTCTGAACAGACATAGTAGGTGGAAAGTCGCTTTCGAGAGGTCACTAGAGTCGTGGTGCGAGACATCGCCCAGTGTGCGAGACATCGGGCGCGCGTCTGCGTACCTTCGATACATCAGCAGCGCCAGTTCGAGACATCAAGCAGCGCATGCTGCGAGACATCGTACCAGCCGCGAGACATCAGATGCGCGCGCCAACACGGGCTGCGGGACATCGCACTCGCGCGAGAGGTCGACTCCATCCGCGAGACATCGAACTACCTCTCGAGGTCAATTCATTTGATGTTTCGAACGAGAGATCAGTTCGATCTCATGTGGTCTGAGATGGAAAATTCGTTCGAAAATATGGCATAACTTAGCCCGCAAGGCCAGCCAATTTTTCGGACGACATACGTGCCGGTGTACACGAGTCAAGCCTTTTCAGGCTCAGTTTGGGATTGGATTTGCACCCCCCCTGCGCGCGAGAGAGAGCATCTATGCTATACAAGTTACTTAGTCATAAAAGGACCCTTGTATATATAGTGGTGCAAAAGTTCATTCCAAACCAATGTGGAACAAAGCTACATAAGCTTTTCCACACTTAAATTCCATCTCAAATTGGTCTACTTTGAGAATCAATTTCTCATTCACCCATTATCCATTTTGAGCGTATAATATATCGATCTCTTCGTCTAACAACAAAGAACCCAAATCCACTTTGACCCGACCCAAATTCAGAAGTGGACCCACATATATTTATACCACAAAATGGCCACTTAAAATGCCATTTTTAGTGCAATTTTCCAACAACCAAAACCCACCTTGTTATTATTCATATCAATAGTTGCATCTACATTTATCTTGATCCATTCACGGGGGACAATTTAGATTCACTAACTTCTTAAATTGCACATTCTAATAATGGTCGGGAACTATCCGTAAACTAAAGGGACATTTTAATAAAATTTTCAAGGTTAACTTTTTTCATGTAAAAAATTTGTGTAATTTTTGTCTTGCTCTTCTACTATATTTAATAGTATAAGTGTTATTCTCTATAAAATAAATTTATGCAACCATGGCCAAGTATTATAAGTTTGAAACTTTTTATACAAATTTTGTATCTAAAAGAAATTGAAAAGCTGACTTAGAGTAGAACAAATTTAATAGTATAAGTGTTATTCTCTATTTTAAAAAATTGTGCAACCATGACCAAGTATTATAAGTTTGAAACTTATTATAAAAAAATTTGTATCTAAAAGAAATTGAAAAGCTAGTTTAGAGTAGAAGAAATTAAAAAAGGTTGAGTTCAAATGACATCTTTCCTTTGGAGAAGTAATTGAAAATCTAGTTAAAAACTAAAATTTGTAAAGTGATGAAATATGCATTCTTTATCTCAAAAATTGAAATATTGTGTCATAGGTTTTATTTTTAAAAGTGTATTCTTTAGGAATACTTACTCGACCTATTGGATTGGATGTTTAGCTCGTTTCTTGTGTTTGGGTCAACAAAACAACTATGTTTGGCAAACCTAGCTGAAAAGGTAGCTGAAAGTTGAAAAGTAGCTTAAAGTTAAAAAGCTATAAGCTAAGAGCTGAAATCTAAAGAGCTGTTAAGCTAGTTGTTATGTTTAAAAGTGTTTGGTAAAATTAACTTTTTGATAAGTTGGTAAATGTAAAAAGACTAAAATAGACATCTTCATAAAATTTAAATAGATTTGTTTACATATTAAAATATAAAATAATGAAACCAATATATTTTAATAAAATATAAAGTAAGAACATATATTTAAAATTATATAAAGTAAAACAAAATGTTTATAGTTCATAAAATTAGTTCATACAAAAATTAATGTTCAAAGGAACAAATAATGTCAAATTGAAATTACAACCAAACATATTTAAGAAAAGAAGCTAAAAGGGTTTTAATTGGGAGAGTTAAATGATGTCATTTATTTAAAATAATAAGGATAAAGATGGAAAAAAAGTTAGGAAGCTACTTAGCTTATTTTTGAAAAGCTACCTAAGGTAGCGTTTCAAAATAAGCTCTTATTTTAAGCCACTGACTTATTTTGGGAGCATTACCAAACATAGCTTATAGCTTATTAGTATGTTAAAATAAGCTATAAGCTCCTAAATAAGCTCTGCAAACACAGCCAACATGTGTAATTAATGTATCCTAGTCGACTAAAGGACAAGCCCAATAACCATTTGATCAGAGGTAACAAAGCTGCAATTGTTATACCATGGAAACAAGGCAATTTATTGCGTGGACCATGGTCCACATAGTGTTTTGTGGATCATAACAAAATGTACATTATTTGATAGTATGATCCACCAGCTATGTGGACCATGGTCCACACAATAATGATTGATGGAACAAGGAGCAAATACCAATTTTGGTCCCATAAGTATTAGTAAAATGATAATAATTTTGATCTACATGTTTAATTACTACAAATTTTCACCCATGACTATTATTTTCGTGTCAAAATTGATTACGCCAGTCACCTCTATGGCTAAAATATGTCAGAAAGTGTAATTTGTAAGGATATTTTTGTCCATTCGTACATTAATGGAATTGGCAAGTTATACATTAATGGATGAAAATACCCTTATAAATCACACAATCAATCATGTTTTAGCCGAAGGGGTGACCGGCGTGATTAATTTTAGCATGGAAACAATAGCTGTGGATGAAAATTGGTAATAATTAAACATGTGAACTAAAACTATCATTTTGCTAATACTCGTGGAACCAAAATTGATATTTACTCATGGACTAGGGTTCATATTTGCAAATACCATCATTGAGGTTGGTGATTCAAAAAGGGATCACAGATGAATAAAATACCAAGTTGCGTTTAGCATAATTAGAAACACTTGATGAGAATAGGTTACATGTCCAACAAAATCTTGAGTGTTACCAAGCTAGAATAATAAGAACTTTCAATAAAAGGGTTAGATTGTGTTCTTTTCAAATTGGTGATAAAGTGCTTGCAGTAATGTAACACTCTGAATTTCTAACCTTCGAGCCTAGTGTGACACCCCAACTTTTCACAAGCCGAGATAGCTAAACTTTAACACAAAAGCTGCCTATCTCAACTATCAAACATAACATAGCGGAAGCGATTTATAACCTAAGGGGTATCATGCCACATCTAGGTAAGAATAACACAGCCTAGATGCACAGGTTATCCACAACTCAAACTGAACTGCATAAATATAAATCCTCAATCATTGTCAAAACAACCAGAATCTAAACAAGAGTATATAATCTCATCATTGGCACACATGCCCAAAACACAAGTCTAAAACATCATCAACTAGTCTAAGCATCCTCATATCGTTAAGCTCTAACGCGCTCTCACTTAGACTTATCCACACCTAGAAAACATGTAAGAAACCATTAGCAAAAGACTTCTAAGCAACCACCATTCACACCCGCAAGGACATATATATATATATAGTAAGTTTGAAAATAGGTTTACGCACCCATATAGAATATACACACCAACGAACTGTTCAGTATTTAAAACGGATACTCAACAACAACACGCTGAATGAATATATAAACCAAGGACTTTCTAATAACACCAATATCCAATCGAATGTACAAGACAACAAGTCTATAACGGAATATCATCTGAACCATGAATTCAATAGAATACTCACAAGAAACAACCAAACCAGAATATATCCAAGAATAACCAATAACCAATGAGATACGATACAACTCAAGAATCAAGTAAGAGACCAAACAGACCTCAACCTAAAGATAAGCATCAACCCTTACCCTCCAACCACAATACCATTCCTCATACCAATCACCAAACCCGAACTCAGTTCACAGAGGCAAATGGTGCCCAAATACACAGAGGCAAATCGTGCCCGAATACACAGAGGCAAAAGCCTAATACACAGAGGCAAATGATGCCCTTAGCTAGTTCACCCTCAACAAGCCATACTCAAAGACTCACCCATAGTGTTCATCTCAGGTTATGAACACAACATATACTCAGAGAATATAACCAAGGATTCAACCAACCAATAAACCAAGAGAATGAATCAAAAGACATGGATAAATACGCAAAAACCAAGGTGGAATAATATCCAAACAAGTTCTAGAATCAGAGATGGATCAACAAGACAACAGATCAATAGATCAGCTACTGGAAACAGAGCTGAAAATGAACTGGCGGAGCACCCTCATAGAAGACCCTATTCCGCCAACCTACTCCACCAACGGAATACACCCTTCTGCCAAACTCTTCCTTTAGTTCTAACGGAACACACCAACGGAATACACCCTTCCGCCAAACCATTCCACCAGTGTTCTTACGGAACATTCCAACGGGACACATTATACCATTGAAACGCACCGCAAGGACAACTCCAACGCACAGAATCAGACTTAGACAGAATACGAAATACCCATTTTCAGAACATACAAATATGATCAGATTGCCCAGATTACACATCTTAGAAGTCAAATAAACATGGAATCCATAACAATAAACACCCATAATCATCAAGATACAAAGGGTCAAGAGCACAAGTTCATTAACCCATCAAAATAGCTCACTAATCATCAAGAACAAAGCTAGATCAAGAAATTTCCATAGGATTCCAAATCACCAAATAATATTCATAGATCAAGAGTGTAAAATAGGTTTTAGTGGACATGATGGTTACCTTTTGGAGCTCTTTTCAACCAAGCAAACCTCAAAACACCTCACAAAGCACCACCTCCATCTTGATCATTTTTTTTCCAAAAAGATCCACAAAAGAACACCAAAAGAACTTGTATAAAGATTATGAAAATAAGATGATACGATGCTTATTCCTAAAGATAAAACAAATTTATTTATTGTGGTAATAATATAAATAAACATAGTGCATGCATTTTAAAATACAAATATATTTTGGTGGTCACAATATAAATAAACACATGACTTATTTGGGTTCATATATTACACTTGAAAGCTATCAACTAATAATAAAAACAGTTGTATGAACTAGAAAATAACATTGTTATTATAGGTTTCTAAAATGACTAGAAAATGTACTATATTATTATTTTGAGTTTTTTAAAAGAACAAATTTAATATATGAATGTCATAATATAAATAAACACAGAGCTTTTTAAAAAGCACACTTATTTCGCAAGGTAGTTACCTTGTTGAGCTTATAATAAGGAGAAAATTGATTATATGGGATGAGGCACCAATGACGCACAAACACTATTTTAAAGCTTTGGACAAAACCATGAGGGATTTATTAAGCTTCGCCTTACTGGTAGTGCTGAAAAGACATTTGGTGGAATGACAATAGTTTTGGGTGACGATTTTAGACAGATTCTTCTCGTTATTCCAAACGCAACAAGACCAGTAGTTGTCAGAGCCACTATTAATTCTTCCTACGTCTGGGTGAATTGCAAGGTATTGAGGCTCACAAAGAACTTGAAACTATGGAGCTTACCTTTAGAGGAAGATAGAAAGACGGTTCATTGGTTTTCAAAATGGATCACAAATATTAGAGATGGAATTACAGGGGTTGAATACAATGGTTTGTCTGAGATCGATATTTTGACAAAGTTTTTTTGTTGAAGTGTGGACCCAATCCCATAGCAGCTATAGTGGAAAGCACCTATTGGAAAATTGCACTAAAAATGACATTTAAGTGGCCATTTTGTGGTATAAATATATGTGGGTCCACTTCCGAATTTGGGTTGGGTCAAAGTAGATTTGGGTTCTTCGTTGTTAGACGAAGAGATCGATATATTATACGCTCAAAATGGATAATGGGTGAATGAGAAATTGATTCTCAAAGTAGACCCATTTGAGATGGAATTTAAGTGTGGAAAAGCTTATGTAGCTTTGTCCCACATTGGTTTGGAATGAACTTTTGCACCACTATATATACAAGGGTCCTTTTATGACTAAGTAACTTGTATATCATAGATTCTCTCTCTCGCGCGCAGGGGGGGTGCAAATCAAATCCCAAACTGAGCCTGAAAAGGCTTGACTCATGTACGCCCGCACCTGCGGGCACGAATGTCTTATTTTCGATGCCATGCCAGCCTGCCAGCCAGATTTAATGCAATGATCCCGGAAGGGGATGCCAGATGGAGGTTAGATCCCCTAATGCAATGATCCCGGAAGGGGATGCCAGATGGAGGTTAGAATTAATGCCAGATTTAATGCAATGATCCCGGCCGAATGATCCCGGCCGGAAGATCCCGGCCGGAAGCCCGCATGGGAATTAAATGCCAGATTTAATGCAATGATCCCGGCCGGAAGGGGATGCCAGATGGAGGTTACGAATGGGAATTAAATGCCAATGGGAATTAAATGCCAGATTTAAGGGAATTAAATTTAATGCAATGATCCCGGAAGGAGGCCAGATTTAATGCAATGATCCAAGAAGGAGGTACGAATTTAATGCAATGATGATCCAGGAAGGAGGTACGAATTTAATGCAATGATCCCGGAAGGAGGACGAATGGGAATTAAAGTAAATGCCAGATTTAATGCAATGATTCCATCCTCTACTACATATTCGTTGGTGACAGCATATACAAGCTACACAGATCACACCTACGAAACACTTTCTTTCCTCAAAACTCTGTTCATCCTTTCTTTCAAGCCATTTGCGTTCATCCAACAGTTTTAGTTCACCGGGCTCCAAGTTTGTGTGCTCAAACGCAGGAGTCGTAGTACGTTTTATCCTGGGAAACCTAGACCGCAACGTTCCAGCACCCCGGGAAGCGGTAAATAAGGTTTTAAGGAAAGTGGCAACGCGACTCATACTTAAAACCACTCAAGTTCGTGCAGTTCACCCGTCAACTTCCAAGGTCACTCAACCCAGCGTGGTACCTTCTTCATTTGTAATTGTTTAATCCTACGTGGATTATTACTCATTTCATTGTAATTTGTTTTGTTATCGTTTTCCAATTTCTTGTTTTTCCGATTGTTAGGGGATTTTCCCTATCATCGATTGGGTGAGTAGAGATGAGTATGGGCATTTCAATGCAGCAGTATGTATGGTTCTCCCCAGAGGAAGAACAATATGACTTTTTGTAAGTTATTGTTGAGACTGATGCTTTGTTGGTTGTCAAGAGTATGAGAGTTTCAAATGTTGTGTCTTCTTTTGATCTCTTAATGCTTGATATTCAAGATAGTTTAAGTCCACTTACACAGCAAATGGGGTTGCCGCCCATGACTTAATTAGAAAATCCATTTCTATGTTAGATTGTATAGAGTGGTAGTACAATTCTCCTGACTTTATTTGTAATGCTCTTATGTTGGATGATTAATATATGAACTTTAAAAAATAAATTGTAATTATCAAAGTCACCTATTTTATTAAATAATCTCAAACTTATAATACACGATAAGATCCTTGGGCATACTTTAAACTTTAGACAAAAAAGTAGAAATAAAATTGTATAATGGACAAAAAAGTAAAATTGAGGCATCGGCTAGCTACAGCGCAGCTGCCAGTAAAATAAAGTGGCAAGTTCAGTGAAAGAGGACCACCGCCACTAACACCACACCACACACAATCATTCACCCCTTCCCCCAACTCCATCACCTCCGCCCTCTCTCTGTTCTCACAAATCCCAATCTCCGACACAAACAAATATGAGCGAAGATTCCAAAAGAAATGATGGCGGAGCTCTCGTGGCCAAGCCGCCCGCCGCCGACGATCGGAAATCTGCATCCCCGCCCGCGTCTTCTATTACCGTGTCCAAGAAAGTCATCATCAAAAGTGCCGATATGAAGGACGATATGCAGAAAGAGGCCGTCGATATCGCTATTGCGGTAAGTAATTTCCTCTTTTCTCTCCATCAATTTCTTTATTATTATTGTTATTAAACTCATCAGTTATATATTGTTCTTATTGGCGTAATATGTATGTGAGTGAACGTGCAGGCATTCGAGAAGAACAGCGTGGAGAAGGATGTAGCTGAGCATATAAAGAAGGAGTTCGATAAGAAGCATGGCCCGACTTGGCATTGCATTGTTGGCAAAAATTTTGGTAGTCTTACTTTGCCTTTTGTCCTTTTAATTAATTTTACTTCATATGGTTTGCATTTTCTTCTGTGCAACATTGAATGATTAGGGAATACAGTTTGAATTATTTTGCACTCGGTTGTTTTTCCCCGTCTATCCCAAATGTTGATATG
The DNA here is from genome assembly GCF_003576645.1 of Ipomoea triloba. Classification (NCBI taxonomy): domain Eukaryota; kingdom Viridiplantae; phylum Streptophyta; class Magnoliopsida; order Solanales; family Convolvulaceae; genus Ipomoea; species Ipomoea triloba. The sequence continues at coordinate 21,589,234 of NC_044919.1, read as the reverse complement.
CGATGGCTATGGAAAATGATGTGGATATGGAAATGTTGGGGGATCTAATATTCTTTATGAATCTTTAATTGCATATTTTAAACTATAAGAGGGTTAATGATGATGCATGTATCAAGTACATCTCTGAATGATTGTAATTATCTTGAGATCTTCAAACCCCAAATGCCTTAGCTTAGTGGTTAGCTTTGTGCACATTCTAATCACAAAACTATAGCTGATAATCTAATAGCTAGTATTGTAAAATTGATATATGACATTCTATTTAGTTTTAGAGATGTGGATTGGTAGTGGTTCCAGGTTCCCCACTTACCTTTGTGGTGGCTTGAACTCTCAACTTACTGGTTGTATGGAGTGCTCATCACTAACTGTGCTAAACCCTCTTCTTTTTGTGTAAGTATTCCCTTGCTCTATTTATGTAACAAATAAAAATTATTCTATCAATCCAAGTGGTTAAATTGCATCAAGCTTGTTTCATGGATATGGTATCTTATGTTTCCAGACAAATGTCCTCCAACTAAGTTGTTATGTTTATGCCCAGTTTGGATGAAACTATTTTCAACTTATCCTATCTAATGTTATCTATACTAAGGCTAACTTCTTACTGTTTTTTGATAGAAAAGAGCTTGTGGCTTTTGAAAATATTTTTTTCTAGCTTGTCCTTATAAACTAGAAAAATTCCTTTATTAAAATAAGCAAAAAACTTTTTGCATGCCAGTTGAAATTACAAACCCATATAAGCTGTTTTAATCTTATTGAAAAACACTTATTGGGAAGTGCTTATCTTATCTTTTTTATCCAAACTGGGCCTTAGCTTATTTCCATAAGCTATTTCAATGAGCTTTTTAGAATCGTATAACATTGCTTTTTGAAATACCAGTTGAAATGGAAAAATCAACATGAACTGTTTTGAATTTATTGAAAAGCACATATCTTAAAAGCAGTTATTTAAATGGTTTCCCAGACTAGACTTTGCAAAGCTGAGACGAAAAAACATGTATCTACTTGATCTTAAGAGAAAAATATGTGAAACTGGCCCTAAGATGTAATAGTTGTAGAGATGAACAAGGCCAAATTGGGGTTATATATTTCAATTGTACTAGAACATAGTCAAACAAGAAGTTTGACATTATGGTGCCGTCCCTCTAAATTTTTAATAATTCATCTAGATCCCTATATAATTGGATATCTTTTCATTGTGCATTGAAGGTGAAGGGACATTGTTACTTTCTCAGTGAGGATTATGGTATCACATGATGCCAAATTTGCAGTATTGATGGTTACCCATATACTGAAGCACGAAGTACCTATTGTTAGAATATTTCTGCTAAAATCTTGAGCTGTATTACTGAGGACCAGTTGAAGTTTTAGTGTTCATTATCTTTTGATTTCACATAGAGCATAATTTTCTTGGCATCAAGGATCAAACATTTTCCTACTATCCTTTATAAATGTTTCTTACTATTACAAATTTTGAGAAGTAGATCAATCTGATCAGATGAAACAAACAGAAAAGTGAAAAAACAAGAAAAGGTAACTATGAATTTCCCAAATTGTTTAGGCTTTTTTGTGTGCATGGTCATTGGGGAGACAGGGAGGGTTGTGAAGTTACCTCTAGACCCAAAATTTTACATAGTTAAACTTATCTGGTCTTTAGAAAATAATAGGTCCTGGAATGATATCAAGCTTACTTCAAACTTGCTACCTCAAAGGATGATCCAAGTTCCAAGTGTTGTCATGTGCATGTTTATAATTGTTTTACAATTTACAGACCAATTTAATAGTAAGTCTTCCTTAGATCATATTTTCTTGTTAAAGGTGTGCTGTGGAACTTGTTATTGGACTTATTATCAATTTGCATTTTGTTCTGGGCATTAAATTCTGACATTTAATATGGTTGTTTTATAAGTATATGTTATTTTATACTCCTCCTGTCCCAATTTTTAGGGGGTATTTATGTTTGGCACTGTTTAATGTAAACAAATAAGATGATCTTTACCAATTTTGTCTTTAAAAAGAGGTAAATAGGGCACACCAAGAAGTTAAAAGGAATAAAATAGCAATTTGGAAAAAGTAAAAAGTTAGTGGTGTTTAAATTAGGAGGGTGGAGTGGTGGACATTATTTTGGGATGGGCTAAAAAGAAAAGTAAGACAAATGAAGTGGGACGGAGGGAGTAGATAAGTTGGTGTTGTTACAATCTCTTAATACTAAATAGAGTATTTGCTGGCATTTGGATAAATATTATCCTAAACTCATATGGTGACATAGTGTTATTATAATTTGGGGCAGATAGAAAGCCAATTCAAATTGATAGCTACCTGTAGTATTTAGATATTCTACAGTGTACTTTGTAACTTTGTCATGAAGCATAGTCCTTGTTGCTTGGATGCTGTGACCTGTGAGGCATAACAGTTGGATTGCACATTTACATTGTGCCATTGTGGTCAATGATTTATGCTGATTGTGGCTGTTAAGGACTACTTTCTTTTAGTTCTGAAGGGTAGTTATTTCCCTTGCCTGTGAGGTTTTAATCTCTGAGGAAAGTCAGTGTTATATCTTTCTTGCTTCAGGATGTTTTAATGAGGAAAATATGGTCTGTTTATCTGAAAAAGTATGGGTCTGAATAAATATTTGCCAAGATATTTTATTTGTAGGAGATATTTTGTCTGGTCCCCTTTCCTGATAAGCATACTACACATTTTGAAAAGCATGAGCTTGACCTTGATAGAGAGAGGCCCCCAAAGTCACTTCAATACGGAGGAAAACAGGATTAGGATTTGTTTGCTGTCATGTATTATCCCTTAATCATTAAGCTGTATTAACACATTCAAGTCTTGTTATTGTTTTGGCTTGTTTATAAATCGTTTGTTTTCTTCATAGATAGTGAAAGAACCCGACCTTTTGATGCAGGTTCCTATGTGACTCACGAAACAAACCACTTTGTCTATTTCTACTTGGATTCAAAAGCTGTGCTTCTCTTCAAATCAGGTTAAGCTTGGTGGTGACAGTGATAATGATGCTAGAGCTTGCTTGCCCTCTTTCTCTTGGTATGCATTTTATTTTTAAACTTGTGTGCAAATCATGTAGCTCGAGATTCGGTGTATATTTGTTTCGACTTGTAAACACATGAATGGAGTTGATCGGAGTGTTTCCCTCCCAGTTTTGGCTTTTGTCTATAAACGTAAATGGACTTGTGCCACTAATAATTGGTTTGAGTGCATGAAAGGTACCCATAACCCACCCTAGTTTGAAGGATCAAATAATGTAGATTTGTGTGATTTCTTTCTTGATTCTTTTGTTCCATCATAATTTACCTGGAAGTTAGGCAAGGATACCATTTGCTCACTTGGACCAGAGCCTTACTGTGTAGTAGCTAGAGTAAAATGGATCGAATACTAATGTACTCCGTAATTAATTGGGTGATGTACCCACAACTTTCCTCAGCTAATCAATTAGAATTTATCAGTATTGGGTTATGGATAGGAAGTCTACAGTCTACCCTCAATTCCTCAAATCAAAGCGTAATAATATATAGCACGAATAAACAATACCCGTTATTGGGTAAAAGGTGCAATGGCAATGGGGCAGCCAAACCCAATGACAGGAAGGTGAAAGAGAGTGCGTGCAGTGTGAGGTGTGGGACCGATGATTAGATGAGAGCGAGCGAGCGAGCAAGCGAATGGTGCGAGTCCAACAAACTGGGTAATATAAGTAGCAAAGCCACCCAGAGGAAACACTTCCAATTCCAAATCATCCGAAGATGCCAAATACCAAACCCCAATCATTATTTACCATCACAATTGCCCTAAACCTTCAATGCTATGCCACTTATAAGTTTCTCTATCATCATCATCATCATCATTTCAGCAGCAGCAGCAAAAAGGATACTTAGAAATTATTTCCGCACGGGTTTAGCTTCTTGATTTAGTAGACAATATTTGAGAGAAGACTATGGTTCGAAACTCGGCAACAACAATGGGGAGATTATGCGCCCCAACATTTTGGCCTTGTTCCGTGATTTACATCCTCTCTCACATACCATGTCGGACCAAGGTATGGGGGCTCTTGGAATTGGGTATTCAACCTAAGATAAGAAGAAATTGTTTCAATACAACTATATTGATTGTAGTCCAGTGGCATCAAATCCTTCCCTTTATACGGGAGGTGGTGGGTTCGAGCCTAAGTGGAGATACTGCATTGTAATAGAGTTAGTAGTATTCAAAAAAAAATATTGATTTTACGTTTCAAGAAGGCAAAAACCCTTCACTTGTCAATCAATAGAAATCGGATAACAAAACACTAGGTGGGATTTGCATTCTTCGAATTATCCGAATTTTAACTTTTGGTATATTTGAAAATAAATTTGGTTCAAATATCTACTCTTAAAACTTTATTCGTATTCAACTTGAAACCTAAATTTATCTGAAAATTTATTATAAATATAGGGAATTTCTTGTGTGTCAATTAAGGCAATAACTCATTATACCTGGTCTGTCCCAAAGTGAATGCTAATATCCAGTATGGATAATATACTAGGCCTGGGTCACATGGACCGGTCCAAGAGAGTAACTGGATCCAGAAGGTCCAAGAAGGAGACCCATTACAGAGTTACCAAAGAGTACAATAAGGAATAGACTTAGTGTTTGTAATATTAGTAGGATTAGGGCTTATTACTTATAATGTAACAAGGACTCCGAGAGTAACTGGACCAAGAAGGTCCAAGAAGGAGACCTAGTGCAGAGTTACCAAAGAATACAATAAGGAATAGACTTAGTGTTTGTAATATTAGTAGGATTAGGGCTTATTACTTATAATGTAACAAGGACTCCTAATATGAGACAGTCCATGATTCTTATTCCTTGTAGGGCTCTAGGCCCAAAATGTGTATAAATAGACACTTCATACATGGAGGAAATGACAAGCAATTCTGAGCAATACAATACATATATTCTCTCCTTATATTTTTTTTTCTACATTTTCCCATATATTCCCGTTATTCTAACGGTTGACTGCCCAAAAGTCAAAAAACCAACATTGGCGTCGTTTGTGGGGACTGACACAAAAAGCTTCGTACTTTCCTCTAAACTTGAGAAAACATGGTGATTACATGACAAAACACACCAACTGATCAACTAGTGAGGGACTTGCAAGAAACCCTTAATCGTCCCCCCTCTCATGTGCTATCCAACTAGCCAACTCTCTCCATCTCAAGGAACTCATACGAATACACACCATCGGTCATCGGCGTCCCACGGACCCAATCGGTCAAACTCCCACCCGAAATAGTGGAACTTGCTAAACAACTCCTGGAGCGTGGTCATACAACAAGGGATGAGTCCCAACTGGACCCCTCTCGAGCGAGCGTAGCAACTCGAACAGCTGCCCCTTGTGCAGGAGGACTTCGGGCAAGGGAATCAAATACAGAAGAAATTTCACAGGACATAGTAGAATGTTGTGGCGAAATCCTTGATCCCAATTGGTAGAACCGAGACCGTAGGGTAGCAGAACTCGCTAGGGAAATAAGAGACCCCCAAAAGAAAATCGATGGAGGAATCGACCGACTAACCACCCGAGCCCTATTATCCACTAGTCCGTTCACTTTAGAAAACAAGGATATCGTGCACCTAGGGACTATAAATGCCTAGCGATGCCCACATATGACGAAACGGAAGATCCTATTGATCACCTAATTGGCTTTCAACAAAAAATGATAGTAATAGGAGTAGAGGACCCGATGTACTATCAAACCTTTTTCTCGACACTTGGAAGAGTCGCATAACGATAGTTTTTATCATTATTGCCACCATCTATTAACTGCTTTGAAACCTTAGGTGAACGATTTCTAACATACTTCACGGGGAGCATAAAAACCAAAAAACACTTCATGACCCCAACCGCCATACGACAAAGAGAAACTGAGACCTTGAAAGAATTCTTGAGAAGATAATAAAAGGGAGTACAAAAGGTGGAGGATTTGGATGACTGTACAACTTTAATACTCTTCATGGAGGCCTTAAGATCAGGAGACCTATTCGCCAACCTACGAAGAGATACACCTAAGACATATGCCTAAGCTATCCAAATAGCCAACAAATATGCAAAGATGGATGAAGCCTTACGACAAAAGCAAAAGCAGGAAGCAAAGCGAAAGCAAACCAAGTACCTACAGAAGATCGACCAATCCCCGTAATGAAGAGAGCCGCATACCTAGGACCCAGCAAGTGTATGAGATACAACCACCATGCCCCACGTATGCAGGGGACCTGCCCTCGCCACCTCCCTTGCAACCAAATGACCAACCACATCGTGTTCGACTATTCGATAGGAGGCCTAAATATTGCTATTATCACAGGTGTATGGGACACACAATCGAGGAATGCATCACTCAATGAAAAGAAATCGAAGACATCATCCAAAGTGGGCGACCAGCTGCTCGTCTCAACCAATGGCTAAGGCAACCCAAGCAGGGACCCAATCCCTATATGATCGAGGAATAGAGTCCCCGCTGGAATGTCCCAATAGGCGAGACAATGAGTGTGAAGAACAGGAAGAGCGGAACTAGAAACACAAGCGCGCAATCCACTAGAGACGATATAAAAAGACCGATTGAGTGCGTCTGGAATTCAAAACGACACAAGAGATTTTAGTTATAGTTAGAAAGATAAATTCGTATAGTCAATTGTCATGTACTTTCGACCATTATAGTACAATAATAAAATTATTAGTTCGAGTATGAGATACAACCACCTCGCCCCACGTATGCAGGGGATTTTCCGCCGCCACCTCCCTTGCAACCAAATGACCAACCACATTGTGTTCGACTATCCAATAAGGGCCTAAATATTGCTATTATCATAGGTGTATGGGACACACCACCGAGGAATGCATCACTCAATGAAAAGAAATCAAAGACATCATCCAAAGTGGGCGACCAACTGCTCGTCCCAACCAATGTCTAAGGCAACCCAGGCACCCAAGTAGGGACCCAATCCCTATATGATCGAGGAATAGAGCCCCCGCTGGAATGTCCCAATAGGCGAAACAATGAGTGTGAAGAACAGGAAGAGCGGAACTAGAACCACAAGTGCGTAATCCACTAGAGACGATATAAAAAGACTGATTGAGTGCGTCTGGAATTCAAAACGACACAAGAGATTTTAGTTATAGTTAGAAAGATAAATTCGTATAGTCAGTTGTCATGTACTTTCGACCATTATAGTACAATAATAAAATTATTAGTTTGAGTTATCAGTGAGTCACTCTTACACCTTTCATTGATCATTCGGTCTTCTAACCGCCCAACTGCGACTGAAGATCTTCAAGGATATAGTTTAGACAAATCGCACCCGAACGCTTATAAGGTAATAATCAAGTTACGGTAGAACATACAGAGATGACGACCGAAAATAAAAACCTGACAAGGCCAGGTGTTGAAGGGTATGGGGTACGATCGAGAGTTATCGGTAAGAAGTCTAGGGTATAGAATAGGGGTTATAGGAGAATAGTCTAATAAGTAAAATGGTCTAAGGCAGAGTTTAAAATTCATGGGGTAGTTAAGAAAACGAGGCCTAAGAATAAGTTTAGATGATCCACAATTCCCATTAGCCAATGGAAGACATGTATACCCACTAGCCAGTGAAAGAAACGTATACCTACTAGGCAATGGAAGACACATATATCCACTAGCCAGTGGAAGAAACGTATACCCACTAGCAGTGAAGTATCTAGGATTTCTTTTGAGGGGGGGGGGGGGGGGGGGGGAAGAAAAG
>NC_044919.1:21540592-21581323 GCF_003576645.1 Ipomoea triloba | reverse complement strand
TCAAATACAAATATCAAATACGAATAAATTGTTAAATTACAAAATAAATTATAAATATTGTTGGATATAGGTGAAAAATAAAACGCATCAAAACTTTATAAAAATATTCGGTTAAATACAAATATCAAATACGAATAAATTGTTAAATTACAAAATAAATTATAAATATTGTTGGATATAGGTGAAAAATAAAACGCATCAAAACTTTATAAAAATATTCGGTTAAATACAAATATCAAATACGAATAAATTGTTAAATTACAAAATAAATTATAAATATTGTTGGATATAGGTGAAAAATAAAACGCATCAAAACTTTATAAAAATATTCGGTTAAATACAAATATCAAATACGAATAAATTGTTAAATTACAAAATAAATTATAAATATTGTTGGATATAGGTGAAAAATAAAACGCATCAAAACTTTATAAAAATATTCGGTTAAATACAAATATCAAATACGAATAAATTGTTAAATTACAAAATAAATTATAAATATTGTTGGATATAGGTGAAAAATAAAACGCATCAAAACTTTATAAAAATATTCATAACACTATATTTATTTTTTTTGAATGTAACTAACCCAATTACATTGTAATATCTGTACATGCATACTTTCTCTTGAAGCACAAAGAGTTAATATCGCCTCCACTAAGGCTCGATCCCGTGACCTCCCGTATGGGAGAGCCACTACACGCCATTTGAGCACAAGGCTAATGGCTTCATAACACTATATAAAACATAATTAATTTGATAAAATTATTCAAATAGAAAACACATTATAAATTACACATCTTATATATACATACATATATATATATATGTATATATATATATATTTATTTATTTATATAGAAATAGCTATATATGAACGTATACAATTAAAAAGGGAGAATGCAAATGTTAGGCATTTTAAGCGCCTAGAATTCGAACCCTGGCCATTTTCTAGACAAAATCGCATGTCTACTAACTCTACAAGCTTATCAATTGTTAATTTATATCTGTTTTCATATATTTATATATAAAACATGTACTATATATACATATATACATACAAAGGCTATATATGGCAGCTGCCCCCACAGTGGAAGACACATCCCCATCGAAAGGTGGAAGACACATCCCCACCGGAAGGTAGAAGACATATACCCACTAGCCAGTGGAGAAACGTATACCCACTAGGCAGTGGAAAACACATTCCCATCGGAACGTGGAAGACACATCCCCACCTCAAGGTGGAAGACACATTCCCACCTCAAGGTGGAATACTCATATACCCACCGGAAGGTGGAAGACACATCTCCACCGGAATGTAGAAGACATATACCCACTAGCCAGTGGAAGAAACGTATACCCACTAGGCAGTGGAAGACTCATATACCCACCGAAAGGTAGAAACACATCCCCACCACAAAGTGGAAGACATACACCTACCGGAAGGTGGGAAACATATACCCACTAGCTAGTGGTAGAAACGTATACCCACTAACCAGTGGAAGACATATACCCACCAAAAGGTGGAAACATATCCCCACCACAAAGTGGAAGACATACACCCACCGGAAGGTGGAAGACACATCTCCACCTCAAGGTGGAAGAAACGTATATCCACTAGGCAGTGGAAGACTCATATCCCCACCATGAGGTGGAAGACTCAAATGCCCAACATGAGATGAAAGTCTCGTATTCCCACCGTGAGGTGGAAGATTCATTTTTTCACCACTAAGTGGAAGACTCGTACACCCACCACTAGGTGAACAACTAGTATTCCCGTCGCTTAGTGGAGGATACACAAAACTAAGAACTCAAGGCGTTTAAAAAATAAACAAAAAAAAACAAAAGAAAAGAAAGGAAAAAAAAGAAAAGAAAAGAAGAGAAAAAAAAAACAAAAAAAAAATAAAAATCAGTCGGTCCTTGACCGATTGGAAATCATTCGGTTAAGACCGACTAGATCCCAATCAGTCAAGGCCGACTACCTCACCGCTCCAAAAAAAGTATAAAATAATAATAATAATAATAATAATAATAATAATAATAATAGATAATAAATAATGATTTTTTAAAATCTTAGAAATCTTATTTGCAGGTCGACTCAATTGAAGATGATCTCAAGAAAGAAGATGATTAGAAAACCTTCCTTAGTATACTTTCCAGAGACTTTGAAACGATGAAATCTCAAGAAAGTGGGGGACTGGATGATGGTCAATATACTAAGCCTGGGCTACATAGACCAACCCTTGAGAGTAATTGGATTTAGAAGGTCAAAGAAGGAAATCCAGTACAAAGTTACTGAAGAGTTTGATAAGGATTGGACTTAATATTTGTAATATTAGTAGGATTAGGGCTTATTATTTATAATGTAACAAGGACTCCCAATATGAGGTAGTCCAGAATTCTTATTCTTTGTAGGCCTCTAGGCCCAAAATATGTATAAATAGACCCCACACACATGAAGAAGGGGACAAGCAATTCTAAGCAATACAATACTTATATTCTCTCCATATATTTTTCCTATACTTTTCCTATATTCTCGCTATTCTAATGGTAGTATTGGACTGCCTTTAACTACCCAAAAGTCATAAAACCAAACTTTCTAAAGTTTTTAATGTTTTGCATCGAGTACATAGGCACAATTCAAACCAACACTATATTATTTCTAATGGGGGAAGGGTTAAAGCTCGGGACCTAAGGCTCTGAAGGGTGAAGGAGACGACTGATAGGGTAGACAAAGGATTTGTGAGGAAGGAGGGCGAGCATGGAGGATTTGATAGGGCGGGGATGCAATTTGCCGAAGACCGGCTAATGATCGGTCGACCGGTGACAAATATGTTTATTGAAGTTATTCAGTCGAATGCTTTTGTGGTGCAATTTAAATAATTAATTACCATGGAGAGAAGAAAGAGCTGGGGAAACTGAGGGAAGAAAGGCGGTCTGGTCAACCAAGGACCCGTAGCCGGATCAGGGGGTTGAAGCTGAAGGGTGATCAGGATGAGGCGATGCGCGGAAAGTGGTTTAAGAAGTTTCCTAAAGGCAGTTTGGGAAGTTCCTAAAGGCGGAGGCAGTTAAGCGTGGGTTTCATGTCATCCAGAGATATGGAAAGAAGCTCATAATAGATTAGGAAAGTAGCCAAATGTAATAAAGAAAGAAATCCTAAGTCGTTTATGGTAGTTTAGGGTTTGCCAATGGGAGAAATCCCTCCTAACTTGTATAAATAGAGGTGTAAAGCCTTGAGAAAGGCAAATCAATTCATAATTCAAGAGAGCCTGAGTGCTGCTCAAGTTTTGTACCAAATACTTAGTCGATTTCTGGTAGTGTTGGCCTGTCGATCGACCATCCGTGGTCGATAAAACGAACTTGGCGCCCACCGTGAGGATCGATACAAAAATTTAAGTGGATCTAACTGACTGAGAAGGTCGAAAGTATGTAGTGATGGTGACCACCTAGAGCCGTCAAGGTCAAGGAAGAACGCAACCCCAAGTGCAACTGAATGTTGCAGCTAGGCAAACCGTTTATCATGGGCGAGATATGCGTGAATGGATTAGCGGTCAGAATTCTTTTGGACCAGGAGAGCAAGAGCGAGAAAATGCCACGGCTGATGGAGAAGCTCGAGCTACGGAGGTACCTCCACCCCCGCTGCAGCTAGCGTCGGCGGCACAGGGGATCGTTGAGCAGGGAGACATATATGAGCGGGAGATAAATGCGCCTCAGAGGACTCAACCGCAGCAGTCTTGGTCTATTCGACCGGAAACACAACAAAGGTCAGTCGCTTCTCGTCGACCTGTAGTTCGGTCCAGGTCTAGGGGCACTCGCCGATCTACCCTTGATAGGCTTGGTAATTAAGGTGAGCCAGGTTAAACAAATCCAAGACTTGAAGGATCAAATGGAGGGAAAGAAAACCAATGCTCGGTCTTTCCTAAAGGCTTGCTCATTCTCTCCAGAAATCATGACTTACAAGACTCCGATGAAGTTTAAGCTGGCCGACCACTTGAAATATGATGGAACGGGTGATCCTAAGGAGCATCTGATAAGCTTTCAAGCTCGGATACAGATCGTTGGAGCTGAGGAGCCTTTGATGTGCAACGCCTTCCTAACCACATTGGTCAGCACTACGCAAAGGTGGTGCATGCGTCTGCCCGACCATTCAGTGAGTTGTTTCGAGTAGTTGGTCGAGCTTTACTTAACAAACTATGCTGCCAACTTGGAACCTAAGAAGAACTTCATGTATCTACCAGGAGTTAAGCATGACCCTAATGAACCAGTTCGGTTGTTCTTGACTAGATGGCAAAAGGAGGTCCAGACAATCGATGATCTGGAAGATAATATGTTGTTGATATTATTTATGGAAAGCCTGAGGTTGGGAAAGTTGTATACCAACCTCCATACTGAATAGCCGACCTCCTATGCCCAAACAGTCCAAAGAGGCAATCGGCATGCTGATACAGAGGACGAGATCAAGCAGAAGAGAATACAAGAAAGGTTGTATCGACCTAAAAAGCCTCGGGTAGAGAAGCAGCAAGAAGGGAAGTTTGATATGAGTCGGCTAGGCTGGCCAAAGACTGGTCGGAACCCTGAAAGATCGAGTATCCCACCTTTTCGTCAACAACATCATGTAGTTCAAGAAGTTCAAACTCTGCTTCTACCACTTGAATTGCGACCAGGTGATCAGCCCGAGACTATGGGTCAAGGGTAAGGAATTGGCAAGTATTGTCGGTTGCATCGCTTGACCACTCGCTGAACTGAGGAGTGTGCCTTCTTGAAGCAAGAAATGCAGGCCATCATCCATAATAGTGCACCGACTTCCTCCAACCAATGGCATAGAGGCTTGCCATGGCAGTGTGAGAACCCGAATCAATCTAAGGAGGGTAATCGCGATAAAAGAAAGTGACCCACCTCTGAGGAAAAAGTAGCTAATTAGAAGCACAAGAATGTGATCTATATGAACGTAGGTGGACTTGAGTGAGGAAAGGTCAGCACAAAAAAGGTATGCCGTGAACCCATTACTTTTATAGATGATGACCTACCCTTAGGGGTTGGTCCTCACCGAGATGCTTTGGTTATAACTATGGATATAGCCGGCACTATCGCTAGACGAGTGCTGGTGGATACCGGTAGTAGTGTCAATGTCCTATACTTGGATACCTTCAATAAGTTAGTGTTAGTGAGAGATGTTCTCAAGCAAATCAAGACTCCTTTGGCAGGATTCACGGGCGACTCAATAGAGGTGGAGCCTCTGTAAAGCTATTGGTCGAGCTAGGCATGTACCCCAATGTTAAGACTATGGAGATGGAGTTCGTGGTTGTGCACTTAGAGTGTTCTCACAATGTGATTTTGGGGAAGCCGGGACTAGAAGATTTGGGAGCTTTAATCTCTTTACAACACTTGTGCATGATGTTCCGAACGCCCAATGGAATTGGGATTGTACGGAGTGATTAGAAGCTTACTCGAGACTACTATTTGCGATCTTATCGCAATATGGGAAAGTCGGACTTTCGAGTTCATAGTATCACTAAGAAAGAAGATATGGCAGAGCGAATTTTGGAGCGACCTGAGCCGGTTGTCGAGTTAGAAGAAGTTGAGATTGATCTGACCCACCCTGAGAGACGGGCGAGAATCAGGATGGGCTTGCCGGAAGCCGTCAAAGAATCGGTCGTGCAAGTTTTGAGAAAATACTGAGCTATCTTTGCATGTGACCTTAGGATATGCTGGGAGTAGACTGATCTATAATCACTCATCGGTTAGCTGTCGATCCGACTTACTGACCTGTCGTTCAGAAGAAAAAACACCTCTCCATCGATCGTAGAGAGTTTGTAAAGAAGGAGATTGATGCGTTGTTGGCTATTGGGCACATTCGAGAGGTCAAATGTCCCAAATGGTTGGCCAATGTGGTACTCGTCCCAAAGCCACCCGCTTGGGGGATGTGTGTTAATTATACCGACTTAAACAAGGCTTGCCCTAAGGACTTGTTCCCTCTTCATGGATGCCTTTCAAGGATATCACCAAATTTTCATGAATACGATTAACGAAGAGAAGACCGCCTTCGTGACTCCGGACTTAAACAAGGCTTGCCCTAAGACTCAAGAAATTTAGAGATCTTGCATATCTTATTGGGGTGGAAGCCAAATCTGCATTGCAGCTTGATGTTCCTACAAGATAGAACAAGACATACATCATGCTGAACACTGCCATTCAATACCAGAAGGTTTTTTAGGCTTATGATGATTGTTATTCCTCATTTTCTGCTGACTTAGATGATTTTGTTCTTACTTTTCTAGATTGGCTTTCTGTTAATAGCATAGTCCTCCTTTTGAAAGGATTTTATGCGATGACTGTGAGAATATCTGGTTCTCTTTTTTTTTTTTTAAATCTATCTGGTTCTCTTTATGTCACTTCAAATACATTCTTTTTTGAAATTTCTGATTTGGGATGCATGTTAGCTGATATGGTTGGATTTGATGCAGGCTGTGAAAAGGTAAACTGATTTGAATGCCAATAATTTTTTCTAAGATTTATGTGTGAATGAATGAACTTTTTTCTGATTTTAGTCTATGTTTTTGTGTTCTTTTATGCTATTTTGTTTAGGCAATGGGGTCCCAAATGAAACAAAAGTTTGAAAAATATTTGGGAGATCCAGTAAAAATGAACTTCTTGATATTTTATGCCAATATTTTGGACCCTAGGGATAAGATTGAGTATATGTCTCACCAATTTGCCCAGTTATATGGTGAAGAAAAAGGCAAAGAATGCTTTTCAATGGTTCAAGAGGGAATGGTTGAGTTGTTTAATGACTATGCAGCCACCTACAGTGCCCCCTTTTGCAGTCTGCATCCTCTACTTTGCAATCTGAATTTGTTCATGTCTATTCTCAAAGTACAGTTGGAAAACCTCAGTCTAGACTTAAAAGCCAACTGAAAAAACAGAAAATGGAGATTGGTGGAAGTAGTAAGCAGACTGAATTGCAGATTTATTTGAGTGAAAATTTAGTGGAAGATGAAGAAAACATAGAATTTGATATGCTTAGGTTGTGGAAGCTTAACTGTGAGAGGTTTCCTATTCTCTCAAAAAATGGCAAGGGATGTGCTAGTTGTTCCCATATCCATAGTTGCCTCCGAGAGTGTATTCAGTACTAATGGTAGGGTATTAGATCCCTTAAGAGTTCCTTAACTCCTAAAATTGTGAAAACCCTAGTATGTGCACAGGATTGGTTGAGGGCACCAAATCACCCAATCTCTGTTGAGGAAAACTTGGATGAGGTTGAAAGATTAGAGAAGGGTACAATTCTTAACTTTCTAACTTTCTATACCTTTTATTTGTATATGTTTGTTATTTGTTAATGATTTTATATATCTTTTAGTGCGGAATTGTACACTGTAGCTGGTTCTTCACTCAGTTCTGTTGGAACACTACCCCCAATTGCTGTAATACATTTATATAATTTATCATTACTTTATTTTGATTGATAATGTTGTACTATATGTTGATTGTTGAGTGTTAAGGGATTTGAGGCAATCAAAGTGTTATAGTGTTACTGCTAAGTGGCTTGGTAACATTTTTGTAAATATTGCTACCATTAGGCAGTTAAGCACTTGCCACTTAGGTAACTGGTAAGCACGCCCATAATTCTACCAATGGAATTCTGGTATATCACTCTCCTAGTCTCCTTTCATATTGAGTTATTAATGATTAGTACTTTACTAACTTCATTTGTTGATTATGGCTATGATGATGCTTCCACCTAGTTTGAATCAAAGGACTTTGGGTTTGGTATGTTGCTTTGAGTTTTATTCCAAAACTCATGTAGCAACTTGCCCCCAATTCTACCTTGATATGCAAAAAAAAAAAAGCAATCTGAGCCTGCCTTAATTTCTTAGTAGAACTGTAATTCCTTATTTCTTTTATTTAAGTTTTGTTTGTCTGATCTTTAAGCTAATGATTTAAATATGACCAAGAAGAGGATGAGTGTGGAATGAATTATATATGAATGCTGATTGAATGTTGAAATTCTGAGTACTGAGTAGCTGATTGTTGAGTGCTGATTGTTGAAAGCCACAAATGAAAATGAATGTTGAAATGCTAAGTACTGAGTAGCTGATTGTTGAGTGCTGATTGTTGAAAGCCACAAATGAGAAATCCTCATTTTGATTTGTTGTGAACTGTCAAGTGTCAACTGGTTTTAGTATTTTGTAAATTGTAACTGTTATTTTGGATTTTGGAGTACTTAGGCAGTTATCCTATCCACTTGACACTTTGATTAGTTTTTTAGTTGGGTATTTTGGACTTTCTAGTTTCAACTTTGGACTTTGGACTTTGGACTTTTAATATTTTTCTATTTGCAACTTTGTAATTTCAAGTTTGTAATTTACAAATTACAAATTTAGATTTTAGTAATTTAGTTTGTAACTTTTTATTTTCTAAGTTGTAACTTGTAAGTTTGTTACAATGTTTCTTATAACTTTGTAAGTATAACTTAGCTAAATCTTTTATAGTTTATTTGTTTATGTTCATTTTTTAATTTTTAGTTTTTTTTTCCCGAACCCGAACAATAACAGAAATCCAATTGAATCCGGCCTAAATCCGAAAATGCAAAATCTGAAGAGAGTATCTAATAAAGTTTCACGGTTTGGATTTAAATATTGCCACCTGAACCCCGAACTGGTGGGCGGTCCATAGACCTGACGATCCGCCCGAACCCGCCCGATGCACACGCCTATAATTATGCTGCACAACTATAGATAATATTGAGGTGTGAGAGATCTAACTAAGAGGCATGAGAGATAAAAAAAAAAAAAGTAAATATGAGGCTAAAAAATCAAGGCGATATTCAACTACCCTTCTTTAAAGAAGGGTAGCGGAAAGTTTTTTTTTTTTTAATTTATTATTTTTTGCAACCGTTCTAAGTGGAACGATTGCGGAAAGTATATTTTAATTTTTTTTTAATTTTGTAGTTTTCGCGACCATTTTAAGTAGAACGGAGGCGAAAACTACCCTTGTTTGTTTGTTTTTTTTTTGTCAAACCGCGACTGTTTTACTTAGAAACAGTCACAGAATCTTGTTAAAATAGTTACAATTTTGTATCTGTGAATTTTTTTGTAACAATCTCCTACCCTTCTTTTAAGAACAGTAGTGAAATATCAGTCTCCTAATGAATATAAATATGTATATGACATATACTATTCAAGCTTATTGTATAGACACAATAGGTTCATTATTGCAATTAATAAGTGCTTATTTGTCTATATGTTTTCCCCTTTCAGTAAGCCTTTTTGTTTATTGATCATTCAAAATTTAATGAGATTAGAACTAAATTGTGTTATTTCACAAGGAGTTTGGATTTGGAAGCAAAGATGAATATTTTCATGCATTTTGGATGGAACTAGAGTCAAAAAGAACATTTTTTTATGCGTTTGAAGTCCATGGGAGTCAAGGAGAAGCGAAGAGGATAGATAAAACACTTCCAAGGGTTCCTAAGAGTGGTATTTTCAATGGTTTTGATTATATGGACAAACCAAGGCAAAAATAGAACAAGTGCCAAAAAGCTTAAATTCCTGCATAGATCGACCACTGTTGGGTATTTAGACGATATCCAAATTGAGTGATTCTTAAGCCATTGGAAAGAAGACTCAATGGGATAGAACTCTTATAACATTAAAGCTTAAAATAGAAGTCAAAGGGGTCAAAATCGTCTAGACTTACAAATTTTGTTCAAATCTGCAACTCTTTGATATTTTGATCATATCTCAGCCTAGGAATGTCCAAATGAGATGATTCTTGCGTAATTGGAAAGAAAATTTGAAGAGCTACAACTTTTGTGAAGACCATAAATCTAGAATAAGACGTTTTTAAGGTCAAAATACATGGACAAGTGCACAGCCGTGTCAGTGACCATGTGTTTTTGGCTAATTTACAGTGAAAAGTGCATTTTCTACAGAGTTGGTACACGGCCACTTACATGGCCATGTATGTGGCCATGTGGCACCTACTCTGTTATTATTTAAGTTCGTTTTGAGCATTTTGAACTCGGTTTTGACCCATGGTTGAACTCTAGACACTTTCTTCAACAAGTCATTTTGATACACCACGGAAGCTTTTGTGATTGCTTCATGACCCAAGGTAAAATGTTCTTCCCCCAACCTTAAGTGTTAAAGCATCAATAGAGTAATACCCCTAAGTTGAGTCTTATTTCTTTATTTTGTATTTATCTATTGTTTATATGTGTTTGTTCTACATTGTTGTCGTTTGCTTAGCTTCTTGTTGATTTTCTTGTGCTAGTGCCCAGTTTTGTGATTGCATATTGCGTGCCATAACCCCAATCCTCAGCGGAACAACATTTCACACCCATACACTCACCATCACTCATTTTTGCTACACATCAGCAATACTATAGTATCATTTTAATTCTACTACAAGTTTATTTGACAGTATACATATATGTCTGAGCCTTACTATTCAGTTTAGTTTTGTACGCACAATAGATTAATTATAATAATACTAATGTATCATTTTAATTCTACTATAGTTTCATTTGACAATATACTTATATACATGTTTCATACATACATGTTTCATACTACCATGGTGCACTGTATAACGATTGTTTCATCTTATCTAGATGAATTGATGAAAAAGTTTTGGCTTCTTTGTCTAGGTTAGACAGAAAAGCCCACTAGCTTCTTTGTCCATACTAGAAGGAGAAGCTCACTAGTTTCTTCATCCAGATCTAGACAAAGTAGTTATCTTCTCTGACAATGCTTGTTTGCTCGATTTATGACAAAGAAGCCTAACTACCATCATAGCTAAGCTGCCATGATAATTATTTGATTTAAAAAAAAAAATTTGAAGAAGATGATGAGTTAGCTTCTTATGTGGACAATGAATTGAATAAGATAAATAAATATATAAAGTTTCATCTTACGTGGTGGGTATTAGGACTCAATGTATTTGGGTCAGATTATGACTCTCTATTAGTGGGTTACTTGCTATTAGCGAGCTATTATAGGTCAATATGAGTTAAGTCACTTAATTGTAATGTTTTTACAAGTTTAAGAGGTCAACTGGATTAATTTTTTTTTTCATTTGTGAACCTAATTACGTTTTAGTATATAATTTAAGGCCTCTTAACTCTTTTTCCATACTATTTTTGTTACATAAATTCAAAATATAAAGTCCTCATAATTAGAACTAAAACTCATTACCAAATATGCCAATAATCTTGTGGTCTAGTAGCATTTGGTTGCACCCTCATGTGGAAGGGGTGGGTTCGTGTGAGCAAAGTGTTATGACGGTACATATAATCAATCCCTATCTGACTCCGTCGTTCTCGATATATTAGTTTGAACTCATATTTTATAAGAAATGTGATGGCGGTGCATTTACTCTCCACCGTACCCATCATGCATGCATGCATTTAATATACCTAAAACAAGTGGGGTTATAACCATATCTTATCTTATATACAATAAAGCCAAAAGATTTTGCCAATGAGATTCTCCCATTTTTCCCCCAAAACTACATTCCAAATATAAAAATATATATATATTTTTGAATACTACTAACTCTATTACAATGCAGTATCTGTTCATAACTACTTTCTCAACCTATTGAAGCACAAGAGTCAGTATTGTTTCCACTGAGACTCGAACCCACCACCTCCCGTATAAAGGGAAGGGTTTGATGCCAAAATTCAATATACTTGACCAATGTCTAACAATTCCTATTTTTGTTCATTTCATTTTTTTCCACTTGAGTTTATTTTTCTCTTTATCTTTTTGTACAAATAAAACTAATTTATAAAAAATATATCATTTAAAAGCTCTAATTAAGATCTTTTAAATGACATCCATATTGTTATATTTTTTTATTTTATATTTTTAAATAAATCTATAGGTACATAAAGTTATTACTTTAGTGTAAGACTTATATACATTAAACTTGATTTTTATTAATATATAGAAACAACATTATGAACCTACTATAGAATGAATGGAAATATTATGGTGTATATTTAGTTTAGCATTTTTGGACATTACGAAAACATGTAGGAGGATACGGAAGGGATACGCGATGAACTGCGGAACAATTGAATAATGGGTATGTAGAGTTTCATACGGCTGAGTTGTAGCATTTATAGAATGGGTTGTTGGGTTTGGGTTAATTGGGTTAGACCGATTTTGCAATCATTATTGTGTGGACCATGGTCCATACAACTGTGTGGACTATACTATCAAATAATTTACATTCAATATATATATATAATGTACTTTTAGTATAATAAAAATGTGCATTATATTTAGGAAATGTATATTATTTGAGTACTGAAAGTACATTAGTTTATATAATGTACATTTAGTATATTAAAAATTTACATTTTGTTATGGTCCACACAATAATTTTCCCTCATTTTAGCTCATAGTTTATATTGGTTGGATTTTAATATTGTAATAATACATATTATTGCAATGGGCTAGATTTAAATATTAGGTCTGACTATTTCTTTATCAAAATTTATAACTTGGGCCTTAACACATAAATATTTTGTAAAAATTTGTTATTTTAAATAGGATAAAGATTATTATTTTACATCTAATTTATATATATATATATATATATATATATATATATAATTGTTTTGTAATAATGTATGTTTAAATTCTCTTCTGAACAATTTTAAATTTAAATAAATATATGATAGAATTTAATTCTTTTGAAGTTTTTTAAAATTTAATTTAAATTGTATAATTCTATTTATAATAGTATTTTCATTCTTTTAAATGAAATCCATATTGATATTTTTTTTATTTTATATTTTTAAATAAACCTATAGGTACATCAAATCATTATTTAGTGTAATATTTATATACATCAAGCTTGGTTTTTATTAATATATAGAAACAACATTATCAACCTCCTATAAAATGAATAGAAATACAATGTATATTTAGTTTAGCATTTTCGGACATTACAAAAATATGTAGGAGGACACGGAAGGGATACGCGATGAATTGCGGAACAATTGAATAATGGGTATGTAGAGTTTTATACGGGTGAGTTTTAGCATTTATAGAATGGGTTGTTGGGTTTGGGTTAGTTGGGTTAGACCGCTTTTGCGATAATTATTGTGTGGGCCATGGTCCATATAACTGTGTAGACAATACTATCAAATAATGTACATTCAGTATATATATATATATATATATATATATATATATATATATATATATATGAGACAACCCCCTACATGAGAAATAAGACAAAATCGCTGCCATACAATCTAAGATTTCAACGGATCAGATTAGAATTGCACACTCATTCATTATTTGGAGAAAGTAACCGTGTATTAGAAGGATAAATGAGTGTAGAAGGGTAAAACAGTAAAAAACTCCAGACGCGCGTGCGAGAACAAAGGGATTGGGCGACTTTTCCTCTATCACAACGCACTAACGTCAGGCCCTAGAACTCCACCCGGAAACGAAACCCTCGACCTACGATCGACAAGCTTCCGGAGAGCAATGATCACAGCCGTTTTGAGACGGTAGATAGGGCGAGCAATGGCCGGAGAAAAGCGAACAACGAAAAAACGTAGGGCACTACGAACGCAACCAGGTTCTCAAGGTACCATAGACTTCTTTAGACCGTTTCCTATTTTCATTTTGGGGTTTTTTTTCCTTCTGCGGTTGCTGATGCACGATCGGCTGCTGCCCCCATGAACGGGCTGTTAGGGCTCCGATCAGGAGACATGCACAGAGGCTAGTCTCCGTTGCCGGGAAGAATTGTATCGGTTGCCGTTTAGTGTGCTCCAAAAGTACACAGATGAATTGACCGGGTTTGAATTTGAGAATTGGGCATCCATTGTAGTTTATGTATGGGTTCATTCCCGTATTGAAATCTAAGAAATTAAAGAGTGGGTAGACCGGGAGTTGAGTAGACTGAATTTGGGAAAAATACAAAGTTGATAGAGGTGGGTAAACTAGTATGAGATTCGTTATAGTAGTCCCCATCCATAATGTTCCAAATCGTGCTTTCTGAACCACATGATGACAAATTTGGGGCCTACACTGAAAGCTGTTCTCCAGTTTAAAAAAGAGAAAGATGGACTTCAACAGTATATTAAACAAAGATTACAGTGCACAAATAAAGCATATTAATTTTCATAGGCATATTAACAGTTCTAAACCAGACAACAAAGTGGCCATTATATATGTTTCAGCATATTGAAAATTATTACATTGTGTGTTTTATGTATGGCTTGTATGCACACTCTGTGCAAAATTTAAGACTGCAACTCCAATTAATAGCCAAACCATGTTTACTGTATTTATGGCTTATTTATGGCTTGAATGCATGTGCACTGTATTACTAATCAAATTAAACTGTAGGATGAATGCATGTGCACTATATTACTAGTCAATTTAAATTGTAGTTTTTGCACTGTAAAACGAATACTGACATTCAAAAATATTCTAAAATGCACAGGTTCGAAACGGCGTCTTACAACTCCCACCAACGATCTAGAAAGGACTAGGAATGATGATGATGACTTCGTCAGCCCCCCACGCGCATTCTTAAAAAGACTGGAAGCAGACCCAGCATGGATGCCCCAGACTATGAATTAAGGAAAGAAGAGGAGGATAGGTTCCCCAGTATGAAGACGCGAGTAACAGGAAAGGCACTTGTAGATGCCATAAAGGACCTCAACGCCCGGCAGCGTAACGCAGTGGCAGTAATAGGATTCCAAGATATCCTAAACCTCTAAGTCAAGCACACGCCTAAACGTTTGGGTCGTTGGCTGCTTACAAACTTTGATCCAGATACAATGACCATACAGTTGCAGAATGATAAAATCCTCCACATTGGGGAAGACGATGTGCAGAGAGTATTTGGAATGCCACGAGGCAAAACTAACGTGACAGACAGAGATCCGAACGAAGTCACAAGGACACTTCTGGAATGGAGGGGCAGCTTTCTCACAACAAAGAACTTTATAACACCAACCATGGTGAGTGAAAAGCTAGGAGAATACCCTGAAGGCTGCGAGATCTTCAAGAGGCACTTCTCTGTACTGGTTGTGACCACACTAATCCGGGCAATGCAGAACGGTTACTGCCACCAGCTGTTTGTTGATGATTTGGATGATGTGGCACGCATCCCAAACCTAAATTGGTGTAAATACCTCCTCACAAACCTTGTAGACACCCATGATAAATGGAAAAGAGGAAAACACAAAAGATTCAGCGGTCCATTACTTTTTCTGACGGTAAGCAAGCTACGCATTTTGAATATTATTAATGGGGGCAAATAGATGAAAATACTGACTGTAATATATATTGCTGTGTTTGTGGCCCATGTAGGTGCTTTATATGGACAGAGTGACGTACAACGGGAATAGGGTACCCCGACAAGTCCCACGAATCAAAGGTTGGACCTGCCGGATAATGAGGGACCGACAGTTTTCTAAGATCAGAATGGGAGGATTTGGGACAGGCGAGCTGTTGGAAGCAGATTTGGAAAACCAGGACGAACCCGCACCATGTGAGGAGGTTAGGGTAAGGAGGAATACTGAATTCTGCTTATGAAAACTATATAAGGGCAAAATCCTAATCACTAATGCGCACAGAGTTAAGTTGTTAGCTGCACATGGGTCCTTGGACCATATTCTGTATAGAGTACTACCAAAAAACATTACTGCCTGAATAGAGCGTGAATAGAGCCTTCAAAAATTGATAGTGCACACACTCCTGAACTAGACTTCTTAGAGGTTATAAAATATATAACATAATAGAAGGTTAATAAATGCTTAACAACATGCACGTTTTATTGCCCTATAATGCACAAAGGTAGTTGGTTTAGTACTACGCCCATATGTTGTTATAAATTCTGTAATATGCAGATACACCTGAACTCACCTGCACACAGCCTATCAAAATTGCACACACAACATCTAAATAATTTTAAACGATACCGAATATGCATATTAATTTTGTGGTATATTAATTGCAGAATTTTGAAGAACCGGCCTCTGAGAAAATGACAATGCTGAAGGCCATAGTGTTTGATTTGAAGAAATTATTAGAGAAGACGGATGATGCTACTGTGAAAGAAGGAATGGTAAGGGAAATACAACAAACAACAGACGCACTGGTTGGAATGATGGATACAGAACCACCAAAGGACACTACTAGCCCAGAGAGCAATGAAGGCACAGATAGCTAGGACGAAGAAGAATTTTGGGCAAACCCCGACAACATATGGGTTGTGGAGGATGTGGAGAGAGCTGCGCTCCAGAGAAGTGAGGGTACCGAGATGCCTAGTTTTAGCTTGGGATTCACACAGATGGAGAACAATGAGAGAATGGAAAACATTGAGAATATTGCTCCAATAACAGAGGAAGTGGAACCACAGGGACGTACTCCAACAGCTGTAAACATGGAAACTGACCAGGACTGTACACCCGAAGTAGTAAAGGTTGCAACACCTAGCGGTGACACAATAAGCACCCCAGCAGAGGTAAAAATCTCCATCTTGGATAATAATAGTTACTAGCATATATTTTAACATACTGCAAATCATAGAGGTCCATGTAACGAATTGTACACACCACTGTGAAATGGTCATTCAGAATAATTTAACGCATGTTTTTCACCAGCAAATGATTGGATTCCATGGAAACGAGCAAAAGAACCTGTGCGAGCCCCCATTCGGTGCCCCGACCAAGATGGGACGGCCCCAAAGGAATGAAGCTGACCGAGAAGACGGCGAACTGGATATGCTCTGCCAATACCTAAGCCAGATAATGGGCATCGAGTATGAAGAAATACCACAGCCATACGTCATCAACCAGTGGATTGCACAGAGCGTGAACAACGACATGTAATGGATTGAGTTGCGAATAATATGTTTATTTGTTAAAACAGTAATATGAAGGCCATAATATTATAAAACTTTAACACCACAACACAATGCAGGTATGAGGTGCTGTTCACTTACCAAGGTAGAGTTGCACGGTTGTTTGACTTCACATCCCTACTAATGGAGAATGAGGTATCGGTTGGGATCATCACTGTGTGGGCATGCATCTTAAATCACCGAGAGCATCACAATACAAACGGCTCGGCAAGGAGAGTGTTCGCCTCACCCACCACAACGGTATAATTCTGACCCTTCAATAACTACAAATACTACTCATTCTGACCATGTTAGCTAATAACGAATCAATGAACACAGCTCCACACTGTAGTGACCCCGAAGAAATCAAGGAGACAACGGTTGGATTGGTTCTGTTCTAGGCTGGCAACTGATTTCGAGCCCTCCCCGTACAAGAGATGGTCAGATATAGACATGGTAAATGAGAATCACACCCTAATGTCAATATAAGTACTGCAAAATTTCATTCACACATATTACAAATACACACTGAGTTAGACACGGAGGCACACACCTTAGAAAGGGATATGATACTGAGCCACGTGCACAGAAGATTATGCACACAAGTACTCAGCCAAGTGCACACCCCCTATTATGCAGTGCCACTGTTGCATAGGGGAAATGCGCGAAGTGCACACAGCGTATTATGGTTTACAGTAAGTGCACAGGGGTACTTAAGCAGGTGCACCCATATAGAATGTAAGTTATACAAATGCATGCACATCATGGATAACTAGACTGACTTTGTGCAGGTGATATTTCCAATACTCTAGTCACAGCACTTCTACATCATAACCTTCAACATGCTAAAGATGAAAATTGAAATCATCGATAACTCATCGAAAAAGGATACAAATGACAACAGATATCTGAAGATCCCAGAGAATCTGGTGAGCATTATCCCCCACATTTTACAGTTAATATGCAAAACAGTAAACTAGAAATTGAAAGTGCTAACATGTTTGCCTGCAAAAATGTGAACAGATTGACCTGTTCTCCACACACTTGTATGACGAAGGCGAAGTGAAAAAAAGCGGTGATATTGCAAGGGTGACCCCAACACGTATGCAAATGTCGTGAAGAGACAACTTTAACCATGTAGATTACGGAATCTACACCATGCGGCACATGGAGACCTTCCGAGGGCAGACATTCAGCACATGGAAGTGCGGGCTCGTGAGAGGTGATCGTGCACATCTACGCAATCTACGAATGATCTACCTGCGGGAAATTCTAATGGCCGAAATCAACGAACTCCGAGATACCAACATTAAGAGGGCAAGAAAATTCCAACATGAGCTATTCCTAAGCTATGTCACAGAAGGCAAGTGAGAAACCGAAAATGATGAACACTATTGCAAAAGCCTGCTTATTATTTTTGAAAACATGAATAGTGAGACAGTAGACCGAAAACAATGGGATATTTATTTTTTGGGGTTCTAGACAATGGGTAAGATGCACAGGGCGACCCAGTACAGTGGTCGTAGTTGCTTAATGTTTTGGTGAATGTGATTTAGTGAACTTGTGTAAGCATGTGCTTGTTTTTATGAAATGTGTGAACAGGTACAAAGAGAACAGCGAAATATACCCACCAAGAAGATGGTGTGGATCTAATGTGCACATATTGTTGTAATTAATAAGTTTAACTTCACACGTACTAGCATTGAAGGTGCACACACGTACTGCTAGTAGATGCACACGGCCACAGACGTGCACAAAGTACTGAAAGTAAAAGCACACGGGCGAAACTCTTATTTTAGCAAAGAAATTGACAAACAAAAGAAAGTGACAAAAGCAATGAAGAATGGAAACTGTTAAGCAACAATAAATGCACACGGTAATGAGAGTAAAAGCACACAATAATGAGAGAAGAAGAGTAAATGCAACGCACAGAGTAATGAGAAAAATAAGAGTAATGAGAGTAAACACGTGCACACACATATGACAGTAAATGCACAGAGAAGTATTATACTAAGAGTACGTGCACAGAGTAACGACAATAAAGTGCACACACCAATGACCGTCAAGGGCGGAAATGCACATAGTAGAAACCCAACATATACACACGTACACCTAGATTTGAAAGTAACTGCACACGGTCGAACCACCTTAACTATCCAACAAAATAGTTAACTTGCTAAAAAATGGGAACGAAAAAAATATACTTAACCCGAAATTTTGTTCAGTATTAAACAAAAAGAGTAACAAATCCGTATAAAGAAAAACGTATAAAAACAGCAAACAATAAAATGCAATGGTTGGAAACTACGCGTTGGCCTTGGACTTTGCCTTGGAATTTGCCTTCGCCTTCAATTGTGCTTGCAAATTTGCCTTGGATTTTGGATTTAACAGGCAATTACGGGTGTCATGTCTATTGCATTTATGACACGTGACACACTCATGAGTAAACGACCCAGCTTTCTCCAGAGCGAGCTCTTTTGCAGTTTTGAAGCGCTACCCAGACCCCTTATTCTTAGCAACAGTAGGAGGGTGGACAACAACCTCTGAAGACGTCAGAACATCACCAAAGGAACGAATTACACCTGACTTACCCACTGACTTCGCCATTGTACTATCCGCATCGACAAATGACATTTTCAAGTCCTTCAAAATACGAGACAACTCCGATACACGATCAGAGTTACCACCAGCAAGTCCAACGCAACTATAAAAATCATTCCAAACCTCCTTCATGGCACCATTGCTAGACTTCCCAGCCAAAGAAGGTGCATCGTGCACGCCATCTATATCATAAATCGGACGCTTATAGGCATCACGTGTCCACCAAGAGACAACATAGGACGCCAGAATGGATTCCACACGAGCATCCTTGAAAACAAGAAAAATATGCCTACAAAGCAACCCAACACGCTCAAACATACGACACGAACAAGAAGCTGTAGTTTCAACCATATGAAACAAAACAACACAAACAACACCATTTCCACCCTTTACTTCAACGCGTTTTACATCACCATCCACCGCAGCAGACAAGACTCGACACTCAAAGCAGTCAGCAACAATCTCTGCCTGCACATCATAGAAAACAGTAATGGTATAAACGGCAGCAGCATAACGCTTAATAGCCAAAGGCGTCTTTACCACGGGCAAATATCCCTCACATGAAGCATCGAGTTTAGCTTGCTTATGCCTTTGACTATCGATCGCACCTTCAAAGTGAATGAAAAACTCCACTAAGCTTGCATGGCAATTAGTGCAGCCCCCAAATGAACTATTATGGGATTCGGAACGAGATGTAGTCCGCACCAAACCACTCATAGGTAAATCCCGGAAGAAAGCAGGTATCCAAAATGCACGCAACTCAAACATCAACTGAAGCCAAGGTATCCAAAATGCACGCAACTCAAACATCAACTGAAGCCACCTATGCTCAACAAGACCATGATCCTCCATAATTTGAAGCCATTTAGACTCAAACTGACCATGATCCTCCATAATTTGAAGCCATTTAGACTCAAACTGCTCTATCGTTATACACTCATCCCACACAATAGCGTTGAGATCCCGACGAAAAGGTTGATCATTGGCAAGCACCGCCCGAACCTTGTCACCCACCTTCGTCATAATATGCCACATACAAAATCGATGTCGTGCTGACTTGAAAACACTTGGCACCGCTACCCTTAAAGATGCGTCTTGATCGGTGACAACGTATGTTGGCTCGTGCCCCATAGCTCGCTTGAAATTATCAAGCAACCAGACATATGAGTCAACATCCTCCTTCGCAATCAACCCAGCTGCAAACGTCACTGATTTCTTGTGATTATCCATACCAGTAAATGGAACGAACACGAGATTATACCTACAGGCATGCCAGCTACGTACATTAGAAACAAAACAAACGAAAACGAAAGTGCAGAAGGACAGAAAATAAATTTATTACTAATAGCAGGTGCACACACTGAGTACCTAAAAGGCACATACAATGCACTGTTCACCGGGTACGAATCCACAGGGAGGAAAAATAAATGGATAAACACCCCCCCCCCACCCCCAACCAGAGAACAATAAAAAAAAATGCAGTAACAACACAAAACATAATCATTCAACTAGTGGAAAATCATGACATGCAAAATATGTGCACACACATACCGCCAACAATGCACATACCAATATATGTTGTGCTCAAACACAGCACAATCCCAGAAAGACAGAAAAGATGCACATAAATGTGTGAATATATGCACAAACCTGTTAGTCTTATACGTAGCATCAAAGAACACAACATCACCAAAGCACGCAAAATTTCGCCGCGCAGTAGGGTCATCCCAAAACACACGCGAGAGCTGATCGTACTCATCCACATCATAGTCAAAGCAAAATGTAGACCACAACTCCTTCTTATGAAGGAACTTTTCAACAATCAACTGTGCATCCCCCCCACTAATATACGCCATTAAATCCCGCTTAAAATTCTGGAAGTCTACACCAATGGCCCCGACATCAACAAAATCCCCCACCATCTGCTTATAAAGCTTGAATGACTTAACCGGACCTATATTCGCTCTTGCACAATTAGCAACAAAGGTTTGATGGCCCACAGACAACTTACGATTAACCCTCATGAAAGGCTTAGCCAACTCTGAGCACAAAGAATGTGTGTGCCTTATCTCAAAAGAAAACACAGAATGCCGCCCATCAACCATATGCTTCAAAATGATCTTGGCATTACAACCAACGCTATTCGTAACCCGACGTCTCTTCGGTGATATGGAACTGTCACCGACCCCCTCACCTACTGGACAAACATCCTTAGCAGGCTGCTTGAAACCTTCACGGGAACACACCAAATACTTCCTCAACACATTACCTATCCTATCCTTTGTTTCAGTGCTACGACGAACATCAAACCCAACCGTACAAGCATACTGGACATAGAAGTCCACACCATCATCCAACTTGCTAAACCGCTGACCAACATAAGGCTGGCTATCTTTATCACAACTCGGAATCCAATATTTTGTCCCTCTAAGGGAGAGATTCATAACACAATCATTGGGCGTACCACTCCTACCTGACAAACCTTCATCATCACAAAATGATGCTGCTACATGCGAACAGAACCCAAAAAAAAAAAAGAAAAAAAGAAACCAACTTAAGTAAACGAACATAATGCAGCACCCAACAGCATTTGAATTGCACAAAGACGACAGAATGTGCATGGGGCCTGTGAAAACTGTATGACATGCACACAAATGAAAACACGTATGCACACAGCCGCGAAATCCAGAAAAATATTGACAGCCACCAACACCGTGATCCCTACGACGACGGCAAAGCAAAAAACACGGGCGAACCCAAAAACAAATAATAATAAAGAACAACTAAAACATACCTCCATCACCAAACTCCATGACCGAAAAAAAGAAGCAATGCCGCAAAGAACAAACGGAATGGAAACGCAAAGGGAACCGGCAATACTGGACGGCAAAGCAATAAAATAAAAATCTAATCCTACCAAAATTAAAATACCTAAAATAATGCATTAGAATCCCAGACTAAAAATAAAACATCTAAAATTAGTATACAACCCTTTCTAATTAAAATTAAACACAATATAAAGGAAAAAAGGATTAATCTCAACCATCAAATAGTATAAGATGGACGGCTCCCAAATTGTCTTATTTCTCATCTAAACATGATGTCTCATATGATTACAATACTATATATATATATTTAGGGTCAGGTTCAGGTGCGGCCGTGCGGTTCACACCACTCAATGTTACGAAATACACCACTCAATGTTAAGAAATACCACACAAATATGCACTGTGGTGTATTTCTTAACATTGTGGTGTGTTTCATTGTGGTGTGTTTCTTAACATTGAGTGGTGTATTTTGTAACATTGAGTGGTGTGTGACCGCACGGCCGCACCTGAACCAAAATCTATATATATATATATATATATATATATATATAATGTACTTTTAGTGTATTAAAAATGTGCATTATATTCAGGAAATGTACATTATTTGAGTACTGAAAATACATTATTTTATATAATGTACATTTAGTATATTAAAAATGTACATTTTGTTATGGTTCACACAATAATTTGCCCCGATTTTAGGCCGAAGATGATCCAACTGTAACAATAGTTAATAGTATACTTCATATATTTTGTTATGGTACTTGTGATTTGGAGTATTTAAATGGTCGTGCTATTTTAGCACCAACATTAGATGTACTTTATGAGATCAATGAGTATATGAGTAGCTTGAATTCAACTAAGGTAGGACGTATTTCAGTTCTGATTATGTTTATCAATCGGATTCTGGTTCATACATTGGTTCAATTGCATACCTAGAGTTTTTTAATGTGTTAAAATGCTCAGGGATTTCAAATCATTATCTTACTTTAAATCTGAGGTCTCCAATCATGTTTTTTACAGAACATTGATCATTCAATCGGTTTGTGTAATGGCATGAGATTGGTTTATAATTAGTAAATTAGGAGATCGTGTTATTGAATCAAAAATTATGTTAGGAAATAATTTGGGTACTTGAGTTTTTATCCCGAGGTTGACATTGATTCTTATTGACTTTTGACTCCATCAGATCCTCGATTATCATTTAAGTTCCAAATTAGACAATTCCATCTAATGTTATGCTATGTAATGACAATAAATAAGAGCCAAGGTTAAAGTTTTTCGAATCTTGGATTACTTTTGAAGAAACACGTTTTCGTACTTGGACAACTGTATGTAGCTCTATCTAGAGTTATCAACCCTAAGGGTCTTAAATTTTTATTTTAGGCCAAAATGGAGAGTACTTTTCTTCAACGACAAATGTTATGTACAAGAATGTGGAGTATTCTTCTTCAACAGTAAATGTTGTGTATCAAGTAGTTTTTAAAAATTTATAATTGGATATATATAATTATTTCAATTTATGTTTACATCTACCGATATTTATAACTTTTGTAAATTTGGTATTATTTTGAAACATTTTGTACTTCATATTTCGCATTAAATAATTATATGTTTTCTTAAGATGTGTATTAGTAATTAAATATTTAATTATAATAAGTTTAATTTTCATCCCGTGCATCGCACGGGTGCAATACTAGTATATGTAATATCAAGGATATGTATGAAGTCAAATTCCCTTATCCGATAACGCTCTGATGGCCGGCGAATCCCTTTCGTCGCAACCCAACACCGAAGAACAAGATCAGCTTGATCGGAGCACGAAAAAGACGAAAACGTCAACTGAATCTCCGATGGGAGAACCTGTACCAAGTGATAATGGGGTCTCAAGAGGTGATGCCAAGGCAGATACGCAAACTGGAGCTTTATCCTTCAAGCAGATAGTGGCAAACGAGACGATGCAGAGTGAAGCACAGTTGGAAGATGAACTAGATCTGGTCTCAGAAGACGAAGAGGAGGCAGATGATGACATTGACGCTAGCTGTCCGATCATTAGACTCACAAGAGAGGAAAAGGTAAGGTTGAGAAGCAAATGGAAGCAAACTCTCATTGTGAAGGTGATGGGCAGAAATATTGGATATGCATATCTGCTGAGGAGACTCACGTCGCTATGGAAACCCAAAGCCAGGATGGAACTGGTAACGGTAGACAACGGCTATTTCCTGGTGAAATTCGCTTCTATAGATGACTATGAATTTGCCAAGTATGGAGGGCCATGGATGGTCCTAGACCACTACCTCGTTGTCAAAGAATGGAGGCCGAACTTTGATCCGTTCATAGACAAAACGGAGAGCATGATCGTGTGGATAAGGTTTCCATGCCTACCGGCGGAATACTTTGACCATAAATTCCTGATGAGAGTTGGGGCAAAGATTGGCCGGCCGATCAATATAGATACGGCGACAAGTCTGGTGTCGAGGGCGAGCTTTGCAAGAGTATGCGTTGAGGTAGACATCACCAAACCGCTTCTGGCCAAATTCACTTTAAAGAACAGAGTTCGTCCAATAGTGTACGAGGGCCTTCATCTTATAAACAGAGTTCGTCCAATAGTGTACGAGGGCCTTCATCTTATATGTTTCAAGTGCGGCAGATATGGGCATAATGCAGAAAATTGCAGTCTGAATAGAAAGGAGGACAATGCCCAGAATGAGAACGCAAACGGCGAAGAACGAACGACGAGCAGCGCCGGCGCCGATAACGGTCAAAAAAACAGAGGAAATGGTAAGAGTTCGGACCATACGGGACTTTCCTTAATTCACCCTGAACTTACGGAGGACTATGGCTCGTGGATGGTAGCACACAAGCCAAAAAGGAATTACACCAACAATCAAGGAGGCAGATATAACGGAGGGAAGGAAAATGGAAAGAAGGGTCAACATGAGAATACAGGAGGGAAGGAAAATGGAAAGAAGGGTCAACATGAGAATACAAAAGGAAAAAACATAAATGCGCAGCAGGGATCACGGTTTGCGTCGTTGGCTGATAATGCTAACGAGGAAGAAGAGTTTCCAGCGGAGAATGTGAGCAGCGAACCAAGCGGGAGAGGGAGTCAGAATCAGGGTACCAAACGAGGAGGCCCATCAAAGGGAAAGAGGCCAACGGCCCAAGTCTCAGAAAAGCAAATAACTGGGAACAATGCCCATGGCATGCACAGACGTCAAACTGAGATTGGAGAGCCAAGCAGTAGGATAAACAATAATAAGAGAGCCCATGAGACACAAGTGAACCAGGCTGGAGCTGCAACGGAGCATACTTTAGTTATGGGAGATAAAAATGGGCCCAGGTCTGTTCAAGTGTTCGAAAATGAGAAGGAGAACGATGTCAAATGCATGGCAGGGTCGCAGCTCTTCTCAGAACACTATGGCGACCCACCGGACGGGGAATACACGGATGCGCAGGAGCGGTTGGATCCTGGTGCTGATGATGTGAGCCTTGAGGAAGCGGAGGCCGCTACCATGGAGCTTTGAGGTGTGGGGGTTCCTTCCCTTTGTTTTTGGTTGCTTTGTTTCTCTTTTTGCCGTGTGTTTCTTTTTTGGTGTGTTTTGGTTTTCTTTTCTCTTGTCTTTTTCCATGAAAGCTATCACCTAGAATTGTCAAGGCGCAGCGTCTAGGAATTTTCTCAGAGCTGCGAAAATGCTAACGAGCAAACACCACCCGGACATTCTTTGTTTAGTAGAAACTAAAATGTCTGGCCACAACGCGGACTCCGTTTGCACCAAACTTGGATTCGATAAGTGGGCGAGAGTGGAGGCGTTTGGGTTTAGTGGAGGCATCTGGATCCTTTGGTCGGATGTGATAACAGTTGAGGTCCTCAATTCCCATCCTTAGTTCGTGCATTTGAATATCACGGAGGTCTCCGGGAGAAGATGGACCTTCTCAGTAGTGTATGGTAGTCCCTCACTGCATCTTCGTCGGCGCTTATGGAGCACGCTAAGCAGAAACAAGGTAAGAGTGAGCAACCCTTGGCTGATAGCAGGCGATTTTAATGCTATCGTGAATGGAGATGAGTGCTCAAACCCGGAGAATCAAGGAAGTCATAGAAATGGAGATTTTAGAAACTGGATCTTTAGTGAAGCGCTCATTGACCTGGGCTACTCGGGTACTAAGTTTACGTGGAGGCGGGGAAGGGAAGAAGGAACTTTTAAAGGTGCCAGACTGGACCGTGCTCTATGCTCGATGGACTGGTTGGACCGAATGAAAGATACAAAGGTCTACCACCTAACGGCGTTTGGTTCTGACCATTGCCCAATTATGATCGATTTTGATTCGAACGGAAGAAAAAGGGATTATAAATTTCAGTTTCAAGGGGCCTGGACGTGCCACCGTTCATTCCTAGATCTCATTCAACAACACTGGAACACGGAGAATACGGTCTGGTATAACAAAGATGAAATGGCTACAAAGCTACAGGACTGGAACCGAAGTGTCTTCGGGAATATCCATGTTAGGAAAAATAAACTGTTGCGTCGTTTGGACGGTATTCAGAGGCAGATGGGTCATGCGAACCATGCTGGGCTATATAAACTTGAAAGTAAAATCCGGAAGGAACTCGAGGAAACGCTGCACCAAGAGGAAATCCTATGGTTTCAACAAGCTAGAGAAGAGTGGATTGTGTCTAGGGATCGCAACACGAAATTCTACCATGCTGCGACAAAAACCAAAAGGGCTAGGCAAGGAAGGCATAATTTCCTAGATGAGGAGGGTAACCCGCTGGTGGATGAAAAGCAGATCGAGAAAACAGTTCAGGACTATTTCACTGGAATTTTTACGAAAGATATCGAGGCTGACATTGAACACGTTCCAAGAGGCCGATTTCCTACACTGGAGGAGGATGACTGGAATAGATTCAATGCTACCTTCGACCTTGGGGAAATCAAAAGAGCCCTCTTCGAAATGAGTCCGTTGAAAGCTCCGGGCCCGGATGGATTCCATGCATCTTTCTATCAAAAAGCTTGGAATGTAGTTGGAAACTCGGTTTCCAAACAGGTTGACATCTTTATGCAGATTGGAATGCTTGAAGAAGGCATGAATGACACTCTCATTTCCCTCATCCCGAAAAACAGCTGTCCTACAAGCGCTAGCCAATACCGCCCGATCAGTCTTTGTAATGTTATCTACAAAATCATTACAAAAACTATGACGAATCGCATAAAACCTATTTTAAGAAAACTGGTTGGGCAGGAACAAAGTAGCTTTGTGCCGGGAAGACAAATTNGTGGGTTGGGTCTGCGATCAGCAAAAGACATGAATTTGTCATTCATGGCAAAGCTTGGATGGCAAAT
Organism: Ipomoea triloba; assembly: GCF_003576645.1. NCBI lineage: Eukaryota > Viridiplantae > Streptophyta > Magnoliopsida > Solanales > Convolvulaceae > Ipomoea > Ipomoea triloba. Next base: position 21,553,671 of record NC_044919.1, on the reverse strand, counting down.
CCTCATCAACAAAGATAGCCTATGGGTCAAAATCCTGAAGGAAAAATATAGTCATGGTAAGGCAGGAGTGGAGGTGTTGTGCGATAAAGCAAACTGCTCCAATGCCTGGAGGGGAATTGTTGCGGCAAGGAATATAACTCTAAAAGGGACCAAGAGCTATGTTAGAGATGGAAGGGCAACTCATTTTTGGACAGATGCATGGATACACGAAATGCCGTTGGCACCCTTGAGTCCCATGCAAGATAGCAACTCATGCAACGATAGCCTCGTGCGTGACTACTGGAATACCTCTACTGGATGGGAATGGGATCTTCTTCCGAATTTACCGCCTGAAATCAAGAACCGACTGGAAGGGGTCACCTTGTACGACGGTGAAGGTAGCGACGAGTACTACTGGAGCAGAGAAGCCAACGGTAAGTTCTCTACCACTTCTACATATGCTTTAGTGCAAGATTTGCCGGCTAACATGCAGGAAAAAGTCTGGAGTAAGGTGTGGAAGCTTAGAACCCCGAGCAAAATCAAGACGTTCATCTGGACTGCCATCCATGACAGAATCATGGGAAATGCGGAAAGGAGAAGGAGGGGGTTCACCATGGAGGGCAATTGTGAGGTGTGTCACGGGATGATGGAATCTACGGACCATATCCTCAGAGAATGTAAAGAAGCACAGCAGATTTGGGAGGCCTTTACAACTGCTGACAGAAGAAGGAGCTGGAGGGGTCTCAACCTGAAAGACTAGATTACGGAGAACCTAAGCGAGGGGAGAAACGAGATCGAAGAGGACTGGCCAACTACATTCGCCATCATTGTATGGTGGTTGTGGAAATGGCGATGCGATAGAGTGTTCAACAGACAAGACACAGCACTCCAACACAAGATCAATCGTATAAGAGAAACAAGTGAGGAGATTGAACATGCCTTTGCTCATCTCAACGACAGCAGAGCTATGTCAGACAGAATCACAGTTCGCCGGCTCCGGTGGAAAGCAGCTACGGAGCATGGTGTCACACTCAACGTGGATGGGAGCACCAAAGCTGGTACCACCACGGCTGGATGGGGTGGAGTCATTCGGAACAAGAACGGAGAGTGGATAGAAGGCGTGTCGTGCAGAGTACCGTATGGTGATGCGACGCTGATCGAAGCAACCACAATTGCAGAAGGACTTCGATGGGCGTGGCAGAGAGGCTATCGTGACATTGAACTGCAGTCTGATGCCAAGAATGTTGTCCACTGGATTCAAGGGGAAGCAACGAACCGCGGCCCTTTGAAACAACGCATAGATGAGGTGAAAGGTTGGCTAGCCATGGACTGGAGAGTAACTTGTCGGGTGGTCTACAGAGAGCAAAATAGAGTGGCTGACAAGCTAGCGTTTCTTGGAGCGACTCAGGGTGATGACACACAAAGCTTTGCGTTTCTTGGAGCGACTCAGGGTGATGACACACAAAGCTTTCGCGAGTGCCCAAGTGTGAGCGATGATGCCTATCTTGAAGATTTGGCATACGTCACTAGAATCCGTAGAGTGGTGGAGGAACATATTTGTTAACTTCCCGGGGTCCCCCCCTCCCTTCCGATTTTAAAAAAATTCCCTTATCCGATCCATGTAGCAGAATAATAGACTATGGCCTTGCTTAAGGGTCAAAGGGTCAGATTTTTCAATTCACTCTTAATTAGCTATTAACTACTTATTATTAAAGCCTACTATGACCTAATAAGAATTTGTCTAACCAATGAATTGAATTTTAGCACGCTGCCAAAGACCAATCCATATATATTCCAATATAATATTATACCTAAGTTATGTGCATATAACAATTTTTCCCTCTGAGTTATTAAAGTGACTGTTTTTCTCCCTCAGTTATTTTAAAAGTGATCTTTTTACCCTTATAATGTTAAATTGACATTTATGCCTTTAAAAATAACAATTTCATTTATTTTTTTTCTCCAACTAATTATTACTAATATGTATGGAAGATCACGGTTCGCTTCGAACCTAATCGGACACTATAGCAATTGAACCTAAATAGTATGGATGGTTACGATTACAATTCAGAACCAGAAAAAATAAAATAAAATAATTGTTGAATTTGGGCTATTTTAAAAATAAGAAATAGAATTTACAAAAATAAATAAATAAATTTTGAATTGGTGTTTCAAAATCGAAATTGGAACCGAACCTATTTATCAAAATAAGTGTTTAATCATTTTCACTATATACGACAATGGTTTAGTTCCGGTTCACGGTTCAACAATTATTTTATTTTATTTTTGATTTTGAATCGTAACCAGAATCGTCTTTACTATTTTGGTATAATTGTTTTAGTGTCTGGTTAGGTTCGAACCGAATCCTGGTGCATACATATAAGCAATAATTTGTTGGAGAAGAAAAATAAATTAAATAGTTATTTTTAAAGTGCAAAAATGTTAATTTAACATCACATAGGGAAAAACTGCCACTTTAATAACTCAGGAGAAAAAAATGCTATGTACATATAACTCAGGAGAAAAAGTGTCATTTTCTTTAATTCTATAAATAAAGGAATTCATGAAATGTGAAATATTTTATAATCCGACATAAAACACATACCTCAAAATTGTACAAAAGTTACAAATTAAATGTGCTGCTAGAATTAATTTTTTTTTTAAAAAAGTGCTGCTAGAATTTAACACTCTTCAGTCAAATTTTAACTTTTTTGAATACTACTGACTCTATTACAATGCAGTTCATAACTACTTTCTCAACCTATTGAAGGTTAAGGAAAGGTTTGATGTCACTGAACTACAAGGTCCTTGGCCAGTCAAATTTTAACTAATTTGCAAATAACAATGATTATCAAGACAACACGACTTGTAGTCTCCTTGTTACATTAACGTTATATAAATTCTTGTTCATTCCGTGAATATATGCACACGCGCGTGTATGTGATATAGGATTGTAATTATTATTTCGCGGTGAATAATAATGGTCACGATATAAATAATGAAAATATTGTCCTCATTAGCTAGCTAGCTAGCTAGCATAATGAAGTTGTTAGCCAAGTTAGGTGCTATATGGTACGTTGCATATACAGCATGCAGCACAAGCTTCCACTGAAGAGTGACCCCATGACATATAAAATCCAGGATAATATTGCGTAAGCCAACCGGACATTATATATATTGCATGGCATGTAAAACTAGGACTGCACCAACTACTTGGTAGTATATGGTATACATGCATATAGATAATTATTTTAAATCATTTAATTTTATAATGTATTAATATATGTACTTTATTTATTATTATTATATTGACCCTCTCTGAGTACGTACAGCACCAACCCACCAGAAAACGGCCACAAAACATCCTTAGGTTGACGTCAGGGGTTCATAATATAATGTTGGTATATGTATGTGTAGGTTTAGGTGTTGTTTTTGTTTTTGTTTTTTATTTTATTTTGTAGGTTGTCGAGAGGGGTATAAAGGTAAATTGGCGGGCGGCGGAGAAAGCTTTGTAATATAGTACAGGACCACCTAACTTTATCAGGCAAATTAAAGTTGGAGGGGATAAAAGTGAGGCAGGTCCACGCACGTGCTTTGCGCGTGGGGTGCTCCACCACTATGTGATGGCAGCTTCAGCTTCTTCCCACTAATTTTTTCTGGGTTCCAAATTACCAAATATTGTTATAAAATATATATTTACGTGGCCTTGTAGGTCCATTATATATAATACGACGCAATACGACGTCGGCTAAAGTCCTAGCCGACGTCGTATTGCGTGGGGGCTAAGTGAATTTGGTGATACGACGTCGGCTAATGTTCTAGCCGACGTCGTATCAAAGGTCGACGGTGGGCGTTTGCGATACGACGTCGGCTAAATATTAGCCGACGTCGTATCCCGTAGTAGTTTTAGATGTATACCTTTAACGTCGGTTATTATCACATAATCGACGTTAAAGAGTTTTTTTAATTTTTAATTATTTAAATAACATATAACGTCGGCTAATTATTTAGTCGACGTTAATTAGCCGACGTTGTATGTGATTTCTGTAGTAGTGAAATAATTGTTCATGATACGACAAAAATCACATCACAAATATGTAATAATCACCCAAACATGTAATTGCTATATCACATATATACAATTGTCACGTTAGTAAGTGACTGGTTGATTGTGAATGGTAAATGTAGGGGCGTATAACATAATATATTTTAAAAAATCAATTGACAATAAAATAGTACAATGTGAGAAAAAGAAAGCCATAGATTTAGACAACTAGAAAGGGTGCGTGTGTTATGTTGAAATAATTGCAATATTTTAAAACTAGATTTGTTTCAAAAAAAATTGAAAATCGATTTGAAATATAAATTAATTTTTGTCATTTACTTTCCTTATATTATAGGTAGCCGATCGTAAACAATGTAGGAGTGCAATTGATATCTGACATTGAACAAGAAGCATTGGGAATCTATAGAAAATATAATGTAAATAGTATTGATATTCATATAATCAAATTATTATTATTATTATTATTATTATTATTATTATTGAATGGTCTGAATATATATATTTCTAGTGACTAGTCATTTTATTGGGTTTAAATAATTTATTATAAATTGACAAGACGATCATGAATTTTCATATATATGGACTAAACATGAGTTGCCACTTTATAATTTATGTGAGAATATTTCTAACATATAAATACTACATGCTGTTATAACTGGTAAATTAAAAAGCTCTTTTAAGTCGTTAAAATAGTAATAACTTATTATAAATTATTTAAACTCGCATTTTCAAGTAGGGGTGCGGGTTTTTTTTCAAAAATCAAAGACAAAATTAGACTTATAACTAGAAATTCGTCAATCACCAACCACTTGTTTTACTAATAAATGCCCCAAGAGCTTAGTATGATGGTTTCTCACCTGACTTGATGTCAGACTAATTAAAGGCGGTAGTGTAATGTTCGAATCTCTCACTAGAAATATGAATGATAAAAGGCCCATGATGATGGAAGGTGTGGATTGAATCCCTTGTGTGCGCATGAAGACTGAGGTTTGACTAATTGGCTGATTGCGCCACTCGCAATTTACCTCTACAGTGGCTCTAAGTTGGGACGAGTGAGGCCATGTGTGTTTAGAATTATTTCGCCGAAGCTAGGATCACCTAAAAAATAACACAAATTAGTGAAATTGTTAACTTATTCAATCGCCGCCGTGATTGAAAATCTTAAAACCTTATAAAAACCTAAATACTATCCACCTTTTTTTTATGATCATGATGATGAAAGGTGGATGTGGATTAGATTTTTTGTGCACGCATGAAGACTATGGTCTAACCGGTGGATTTCTTGCGTCACTTGCAATTTACTTCTATAGTGACTTTAGGAACGAGATTGTAAACAAAGAAATTTGAATATATATATATGTAAGATTCAAAATTCATGTTACAATATGATATATCAATATGGGGTGTGGGTATAATATCTCTGGATGATCTTTTGATTCTTCAATTGATGTCTTGACGCTCCATTGAAGGGCCCCCAGATCTCTACTGGCTTGATCTTCAAAGAAGAACTTATATGTTTGTTCTTCTGAAGGGCCTCCGGTGTTCAAATGGCTTGATCTTCAACAGGAGATTTGGATCAATATGATAGGCATGGAGGAGCTTGGGGGGCTTTTACTGCTTTTATTATGATTTTTCCAGGATGTTTACATAGAAATAAAAGCTACTATTTATAGGAGTAGGATAGAAGAGTTTTGATAAATTCAAACTCTTTTGATATTATCTAATTAAAAAATTAGATAATATCAATATTATCCAAATATATATTCAAATCTAATATTCAAATCTAATAAAAACTAATTACATTTGTTAAATTTTCAGTGTCAACAAATGCCCCCCTCGGGACTTGCTTGTACGCCACTTGAGAAAATATACCACCCGAAAGTATGTAGTGCAAGTAAGTCTCGACACTACAGTTAAATATATAAGGCCGTTTTGACTCGTGCCAAGGAGCATGGATATGAGGCCGTTTCAACTCGTTCCAAGGAGTATGGATATGAGGCCATTTTGACTCGTGCCAAGGAGCATGGATATGAGGCCGTTTTAACTCGTGCCAAGGAGTATCATTTACCTTCCTCCATTTCAAATTTCATATGGGGTTTGCCCCCATATCGGTGCCTATGAAGAGATGAGAGGCAGAGCTGTCCCACTGGGCGTGCCAATTTGTAAACAAAGAAATTTGAATATATATATATGTAAGATTCAAAATTCATGTTACAATATGATATATCAATATGGGGTGTGGGTATAATATCTCTGGATGATCTTTTGATTCTTCAATTGATGTCTTGACGCTCCATTGAAGGGCCCCCAGATCTCTACTGGCTTGATCTTCAAAGAAGAACTTATATGTTTGTTCTTCTGAAGGGCCTCCGGTGTTCAAATGGCTTGATCTTCAACAGGAGATTTGGATCAATATGATAGGCATGGAGGAGCTTGGGGGGCTTTTACTGCTTTTATTATGATTTTTCCAGGATGTTTACATAGAAATAAAAGCTACTATTTATAGGAGTAGGATAGAAGAGTTTTGATAAATTCAAACTCTTTTGATATTATCTAATTAAAAAATTAGATAATATCAATATTATCCAAATATATATTCAAATCTAATATTCAAATCTAATAAAAACTAATTACATTTGTTAAATTTTCAGTGTCAACAGAGATCATGTGGGCTTAAGATTAATCTAGGAAAGTTAGAATCACCTAAGTATTAATTAAAAAAAATGACATAATTATTGAAAATTGTTAACTTCTTCAATCACCACCTAAGTGGTCGAAAATTGTAGAAACCTTATAAAAACTTAAATTTTGGTCACTTTTTTGGTTGGTCATAAAATATTAACCTCATGAGAGACTGAACTTAAATCATTATTATATTAGGGATCAAAAGTTTCTTTGCATACCGATTATAATTCGTGGACAAAAAAGTGAGAAAATGAAATAAAATAAAGAATCTTGATAAGTAACTATGGGTTCCAATGGAATGGGCATTTGGGCATGCAAAATGAATATAAAAATGGGAAGAGAATCGGGTGAAGGGGCAAAAGTTGTTCGTACGAAACAAGATCAACCAGCATCATTCCATTATGAACTGAATCATCCATACATGCAAGCAAGTGTACGATTTCAATAAATATTTTTTTTGGAAAAGGATCAAATAGGCCCCTGAACTTTATAAAAAGTCAATTAGACCCCTAAACTTTTGAAAGGTGCAATTAAACACATGAACTTACAATTTTAATGCATCCTACCCCTTCAGCGGGTTAACTAAGTCTCCACTAACTTCCGGTAAAATGCTGACTTGTCAATATCATTAAGATTTGATCTGCCACATAAGCAAAGTACCCAAAAAAAAGTCAAAACAACAAAAAACTCAAACTGGCTCATATCCTCTTTCCCGGAAGGCATGCCGGTGCGGAGGTGCGGCGGGCTTTCCGACTGGGCAAGTTTTTCTGTCCTCCTCCTCTGCAAGCTTTTCTGGTGGTGGCATCAGTTTTGCCTACATCCATGTACTCGTGGCTGAATGAGCTGAAATCGGAGGAGAGGAATCTGCACTTATCTATCTTCTCACCTGGGCCGACCACATAGCAGCAGCAGCTTGGAGACGACGAAACCATGTAGCGCATCGCCTGCTACTTCGCCTAGGCCCTTGCGAACAGGGTGCTCCGAAGTCTTCCACACATTTATCCAGCCCTCCATTACACCAAGCTGGCTTCTTGACGGATGATTTCCTCGCACCAAGGTGTTCATTGAATTTAGCTTTATTCTATCTATGTAAATATGATCCTTTATTCTTTTTTCCTTTAGCTTTAATATTTATATGAAGCCACTATAGATGGAGTATATATATATGTATATATAATCTTCAAGTTGCATGCAAACACTGTATTATTGTACGTAGTTCCCAGAATAGATATGAGCTTTAAGAGGCATTAGATCGAATAATCACACTGCTAGTGAGTTAGTGTACGTGCCTGTTAATTTTATTAATATTTATAAACAAGAGAATTATTCTTCTAGTTGACGTTTGAAAGTTGTTATTTATATGCATGGCCAGGTTTGAAGTAGCATAACATTTGATGGATAATACAACATGATTAAACTGGGAATAGTAAAAGAAAAATATACTACTGCAAAAAGCATCTATATTGCAAATTAAAGCTTATTTCAGACCACAAGAAGAAGATGCATGGATATGGTTTCTCCCTCAACAACATCCTTTCCCTTCAAGACTATCATCATTTGCTCGTCCCGTTTAGAATCCTCCAGTTTCTATTATTGCATGTCGTTTGCTCAAGGAATAATAATTCCCTTCTAGTGGGAGATGCAGCCTGGCCGGCCCCAAACCTGGCCAATATGACATCGCCAGTTCTCCAAAGTGGCTTTTCCGGGTGGCCAGCCATAATTGAGACCATGGAAAGCAATAAAATGGTGCACATAATCGATTTTCACGCTGCCGACCCAACACAGTGGTGTGCTCTGTTTCAAAGGGCCGTCACATCTCCGCATAGGCGTGCACCCCGTGAAAGTGGTGATGAGCAAAGGGTATGAGTCGAGTTACCAAAGGCCCGTTCAATCCAATATATTTGATGAGCAAAGAGTATGAGAAACCGAAGCCACCACCAAAAAAACTTGCAGAGGAGACAAGGACCGAAAAGCTTGCCTGGCCGGAAGGCTTGTCGCACCTTTGCAAATCTGGCGTGTACCTGGTGAAAGAGGTGATGAGCAAATGGGTTTTAGTTTTTTTTTTTTATTTTTTTTATTTTTTTTAATTGTTTTGACTTTTCTTTTCTTTGCTTATGTGGGGAGTCATATTTTAATGATGTTGACAAGTCACTTGCCAGGTTGGATCTTATCACAAGCTACCGGATTTACTTCATACATTCCACTATGTTCCTCCCTTCTATTGTACCAACAAGAAGTATTCTTTGAAGGGAAGTGCTATTGAGACAAATGCCCCACTCGATGAAGAATCGAGGAGCATTTGTTCTTCGTCGGTTAAACCTCCATAAAATAAACTAATTACATCGATATCCCAAGGATGCATCAAATCACGTGGACATTGCCTTTTCAATATTTTGAATCTTCTCCAAGCTTCTCCTAAGCTTTCCAATCTTCCTTGTTTAAAATCTTGGATTTGCCTTCGGATTTTCATCATCTTGGTTATTGGAAACAATTCATTCATAAACTCTTTGTGTAGTTGTTGTCAAGAACCGAAGTGGTGGTCATCTTGGCTATCTAGCAATCTTGCAGCTTCGCCAATCACGGAGAATGGAAATAGTTTCAATCTAATAACCTCTTCTGTGACACCCCAACTTTTCACAAGCTGAGATAGCTAAACTTTAAGCATGAAAGCTGCCTATCTCAACTACCAAACACAACATAGCGGAAGCAATTTATAACTTAAGTGGTATCATGCCACATCTAGGTAAGGAAATACACAGCCCAGAATCCCTAGATGCACAGGCTATCCAAAAACTCAAACTGAATAAAATATAATCCTCAAATCATCATAACAACGAGAATTCTAGTCAAAGGTATATAATCCAAACATAGGCTCACATGCCCAAAACATAAGTCTAAACAAACATAAGCTATGTCTAAGCAGCCTCATAACGATAAGCTCTAACGCGCTTTCGCTTAGACTTACTCCACACCTGGAAAACATGTAAGAAATCATTAGCAAAAGACTGCTAAGCAACCACCATTCACACTCGTGAGAAACATACATATATCGTAAGTTTGTAAATAGGTTTACACACCCATATAGAATATACACACCAACGAACTGTTCAGCCTCAAGACTCTTCAAGTACAACCAACAACCAACACGGATGCATAAACATCAAGTTTATACACAAGATGCCAACTGAATCACCATACCAACAAACGAACACAAAGGAACCAACCAAACCGATATAACAAGAAATAACAACACTAACTGAGGTACAACCTCTGCCAAAGATCATAAGGAAACCATTCCTACCATCATACCAAAGATAAGCACTAACCACCATCCCCAAATTACAATAATAACCATAAAACCAACCACCACAACCATATCATAACACGGAGGCAACAAGCCCATATCACAGAGGCATACAAGCCCATATCACGGAGGCACACAAGCCCATATCACAGAGGCACACGGGCCCAAATAAGAAGGCATATGAAGAAGCAGTTTTACATAGGGTGATTCGTCAAAAGATATTTATGTTAAAACGGAAAGTATGTAAAAGATATTTGAGTGCAAGAGTGTAGTAAAGTAAAAGTAATTTTGTGAATATGTAAAAGGGGTAGGGATTGGATAGTGTTCATGAATATTGCATAGTGGAGTGTCTAAGGTCATGGATTAGGATTACTAGGATATTGTCTATTTAAGAGTGTGTTGTCTTAGTCCTATTTAAGGTCATGGATTAGGATTGTGTCAAACATATGACAACCTATTGCCCTCCCCGGCAACGGCGCCATTTTGAAGAAGCAGTTTTACGTAGGGTGATTCGTCAAAAGATATTTATGTTAAAACGGAAAGTTTGTGACTCCCCGAGTGTCGGTCTCGAAGGAGGGACGTGGAAGTGTGTCAAACGTTCAGGAGTTTACTTGATTGGATCATGCATAGGATTCGAGTGTGGTGAAGGGTGGATTTGTGAGTGAGAGTAGTTCATTTGGTTGGTTTGAGTGCAAGAGAGTAGTAAAGTAAAAGTGATTTTGTGAATATGTAAAAGGGGTAGGGATTGGATAGTGTTCATGAATATTGCATAGTGGAGTGTCTAAGGTCATGGATTAGGATTGCTAGGATATTGTCTATTCAAGAGTGTGTTGTCTTAGTCATTTTCCACCTTTGTGTACTAAGGTTTCTTCGACTTAGGAGTGCCTTCAAGCATCCAAAGTTCTAAGAGGAATTTTATCAAACACTTAAGCTACACACTATCCTACTATTCTTAAGAAGTCCATAGGAACTTTGATTGTGTCAAGCTTCAAATCCTAACTCTAATCAAAGACATGAAAGTGTCAAGAGCTCAATCTCTCATCTAGATTGGCCAAATCCAAACAAGATCTCATCAAAACAACAATCAAAAGACAAGAATAGATAATCCATCAACACAAACTCATAGATCCAAAATATAGAAATAAGATCATCACAAAAGCAATATTCAATCACACAATCCAAATCCCTAGACTAAATTAGCTACTCATAATATGAAATGCAAGCAAAAGCTAATTTAATCCAAGAACAAGATAGCTAAAATTATAGAAATGAAATAGAGATCACCTAGAGAGAAGAAGATCTTCAATCCAAGCTTGTTGTCTTCTACAATGGAGATTTATCTAATCTAAAAAGCTAAGAAAAATGGAGAAAGTTCTCCAAAGGAAAAACTAAGAAAAGGAAAACTAACTTTCTGGGCTCTTCCTTTTGGAAATTCATCAAAGGGGTTTAAATAGTCTCCGAAATGACAACCCTAGCTGAAATTCGCACATCACCGTCTCCATGCCTCTCACACGTGTGTGAGCGTGCGTGGGAAGCTTCTGGAAAGTTTTCACGCCTGCTCACACGTGTGTGGCCTTCCAGTTTGGTCCTCCGGGGCTTGCTCACACGTGTGTGGCCTTCCAGTTTGGTCCTCCGGGGCTCCGCTCTTGCCGTGTGGCCTTCCAGTTTGGTCCTCCGGGGCTCCGCTCTTGCCTTGTGGCCTTCCAGTTTGGTCCTCCGGGGCTCCGCTCTTGCCTGGTTTGCTCTTTAAGCTCAACTTTTGGTCCTATTTGCTCCCGGGGCTCCTGTTTTTACTTCTTTTAAGCTAAAAGTAGCTTTTGTGCATCAGTTAGTGATTTTCAAGCATTTACGCACATAATTTACCAAGTAAGGATGCTATAGATGCGATAAAACACCCTAAAATGTGCCTGAAATAAGGGTATCTCGGAGTCTTATCAGCATACAATACCCTCCCAAATCCAACCTCAATTATACCATAATTCCACCAACTAAACCCCAAAGGTTATCAAAGATTCAACAAGAGAAGTGGAGGAAGATAATACCACTGCAGCGCTAGATGTAGCAACTATGAACGCAAGAGTATTTCGTGGGAGAAAGAGAACTAGAAGAATATTTTGTGATACTACCACACTAACTTTTGAAAAAATTTCTGAATATTTTTATCTGCCTTCTGAACAAGCTGTAGAAGAATTGCTGGGCGCAAAGTTTTTAAGAAAAAGTGTAGGGAAGTGGGGATTTCCTACTGGCCTTATCGAAAACTTGTGAGTCTGGACAGATTATTGGCAAAAGTTCAGGTAATTTCGATATTCCTATATCTCTTTCAACTTAACATTTTCGAATGGGGTTTAACAATATGTGATATAGGAATTTGGTGAAATCAAAGGTCAAGTTGAACTGCAAAGGACAATTAAGGGGATAGTGGATGAGAGGGATGCGATACTTCAAATCCAAATTTAGACTTGACTGAAGCAACAGTAAGGCTTAGAGACAAATGTGACAGGAATAGTTCTAGAAAGAGAAGGTATATAGATCCAGCAACTTTTCCTTCTACTACTCCTGGAAGTTCATCACAAGCTCCTATAATTCCTAATATTCTTGAATTGGCACCAGAAGCTTTTCTTTCCACTACTCCTGCGAGTTCATCACAAGCTCCTATATTTCCTGATATTCTTGAATTGGCACCAGAAGAAATACAAGAAGTACTTGCTTGGCTAGATGAGGATGTTCCTCCTCCCAAAAATATTAGTGACAAATAAATACAAGTGTACACGAAATGTAGTGAACAACTAGAAAAATAAGCACTAAGCAGGTTCGACAGTTGTGCATGTAGTGAACACAAATTGATAAACAAAAATTTCAAAGGACTTTTGGCAAACTTCATAACCTATGTACTCAAGACAGTTGGAAAAGAAAATGATTTGATACAAGAAATCAAACTTTAAACAAACAAACGTATGGACTATGATGAGCATGCTCAAAATATATATATATATATATATATATATATATATATATATATATATATATATATATATATATATATAT
>NC_044919.1:21508841-21540222 GCF_003576645.1 Ipomoea triloba | reverse complement strand
TACTTGAGCTATAATTAGAGATTAAGATTTAGATACTTAGCTCAATTCAATCATGCCCATTTCATGCCTTAGAGTGATGAATCTTGATTCGCATAAAGGCTTTGTAAGGATGTCCGCAATTTGATTTTCTGTGGGTATGTACTCGATCTTTAGATCTTTCTTTTCGATGTGATCCCGAATAAAATGATGTCTCACGTCAATGTGCTTGGTTCGTGAATGAAGTATAGGATTTTGGGTAATTGCGATTGCACTAGTATTGTCACAAAAAATACTAACATCATCGCAACTAATTCCATAGTCCTTTAACTGTTGTTTCATCCATAAAATTTGTGCACAACAACTCCCTGCTGCGATATATTCTGCTTCGGCTGTGCTTGTAGCAATGAAGTTTTATTTCTTACTAAACCAAGAGACTAACCTTCCCCCTAAGAACTGGCACGTCCCTGAGGTATTTTTTCTATCAATTTTGCAACCTGCAAAATCTGCATCTAAAAATCCTGTTAGTTCAAAGTTACCTTCCTTTGGATACCATAGTCCAACGTTGATAGTGTTTTTAAGGTAACGAATAATTTTCTTGGTCGCGAGAAAATGACTCTCTTTGGGCTGTGATTGGAATCTCGCACATACACCTACGGAATAAGATATGTCGGGTCTACTTGCCGTGAGGTATAGGAAAGATCCAATCATTCCTCGATACTTTGTTTGATCAACATCTTTGCCTTCTTCATCCTTGTCCAGTTTAGGAGATGTGCTCATTGGAATTTTGACTGAACTTTTTCCTTCTAAGCTAAATTTCTTGATAAGATCTCTTGTGTATTTGGCTTGGTTAATGAATATTCCTTCCTTCGATTGTTTGACTTACAGTCCAAGAAAGTAATTTAGTTCACCCATCATGCTCATTTCGAATCTGTTTTGCATAAGCTTATAAAATTTCTCACATAAATTGGCATTAGTACTTCCAAAAATAATATTATCAACATAAATTTGCACTAATAAAATATGATTATTTTCTTGAATTCTAAATAAGGTTTTGTCAACAAGGCCTTTGGTAAAACCACAACTAATTAAGAACATTGATAGGGTATCATACCAAGCTCTAGGTGCTTGTTTTAACCCATAGAATGCCTTCTTTAGTTTATAGACCTTGTCAACTTCACCTTGTACCTCAAATCCGGGTGGTTGTACCTTGTCAACTTCACCTTGTACCTCAAATCCGGGTGGTTGTTCAACATATACTTCACCTTGTACCTCAAATCCGGGTGGTTGTTCAACATATACTTCCTCTTCAAGTAAGCCATTAAGGAATGCACTTTTCACGTCCATTTGATAAACCGTTAAATTCTTGTATGCAGCGTAGGCTAGGAAAATTCGAATCGCTTCAAGTCTTGCAACTGGGGCAAAAGTCTCATCACAATCTATTCCTTCTTCTTGAGAATATCCCTTTGCGACTAGCCTTGCTTTATTCCTAACAATGATGCCATCTTCGTTTGCTTTGTTTCTAAAGACTCATTTAGTTCCAATAACATTGTGATTTTTTGGTCTTGGAACAAGCTCCCAAACATCATTTCTTTTGAATTGGTTCAATTTTTCTTGCATAGCCTCAATCCAGCTTGGATCACTTAGAGCTTCATCAATTTCTTTCGGTTCCATCTAAGATAGAAAGCATGCAAACAGAGCATCTCTTGTAGAGGATCTTGTTTTCACACCATCGTACAAGTTTCCAATAATAAGATCTTGAGGGTGATCTTTGAGCCATCTCAAATCTGGTTGAAAGTTGTTTTGAGGAGAGGATGACAGTGTAAAGTCATTTGCAAGTGGGGTTGAGGAAGATGGGTTTTGGTTTGTAAAGTTGGTTCCAATCTCGTTTCTAAGGTCAACCTCAACCTCATTCCTTAAGTTAGCCTCAACTTCATCACCTACTGCGTGATTTATGTACTACCCTCCAATTTCAGGGGAATTTAATTCTAGATCATTTAACCCCTGTAAAACATCATCTTCAGAAGAATCATTAGTAACACTTAAATCATTATGGACGTTCTTACCCATATTTGAAGTATTTGGTTCTTGGGTTTTTGGTGATTCATCAAATACAACATGAATTGATTCTTCTATTACCACTGTCCTTTTGTTCAATATTCTGAATGTTCTGCTAGTAGAAGAATATCCCAAAAATATTGCTTCATCTGCACGCTCATCGAATGTTTTTAGATACTATTTACCATTATTAAGAACAAAACATTTGCAACCAAAAGAATGAAAATAGCTAAGATTAGGCTTTCTCCATTTCCATAATTCATATGGTGTCTTGTTGTGTATTTTGTGAATCATGCTTCTGTTCTGAGTATAACAAGCAGTGTTGATAGCCTCCGCCCAAAAACGTTTTGGTAGTTCGGCTGCTGAAAACATGACTCGTGCGGCTTCTTTAAGTGTTCTATTTATTCTTTCAGCTACACCATTTTGTTGTGGCGTCCTTGCGGCAGATAGTTGATGCAAAATCCTCTGTGAACTACAGTAGGCCTGGATCACGCCATTCACGAATTCTGTACCTCTGTCTGTACGGATTTTGGAGATTTTTGCGTCCTTTTCGTTTTGAAGTTGTTTCAAGAGCTCTGGCAATTTTTGTTCCACTTCGTTCTTCTTATTGATAAATATCGTCCAAGTGAACCTGGAAAAATCATCAACAACAAGAGTATATTTCTCACCACTTATACTTACCGGGTCTACTGGACCAAAGATATCCATATGTAGTAGACTAAGAGGTCTTGATGTAGATTCNTAGACCTTGTCAACTTCACCTTGTACCTCAAATCCGGGTGGTTGTTCAACATATACTTCCTCTTCAAGTAAGCCATTAAGGAATGCACTTTTCACGTCCATTTGATAAACCGTTAAATTCTTGTATGCAGCGTAGGCTAGGAAAATTCGAATCGCTTCAAGTCTTGCAACTGGGGCAAAAGTCTCATCACAATCTATTCCTTCTTCTTGAGAATATCCCTTTGCGACTAGCCTTGCTTTATTCCTAACAATGATGCCATCTTCGTTTGCTTTGTTTCTAAAGACTCATTTAGTTCCAATAACATTGTGATTTTTTGGTCTTGGAACAAGCTCCCAAACATCATTTCTTTTGAATTGGTTCAATTTTTCTTGCATAGCCTCAATCCAGCTTGGATCACTTAGAGCTTCATCAATTTCTTTCGGTTCCATCTAAGATAGAAAGCATGCAAACAGAGCATCTCTTGTAGAGGATCTTGTTTTCACACCATCGTACAAGTTTCCAATAATAAGATCTTGAGGGTGATCTTTGAGCCATCTCAAATCTGGTTGAAAGTTGTTTTGAGGAGAGGATGACAGTGTAAAGTCATTTGCAAGTGGGGTTGAGGAAGATGGGTTTTGGTTTGTAAAGTTGGTTCCAATCTCGTTTCTAAGGTCAACCTCAACCTCATTCCTTAAGTTAGCCTCAACTTCATCACCTACTGCGTGATTTATGTACTACCCTCCAATTTCAGGGGAATTTAATTCTAGATCATTTAACCCCTGTAAAACATCATCTTCAGAAGAATCATTAGTAACACTTAAATCATTATGGACGTTCTTACCCATATTTGAAGTATTTGGTTCTTGGGTTTTTGGTGATTCATCAAATACAACATGAATTGATTCTTCTATTACCACTGTCCTTTTGTTCAATATTCTGAATGTTCTGCTAGTAGAAGAATATCCCAAAAATATTGCTTCATCTGCACGCTCATCGAATGTTTTTAGATACTATTTACCATTATTAAGAACAAAACATTTGCAACCAAAAGAATGAAAATAGCTAAGATTAGGCTTTCTCCATTTCCATAATTCATATGGTGTCTTGTTGTGTATTTTGTGAATCATGCTTCTGTTCTGAGTATAACAAGCAGTGTTGATAGCCTCCGCCCAAAAACGTTTTGGTAGTTCGGCTGCTGAAAACATGACTCGTGCGGCTTCTTTAAGTGTTCTATTTATTCTTTCAGCTACACCATTTTGTTGTGGCGTCCTTGCGGCAGATAGTTGATGCAAAATCCTCTGTGAACTACAGTAGGCCTGGATCACGCCATTCACGAATTCTGTACCTCTGTCTGTACGGATTTTGGAGATTTTTGCGTCCTTTTCGTTTTGAAGTTGTTTCAAGAGCTCTGGCAATTTTTGTTCCACTTCGTTCTTCTTATTGATAAATATCGTCCAAGTGAACCTGGAAAAATCATCAACAACAAGAGTATATTTCTCACCACTTATACTTACCGGGTCTACTGGACCAAAGATATCCATATGTAGTAGACTAAGAGGTCTTGATGTAGATTCTTGTGTCTTAGATTTGAAAGAAGACTTCATTTGCTTTCCTTTCTGACACGCATCACATATTTGATCCTTCTTGTATACAATGTTGGGTAAATCTTCAACTAACTTACATTTTGCAAGCTTGTTAATAGACTTGAAGTTTAAATGATTTAATTTCCTGTGCCATTCCAACTCGTAGTGCTAGAGTTGTTCGCCATTAAACATACCGAGTCCTTAGTTGTGCTCCAATCAACCAAATACATATTTTTCTTTCTTCTTCCGGTGAGCACAGTTTTCTTTGTGGATTCTTCTTTAACTCGGCATTTGTCTTTGAAGAACTCTACAAGATATCCTTTGTCACAGAATTGGCTAGTGCTAAGGAGATTGAACTTTAGTCCTTCCACATAGGATACATTTTCAATTCTTAAGCCATTCTTGATAACAGTTCCAGTTCCCTTTGTTATTCCATGATCATTTCCACCAAATATGACTTTTGGTCCTTCAATATTTTTGAACTCTACTAGACTAGCTTTATTACCGGTCATATGTCGAGAACATTTGCTATCAAAGTACCAAATATCTTGCAACAAAATTAAGTATTTTTAGGTACTCATATTTGTTTGGGTCCTTCCTTGTTAGTGATTTTAGGCATCCAAATCCACCTAGATCTCATTAATCCAAGATTAGGTGATTTGTAACCATTGACAACATTATAATTGTAAGGAATTTGGACATTCTTTTTGTGGGCTGGCACTTGTCCAACATTCATTTGTTTAGTAAAATGAAATGTGTTGAACTTGGTTTTTGTCCATGTTTTGATTCATCATGCCAGTCCTCTTCAGTAGTATAATTCTTACCAAACCTCATCATTGGAAATTGTTTCCTATGAGGTCTTTGCGCACTTGACTCATTGGTAAATCTCTTACGAGAACCAAACTCATGCTTTTTAAATTTCTGCATTGGCGAAAATTATTGCTTTGAGGCTTCGGCCTTGCAGTGTTTATTCTAGCATTAGTTTGATACCCAATTCCTTGTCTCATAGTGTTATCTTGACTTTTGACAAATTTTACTACTTGAGATTTATTAATTAAAGAAGTAGTAGAATTAGTCAAATTTTCAAAAATTTTAGAACATGTAGGATCATAGCCCAGTCCGGCTTATCTCCTGAGGGTTTTTGCATATTTACCATTTTATCCATTATTTTGGATGAATGTGTAAATGATGCTATTGTTTCCCTAAGATTATGTTCTCTAATTTCTCTAGCTTTACACTCTTCTTGAAGCCGAATATTTTCAGCTTTCAAGTTTCTCATCTCAAGTAAAGCATTTTGCAATTTCTCATTTATTTTATCTTTTTCAAGAATCAGAGAATCTTTGCGCTCTTTGAGTTGAGAATGAGTGTCCATAACAGTTTGACAATCTTTCATTAATTGAAATATAGATTCTCTAGAAAAAGATGAATTTGCATAATCAAAGGATTTAGATGTTACCTCGTCTTCTTCTACTTCATGCGCCATTAGGCATTTTTCCTGGAAATCTGATTCACTGGTTATGCTTAGAAGACACAGCAGTGCAGTATCCTCCGTTGAGCTATCACTTTCATCACTTGAAAATTCCTCAGACCCACTTGTCTCAAGAGGGTCATTTATTAAAGCTTTCCTTTTATCCTTCTTGAATCTTCTATCCTTTGATTCAGATATTTCCTGTTGAGAGTTAGAAGTATTTTTATTTTGATTTTTACTCACCTTGGGGTATGGACATTCTGCCATGAAATGTCCTGGTTTTCTACAATTGTAGCACAAGTTTGTGTTATCATCAGAAACTTCTCTTCTTGGCCTTCTAGATGAACTTCTTTGATATCTTTGAGATGAATTGTTGAAGTTGTTCTTCCGCATGAATTTTTTGAATTTCCTAACAAGCAAAGCAAATTGTTCGTCAGATAAAAAATCATTATTTCCTACTAACCTTGAGTTTGATGGTTGTTCGGCTACTAAGGTTGTGGTTCTTTCTTCACGTTCCTCCTCAAGTTTTGATTTCATCTCGAACTCGTACGCTTTGAGATCACTAAAAGGTTTGTCAGTTGAAACAACTTTTAGATCCATATGGTCTCGCATGGCTGTCACTTTCGTATCCCAACTTGACAGTAGTCCGCGGAGTATTTTGAGAGAGATTTCTTTTTGATTGATGGTCTTTCCAAGATCAGTAATCTCTTCCAAAACTTTGACCAATCTAGCCTCCATGTCAACAATCTTTTCACTTGGTAGCATCTGGAAGTCTTCAAACTTTTTCATTGCAATTGTGAGTTTGTTGTCTTTTTCCTGTTCGTCTCCTTCGCTGATTTGGATTAAGACATCCCACAAGTCTTTAGTTGTTTTGCACTTACGGATTTTTGGGAAGATTGTATCATCCACAGCTTTGAACAGTATATCCTTAGCTATATTGTCCAGGTTACTTCGCAATCTATCGTTAGAAGTCCATTCCATCTTTGGCTTTGAAACATACTGTGGTCTATCTGGGCTTAGGATTGATGAAGGATTGACCTTCATAATTAAAATAGGACCATCTGAGATAACATCCCACATTTCATCGTGGAGAGCTGATAAATGTACCTGCATACGTATTTTCCAATCATCAAATTTTTCAAGAGAGAATAATAAGTTCTGAGCTAAATCTTTCTTCATTTTTGAAGATTAGATCTGTCTAGCAGTCAAGATTTGACTCAAATAGACAACCGCTCTGATACCACTTGTTGGTCCCGAAAGGGTGGTGAAAAGTCTAGAGGGGGGGTGAATAGACTTTTCAAGCAAATTAAAAATTAATAACAATTTAACTAAAGATAATTCCAAGTGAATAAATTCAACTTGAAATGCACAGCGGAATAACGTACGTAAAGTGTTATAATTAAAACTCAGTGATGGAGAGGAGATATATCACATGCAATACGATAGAAATACTTGGAATAGCTCAAATATGATATACAATAAATTTGGCTTGCATGCGGACGTAGGAGATAACAAATAATAGCAAACCCAGATAAAAGTGAATAGTGATGAATAGTGCATAGGTCTTGAAATGTTATGAATGCAGGAAATTAACAAAACCAAATAAGCAAGTTGTAGAGATTAAGAAAAAGGGTTTGACAAATATGAATCTTGCAAATCAGTGTGTGTACGTGCAAGCAGATATTATGTGTACAGAGCAAAACATATATGGGAGCAGTAAGTAAATGAGAGAGAGATTTTTAAGTGGTTCGGCCAAACCCAGCCTACGTCCACTCTACTCCTTTCACTATCTTCAATCACCCAGATACAATAGTGAACACCAAGTGCCAACCCAGCACTTCTATCTACACCCAGTAGAGATTTGAGTATCTCGCACAAAGCTATACTCCTACATCAACGAGTGTCTCGCACAAAGCTACACTCCCCAGGGTTTTCACAGGCTCCTCTTGTTACTCAGCCCTCTATCTACACTCTGTAGAAATTTTGGTACAAGGTAGTAAAAGAAAATATTTTTCTCCAACTCTTAGGAACTAAAAATATGGATTTTTGGTTTTTCGAATTTTTCTTGCTTTGCTATTCTCAGATGTATCACACTGCTTTTCTTGCCTATCACTTGTATATCTCCGTCTGTCTTTTTGCTCAAGTGTCTCGTATTTATAGCTGATGAAAGAATTAATCCGTTGGAAAAGATTAATTCTTTATTGTTGATCTCATGTGCTGATTGCAGTCTCTGTATTTCTTTCGCTTCCTGATATTCCTCCTGATCCTCCTTTCCCTCCTGAAATTGTTCCTTCTTCTTTTCCTTATATTCCTCCTGAAATTGCTCATCTTCTTTTCCTTTCTGGTCTTCTCTTTGATTGCTCCTCTATTGCTCCTCTTCTTTTCCTTTCCGGTCTTCTCTTTGAGCAGTCTCTGTATTTCTTCCGCTTCCTGATATTCCTCCTGATCCTCCTTTCCCTCCTGAAATTGTTCCTTCTTCTTTTCCTTATATTCCTCCTGAAATTGCTCATCTTCTTTTCCTTTCTGGTCTTCTCTTTGATTGCTCCTCTATTGCTCCTCTTCTTTTCCTTTCCGGTCTTCTCTTTGAGCAGTCTCTGTATTTCTTCCGCTTCCTGATATTCCTCCTGATCCTCCTTTCCCTCCTGAAATTGCTCCTTCTTCTTTTCCTTATATTCCTCCTGAAATTGCTCCTCTTCTTTTCCTTTCTGGTCTTCTCTACCTGAAATTGCTCCTTCTTCTTTTCCTTATATTCCTCCTGAAATTGCTCCTCTTCTTTTCCTTTCTGGTCTTCTCTATTGCTCCTCTTCTTTTCCTTTCTGGTCTTCTCATATTGCTCCTCTTCTTTTCCTTTCTGGTTTTCTCTTTGATTGCTCCTCTTTTTTTCCTTTCTGGTCTTCTCTTTAATCCTCTTTGATTGCTCCTCTTCTTTTCCTTTCTGGTCCTCTTTGATTGCTCCTCTTCTTTTCCTTTCTGGTCTTCTCTTTGAAGAGAATAATTCCGTTGGAGAGTTGAGTTGATATATTCCACAATGTAGTGTTGCTTTAATCCTCTTTGATTGCTCCTCTTCTTTTCCTTTCTGGTCCTCTTTGATTGCTCCTCTTCTTTTCCTTTCTGGTCTTCTCTTTGATGAGAATAATTCCGTTGGAGAGTTGAGTGGTCTTCTCTTTGATGAGAATAATTCCGTTGGAGAGTTGAGTTGATATCTCTTTGATGAGAATAATTCCGTTGGAGAGTTGAGTTGATATATTCCACAATGTAGTGTTGTGTTTGTAGACACATTATTTTGTAGACATATTCCATAAGGTCTTCTCTTTGATGAGAATAATTCTCCAAGGTCTTCTCTTTGATGAGAATAATTCCGTTGGAGAGCTCAAAGAATAATTCTCCAAGGTCTTCTCTTTGATGAGAATAATTCCGTTGGAGAGTTGAGTGGTCTTCTCTTTGATGAGAATAATTCCGTTGGAGAGTTGAGTTGATATCTCTTTGATGAGAATAATTCCGTTGGAGAGTTGAGTTGATATATTCCACAATGTAGTGTTGTGTTTGTAGACACAAGTTGATATATTCCACAATGTAGTGTTGTGTTTGTAGACACATTTTGATATATTCCACAATGTAGTGTTGTGTTTGTAGACACATTATTTTGTAGACATATTCCATTTTGTAGTGTAGTGTTTGTAGTAGGAATGTGTAGTTGATATATTCCACAATGTAGTGTTGTGTTTGTAGACACAAGTTGATATATTCCACAATGTAGTGTTGTGTTTGTAGACACATTTTGATATATTCCACAATGTAGTGTTGTGTTTGTAGACACATTATTTTGTAGACATATTCCATTTTGTAGTGTAGTGTTTGTAGTAGGAATGTGTAGTGTAGTATTATTTTTTCTTCCTGTTTTCCTGGTGGCAGCTCTGCATATTCTTTATTCCACATATTCCACTAATATTTGGATGGCAAAAATCATTCCCCTAGGATTCAAACACAAGACCATCTACCACATTAACTAAGCTCATCACCAATGAACCATTTGAATCTGTTAGTAACTTTACTGCAAATAATTTATAAGTTCGAATATTTTGGAGGTCTCTAGTTTTCATAAAATCCATGGCTAGGAGAGTTCAAACCATGGACTACTTGCCAACCTTTCAAGTCTCTTACCATCTCTATTGCTTCAACATTTATGTATTTCTTGTGCTCTAAATATTTTTAAGCTCCATGGGATTCAAACCAAGTTCCTTTCTCCTTTTTCAAAAATTCTTCAAGGTTGACTCTTTGACTCTTCTAGGTACATAGTTTACGAAATTTTTGGCTTTCTAATTTTTCAAACTAAAATACATTTTTGGCTCATCAAAATCTAATTACAAATATTCCTAACAATCTCCAACATCAAATGAATCAAAATCCACAATAAGAAGTGAGAAATCACACTAAGCAAGCATAGATTCAAACAACTCAATCCCTAGATAGAATTAGCTACACATATTCATGTATTCAAAATCATAAACTAATTCAATCTAAGAATATAAATTGCAAAATAGAAATAGAAATTGGAAATGAGATTCAAGATAGAATTCACCTAGTAAATGGAATTACAAAACTTCAATCTAATCCTTGTTCTTCACTTCTTTCACCAAATTGAAAATCTCTCTAATTGAAAATGGAAATCTAAGGAATTGCCTAAGAGAAATTCGCCAATATGAAATCTAACTCCTAAAAGGAACTTTTTGGAACTCTTTTTTGGGAACCTCCTGTAAAATCCAAATTAGCTTCCTTAAATAGCCTCCCCAAAATTGCCATACTTTAATTTCCTCCATGTCTCATCCATGTGCACATCCACGCGTGGATGGCCACGTGGATGCGTACTGAAATTCATCCATATTGGCCATTGCGTGGATGGTACTTCCTAGCCATCCCAGGACTTCTTTTTTACTCCTAATGCTCGTTATGCCCATATACCTTGCCAAGTGGCTCGCGGGACCTGTAAAATGTTCTGAAAACATATAAAAGGTAGCTTTGCATGTGATCAGCTTATTAGAGCACGAAATATCATAGATTGGTCACGAATAGACACTAAATCGCTATTAAACTACCCCAATATAGACCTATATAATTAATCATCTTGGGAGCTTATCATTTTTATTCTAAAAAAAATCCATATATTTTCGATGCAAGTAGAAAGAGTTCTGTTGAAGGCTCGTAATCTCGGCGGCGAGCCATTTTTCTTCGTCATCTACCCCGTCAATGAATATCGTACTACTGGTCTTCTTCTTCTCCACAGTTATGAATTTGGATTTTTGCACCTTTTTGATTTTTTTTTATTTTAATTTTTTGAAGAAAAAAAACGAAAAATCCATATACACAATATGTTTAAAAAAAATTGAAAACATATAGATATTCATATATATATATATATATATATATATATATATATATTCTCATAATATTCATACTGGAAATATATATCATACATTCACGCCAAACAATTATCTAAAAAGCATATAATCTAAGAAATATATCCAAAGAACACAAATATAATAGTATAACGTGCATAGAAAAATGCATACTGATGTTGTGTGTATAGTGGAAGTGAAGGTGAAGGTGATAAAACGAAGAGTCAAGACTCCCCGAGTGTCGTGTCTCTCAAGGATGGCGAATGGGAACCGAATACGTGTGGCATTTAGGAAGTTGAAAGGTAAGAGTTGCAAGAATCATAGGGAGAGGGTTGTTCATGGTTGGTTTTGAAGGTAAAAAGGGATTTAGAAAATACAAAAGGTAAAAGGAAGGGGTGAATGTCAAAGTTAAGCCAAAGGATTGATTATCGTAGGTAGCTTGAAATTGGGTTTCGGGATTGATCTAGGGAGTCACGGTATTAGTACCGAGTGGCGTCACACTCAGACTCTCAATCCTCATTCGGTTGAGGCATTTTATCGAACACCTTGCCTACCACTCCTCTCGGATCTCATCCTTTCGATTAAGAGTAGAGATATAGATGAGTTGGGCTCGTGAGAGGGCGCTATCGCGCACTCTCTCACTTCCACTCGGTTTACTAGCTACCCCGGCCGGAAATAGAAGCAAAGATTGAACAACATCATCCATACAAACATCAATCATACTCCCACAAATCTCAAGATCATAAGATAAATTCTAAGCATCAATCCATAGATTAACAAGGGCACACACACCCAAACTAATCTACTCTAACATGATGAACATTCAAACAACAAAGCAAAATACTCAATGTAATAAATCTAAAGAGGCAATCTAAATGGAGAGAGTATGTTACCAAAGGAATGGTGAATTTGACATCTTCAATCCATCTTCATTAATCTAAGAGATCTATTATAATCTAAGGGAAAAGAGTGTGTTTTTCCTCCCCAAAGGGGAAGGAATAGAAAGAGAAATCAGATCTAAAGCTTTTGGGGGCTGCTGGGAACTGATCTAAAAGACCTATAAAGGGCATATATATAGCCCCCAAAATCTCGCCCTAATAATTTCCGCGTTGTGTTGCGTCCACGCGGCTCACACGCGTGTGAGCGTGCGTGGGAGCAATCTAGTAAGCAACCACGCCGCTCACACGCGTGTGAGCATGCATGGTGAATAATTCTTCTTCCGTCTTCTTCTATGCTGTATCTCTCGACGATACGGTTCCATAGCCACCTACCTCGCCTCATTCGAACATTCCTAGCTCCGGTTACGTCCGTTTTACTAAAGTGTCGCCTGAATGCCCTGCGAAGTGCAAAAATTGTGCAAATTATATTGAAACACACAAGATTAGTCCCTAGACCTATATGCAATGAAATTAACCTATCTTAGCATG
Source organism: Ipomoea triloba (assembly GCF_003576645.1). Classification (NCBI taxonomy): domain Eukaryota; kingdom Viridiplantae; phylum Streptophyta; class Magnoliopsida; order Solanales; family Convolvulaceae; genus Ipomoea; species Ipomoea triloba. The sequence goes on along the minus strand of NC_044919.1, from coordinate 21,527,596 downwards.
TTTCTAGGCCTAATGGACATCTATTATAACATATTTCACACCTAAATGACCCCTAAAATATGGCTACTTTTGGCACTTATCAAATTTTCCACACTTTAACTTTGCTTGTCCTCAAGCAATTCACAATTAAACGCTAATCATTTAAGTGCCAAAGGTAGCTGTGTTACTCAATCAATTAATCGGTCTATCAACTCTAGGGTGTAACAACGGAGTGGGTGAAATTCCACACATTATCTACACAGAATGGTAACCACATGCCATACACTCTAAGAATATACAAACGAAGCAAAACCCCTATGGTCTCATTTGGACAATGCAACGCACACAACCTTCATTCAACCAAGCATGCAATCCAAATTAGATTCACCTCAAATTTTACAAAGGCCTTCAAGCCGAGCCCCCTAGTGGGAACGATGTGCACACCTCAACCAATACTTTTCAACTAAACGCCAAAGCCCAACGCGTAAAATAAGTGAGGGTAAGGACATGGACCGCTCATCGCCATGGCTTGGGCGATCACTCTTTCTTCTCACTTCCTAGGATAACGCCATTGGGCGACCCGACTTCACATGGAGCTCCATGCTTTTTCGAAGACAGTGCAATGGGTGCCCGAATCCTAGCGAAGCGGCTCACCTCCGCTCTATTTTCTCATCTCCTATGAGCATTTTATGTGGACAACTGACTCCAGGTATAGCTTTTGCTTTTTATGAAGACTATGGTTGAACACAACCTAGCGAGATGGCTTTCCTCAATTTTTATCTCTAGGATTGGCCTTTTGCCTTTTCTACTGTTTCTCCATATAACCCCTCATGCCTTTTTCTTGGGATTAAGGGATTTTTCACTCTAAGCTCACTATTAGGCTCACCTTTTGCCCCATGCCCTACCAAGATTAGTTCAATTCCAGGCTTCGCTTTCACTTATCTTTCTAAAATTAAGGGGTGCACACTCCCACTTCGAGAGATCATTGACTAAGGTCTAAGGAAAATAAGAGGTGAATATCATGCAAGCATTCAAGAATTTTAAGCTCATTTGGTCAAAGAAGGGGTACTTCCCATGGATATTCAAAGACAAAAAAAAATTATTTTTGGCATATGATTAACATTCTCCCTAGATAATGTGAACAATGACACACTCTCCAAAGATAAAACACACCCATAAGATAAGACCAATAAATCAATCAAGCAAATAAGACATTATAAGCACAAGGTGCATCCTTTCCACACTTTAAAACAAACATCATCCTTGATGTTGCCGTGAAGATCAAGTGGAACAAAGGAGCACGGTCATTCAAAATTAATCAAACCCTTTCCACACTTTAGAAGTGTTTCTGGGGGTGTGGGGTATCAACAATATAGCATTTTGTGGGTGCAAAATAGCGTGTGCTTATCAAGTATGCAAGGAACACGTATAACAATTCAATTTCCACACTTTATAATTGAAAAACGAGGTACGAAAAGGTAAAAGGGATAAGAGGTTTACAACCAAGTAAGCATCCCTTCATTTCCACACTTTAAGCTTCTAGCATCTCTTTTGCCTTCGTTCTCCAAGCTACATGAAACAATGTTAGCGCAAGAAGACAACCAATTGACGTGCAATGGCCTGGCGGAAGTTGTTTTGTTTATAATGAAACCATTAAAGCATAAATCCTAAAACAAGGTAAGTAATTAAAACGAAAGCAATAAGAAAGATATGTAAATCAAGAAAGGAGATGATTTTTGGCACGGCCAGACCTTGGAGACTCATAAAAATTGGATGAAAAGAAAATAATGCACGAAAACTGTCCAGGACCTGTCCACGCGGACTCACACGCGTGGTGGTCCTCGTGGGTCAGCACTGGAAAGATTCCACGCCTGTCACCACGCGTGTGAGCAGGCGTGGTCAGCAGTGCTGATCACCTTCTTTGTCTCCTGGCTTTTGCCTTCCATGTTTGATCCAGTTTAGCTCATTTGTCATGGCTTAGCACCAAAATCACCTGCATTGTTAGCTCAAGCAAGGCTATTCTAAAAAGAAAATTTCTAATAAATAAGAAAAAGGAAAAGTAAACAAGAAATAAAGTTCTAATCTAAGGATAACGTTGGGATTGCCTCCCAAGTGCGCCATGGTTTAACGTCTCCTAGCCAGACGTTGTGTGCTCTATCCTTCGAAACACACAGATTTTGGGACCTTACCAAGCGTCCCGTGAACCTTTGCTTCAAGGAATACCCCAAGATGGGTAACATCCTTGAATACCCACAAAAATAAAGGAAGAACGAAATGCATGATTGGAAGAATTTTAGCATCAAACACCCTCCTTAACTCTTCTAGGATGGTGTCTACTTCCTTTTCCTCATCCTCTCTTCCCCTAAAGATCTCCTCATTTTCTTCAAACCATATATCCTCACTCCCATTTTCATTTTCGCATGTGGTCAAGTCTCTCCACTCAACTCTCTCAACAAGATCAAATGTGTGAATCTCATCATTTTCTATCATCCCTTCCTCTCCTTCCCTTCTCTCATCTTCCCAAAAATTACTCTCACTCTCACAAGAGTAGAACGAAGCATCATCCCCCTCACTCATAAATTCATTTTCACCCAAGACAAAGGATTCATCTTCCAAAAAGTTAAAGCAATCATATTCATATTTAAACAAAAGAGAATCCTTATAGTCATAAGTCAATACATCAAAATTTTTCATGGAATCATCCTCCCGAAATTTAAAGCAATCATAATCACATGTGATGGAAATATTAATGCAAAGGGAGTCATCCACACAAGTGTGAAGGGTGTTTTCAAAAAGAGCACAAGGATTTTCAAGAAGATTAGCGCAAGAAAGATTATGAATTTTACCACATTTTGGCTCTTCGTCTTCCCACACTAGCTCAATGTCATCATCCTCACTCTCCATCTCTACCTCCTTTTGATATTCCAATTCGAAAATTGGAACCTCTTCAAGCACCGAGGCATAACAATCTACGTTTTCTTCAACATCCACCTCTTTGCTAGCATTTTGCGCTTTTTCAACCTCTTGTGCAATCCTTGGATTGGCTTCCAAAGTGGGGATGTCATCTATGATGGTGGAGTTAGCTCGGGACTCATTCATTTTCATGAGCTCCTCCATCATGGATAGTATCTTCGTTTCAACCTCTTCTAATGGAAGTCTTTCCTCCCGGAGGGTAGCGAGATAATCTTTTAGTTCGCTCTTGATTTCGGCTTTTAAATTAGACATATCCTCCTTGGCCATCCCCGTGAATGCATCAATTTTTGCTTTTAAAATTTCAATTTCGTCCTTGGCCGGTGGGTTATAATCACAAGGATTGGTATGGGTATTATATGGGAAAGAGGGTGGTGTTTCAAAGAAATGTGTACTATCGTTTTCTTGATGAATTTGTGATGGAGGTGGGTAGTAGGTGTTTAGGTGGGAATTGGGGAATGAATTTGACTCGGGAGTATAGTTTGGGTCGATTGTTCTCATCATTTGTGCAAGCTTACTCTCTATGCTTTGGGATATTTCTTTGGAGCTTAATGAGTCAATTTCTTGAAAATATGGTGATTGTGAAGGGTAATTTTCTTGGAAAGGTGGAGGTGGTGTTTCAAATGGGTATGGGTGATGATTGGGTGTATGAAATGGATAGTGATATGGACGTGTGAGCGTGCGTGGTGAAGTTTGCTTCTTCTGTCTTCTTCTATGTTGTAGCTCTCAATGATACGGTTTCATAGCCACCTGCCTCGCCTCATTCGGACATTCCTAGCTCCGGTTACGTCCGTTTTACTGAAGTGTCGCTGGAATGCCCTACGAAGTGCAAGAATTGTGCAAATTATATTGAAACACACAAGATTAGTCCCTAGACCTATATGCAATGAAATTAACCTATCTTAGCATGTTTCTAGGCCTAATGGACATCTATTATAGCATATTTCACACCTAAATGACACCTAAAATATGGCTACTTTTGGCACTTACCACATACCATTCACCGGAGTTGAGCGTGCTGATAACATGTTGTAAATTCTTGGTTGTGCTTGTTGGCCAGTTAACTCCTAACAGTGAATTGCAAGAAGTTTCAAAGTATAAGCTAAAACAGGGCAAATAGCAAAATAGTATAGAGAGTAGGAAAAAATGATAGGGAGAAGAGTCAACACTTTTTCCAATACTTCATCTTACAATATATATTACAATGACATAGTTGTTAAAAATAGTCATCCCATAATAATGTCCATAAATAAGATTTTATAACATTTTAATTTTTAATTTATTGTATTTATATCAATTTTAAGTTCTTCTAAATTAATTCGAATACAATGAAGTATACTATAAACTTGTATACTACATTAATTAAATGATTCATAAAAAGTAAACTAGAAGAACATTTATGAAAGTGCGTGATCATATAGTTAAGATAGTTCGGTTCAAATTGTTAGGAATATTTTTTTTTGAATACTATTGACCCCGTTACATGTAGTATCTGTCCATACACTTTCTCAACCTACTGAAGCCCAACAAAGTCAACATTGCCCCCACTGAGGCTCGAACCCATGACCTCCTACTTGGGAGAATCACTTCATGCCGCTTGACCACAAGGCCTTTGGCAATTGTTAGGAATATAAAAGACATAAAAGCAATAACGACTCAAAGTAATTTGTTAACCCTGTTCGGAATGTAGTTCCTACGTCTTGGGAGGGAGGATCACTTTGATTTGCCCAACTCTTCATTGAATCAATGTAAAAGATTGTACCGACAATGTCAATTGAATAGACGCGGAGAACTCTCGGATATTCTTCAATTCACCATCCTTCGAGTTCTGCCTTGAAGAGTTGTCAAGATCTTGATCGCCTAATCTTCTTATGTTGAGTCTCCCTCTCAATAGCAGCACACCATGCTTTGATCAGAGTGAATACGTGCCCATATTCTCTCATGAGAATTCCAACTTGAATCAAAGGTAGTCTTTGTCAAGTTCTCTTTTCAGGTCAATCAGACATAATCTGTGGATCAATCTGTGTAGAATCAACAAAACTTCTGTAAGGATAATCTCCATATTTATAACAGTTGGGATTGGAATAAGTTGTAACTGAATAACCGCTCTGAACAATCTCGTTTGAACTACTATGTGTCCTGGTTCAGGTCCAAGTCTTCATGTCTTCAAATCTCTGAGTCTTCTGAACTTCATGCTGAACTAGATACCTACTAATAGAGACTCGATCTACTCTTAATATAATAAGACTTAAACTTCTTATGTTTCTGAACTATCAAATAGAATAATTGATTGACATGAAACTAAAACAACTTAGGGAGTTTTGTCCTTTCAGATACTCTTTTAATAAAACCATTTTAATAACAATTTAAATTGTTAATTAAATTATTCATAAAAAATAGACTAAAAACATTTAATTTGTCATGTGGAGCGATGAAAAAGGTAAAATAAAAGAGAAAAGCTAAAGGAAAGTGCTGCTAGTGAGATTCCAACATGTGACATAAGCCATTTAACAAGTTTAGAGTTCCACCTTCCCCTGGCTGGAATTTGAAAGATAAGGAGAGTTAGATTTTATAGTGGTTCAGCTAAACTAGCTTACTACACTCTTATCCTAAAACTCTTAGGAGAATTGCACTATCACTCTTTAATAATAAGTGAACACATAGCCAGCCTCATATCTCAGGTTTTTCACAATATACACTTTATTCTTACTCGATCGATCTCAGTCATGCACTATGCTTACTTCGTAGTGGGTCACACATCTTGTGACTACTCTAATTCCAACACGCTTAACCACATATTCTTTTGGCTATCTGGTTGTCATATCCTACTTAAAACCAATTGGTGATAAGTAGGTAGACATTAACCATTTAACCGCATCCCTCCATGGTAAAGTCACAACCCCATGTCTTGAATCAAGCAGGGGTTGAACTCGGCCAACCCGGCCGATGCCTAACAATCCCTCTCCCAGCACCTGTCGCAACTCACCTCACCATTGATTCGAAGCCATGACCTCGACTTTAATACCAATTGGATCTTAGCGTTGCACTATGTTTACTTCCCAGTGGTCACCAATCCTGTGACTATTGTAAGTGAAGCACGTTTAACCATAGAGTTTTTTGGCTATCTGATTGTCATATCCAACTTAAAACCAAGTGGTGATAAGTAAGTATACATTAATCATTTAATCACATCCCTCCACATCTCGAATCGGGCAGGGGTTGAACTCGGCTAACCTGGCCGACGCCCAACAAGTTAATCACAAAATTATTCGAATTTCTCCAACTATATAGACCTTGGTTTGAGGTTCTTCATTACTTTGCCAAAGTCTTGAACTTGATCTCTGCTTTGTTTTCCATCACTTGTCTATTCTAGCGTGCTTATAAGCTTATTTTTATGCATTTATATATTTTATCGTATCAAAAGACTAGCACCACATTCTGATTTGAATGGGGTTATTTATAAACCCATTTGAATATGTCCATTGGAAGGAAACAAATTCGTATCGCATATTATCCATCGTGCAATAACCAGTGGATATTGTCTTTGGTTACTTTTGTCAGATTTTCAGCCGTTACTTTGCTTTTAGCTCCTGATTTCTTGTTTTTTATACTGCACCTTTTGCATTGGCCATTTATGGGAATCCTCCTTGGAATGTGTACCAATGACACATTGAACCTTTGTAACATTCTTATTGCATGTTCTGACTTTTGAGGTTGATTACTATTCGGTTACAAAATGTTAGATTAGTTAATCCATTAAGATAACTTTTACTTCTTAGAATCACTTTCCATGTCATACATCATCAACCTTTCAGATTTGACTTACTGAAAGTAAATATTTTTACCTTTCGAAAGTAACTAACTATTCGGTTAGTGATTTTCAAAAAAAAACTATTCGGTTAGTTTTACTTTCTGGTCAAGGTTGGCCCTTCCACTTTTCAACCATATAACCTCCCGGACTTCAACTCTTCAAATCTTCAATCCTCAGCTTTCAAGTCTTCAGTACTTCTCGAGCTTCAACTTTCCGAATCCTGACTTTTCGAAGATTAACCTTTCGGGAGTTATTGTTCACAACCTTCCAATGTTTGACTATCCTAAGGTTACTTTTCGAATTATATTTACTTTTTCCGGCATATTTACTTTTCGATTAGTAAAGTTCATTTCTAAAGTTGACCTTTTAGATTTACATGAGAAATTCTTAAGTCTAGAAAATTAAAAATAATTGGGGATCTAAACTTTCTAATTTGTTCAGTATCATCAAAATCTAACTATTACACTTGTTCCTACCATTTTATGGACTTATCAACGATTATCAAAATCACATTAAGAAGTCTACATTTACTTTAAAATGAAATTATTAGGACATAATGTGTATTTTCAATTTTAATCTTCTACAATAATACTCCTCTTTATTATTATCTTTTTATCACAAGTTGAAAATACTCATTTTGATAATATTTTAAATTAACAAATAAAATTTTATGCTATTTAAATTTGATATATAAAAATCATATTAATTATTTACTTATTTTACTTGTTACATTGGGTATTAGTATAGTTGTACAATGCGCATGCTATAAGTAGTGTGTGTATTTTAGAGTAGCTGGTAGTAAATGATTTTATGTTTAGCATCCAACTTATTTTTGTCAAAAGTAATAAAGTATAAATTAGAATGTCAACTACTATAAACATAAAACAATAACATTTTTGTAAATAGTGAAAATAAAATTATCATTTATTTATAAAATGTCAATGTTGATTTTTGTAATTTTTTTTTTTAAATTGTTACTGAAATCAAATGGTTTACAGTTGAACCTCACTGATTTTGTTGGTTTGATATAAGTGTTGTTTTCTTTTTCCTCTTCTTCTACTTTTTCTTTCATACGGAATTTTTTTAACCACCCATAATTAAAGTTTTTCAAGTAAAAAAAAATATTTTTGTTCACAAAATTCAGTGGGGCAAACCAGTGCATCAATGTGTTATTTAATGAGTGGGTGCAAGGAAAGAGAAGTGATATGATAGATTCTCCTAACCCGGTTTTTTTTTTTTTTTTAAATATCCCAACCCGTATTTGTTTGTGGATATTTTTAATAGGAATAAGGTTTAAATTGACCACTGACCGTAACCTGAAAGTGCAATTAGGTCACTAAATCAAAAAAAAATGTAATTAGGTCACTGAATACTCTAAATATATGCAATTTCACCTTATAGTAGTAGTAGTAACCTGATGAAATGCATAATAACATGTTATCAGGTGAAATTGAATATGTTTGAAATGTTCAATGACATAATTGTACTTTTTTTTGTTCAATGGCCTAATTATACTTTCAGGTTACGTTTAGCGGTCAATTTCAACCTTATTCCTTTTTAATAAAAAAACATAAGAATTGGAATGAAAGTATTCGCACTTCCCAAAAAAAAAATACTCAAAACTGAAAATTTTTATCAGTTTGGAATATATCAATCCAATATTATTCTAATTACCAAAGCATCTTTGAAACTCAAAATCACTAAATATCTTTCTATTTTATTTGATTTTGACATTTAATCCAACTTGTGAGCTTGACTTCAATTACAAAAAAAAAAAAAAAAAAAAANAAAAAAAAAAAAAAAAAAAAAAGTTCTCTTAAATTTTATTAGGGTTTCTTGTTTGCAGTAGCAACATACTTTTATTTCTTAACTATTAATGTGATCAAATTTAATCTTTTAATATTTTAAATCAATCAAATTCAGTTTAAACCAACTTGGTTAGCGTGAGTAGTCATTCAGTCTTGTCCCTTATTAAGAGAGGTCAGGAGTTTGAACCCCTTCTTCTATGAAAAAACCAATCTGGCCAGCACTTGGCAAATTATGCTATGGACCCGGTGTTCACAATTTAAAAACTCTATGTTCACAATTTTAAATTTCAATATATAAAAATAATACATTAATCACTATTCACAATTTTTGAACTCTATATTCACAATTTTATTATATAGATTCAAAAATTGTGTTATACTATTGAATATATAGTTATGAAATTGTGAATATAGAGTTCTGAAATTGTGAACATAGAGTTCTGTAATTGTTAACATAGAGTTTTGTAATTGTAAATATATAGAGTTCAAAAATTATGAATATAGAGTTCAAAAATTGTGAACATAGAGTACTAAAATTGTGAACATAGATCTGGGTCCACCTAACAAGGTGGACTCGTCGTGTCCATGGCATAACAACCGCCAGCACTTTGTCCCTTAATTGGGCCGACTCGGTGCAAACAAGGATTAGCCTAAGGATAGTAAGGGCTTAAAGGTGTCTCTTATAGTTATGGCATGCTCAGGACACCTCGTGGTTTGACCCAAAAAATTCAATTTAAAATGTCATCATTTATACAAACTTGAGGGCATTACAAACTAGATCCGGTGTATGCCCGATTCAAAAAAGTCAATTGGCTAAATTTAGTTAAATTAATTGTAAAAAATTAGCCAGGATCTTGTCGTCAAACAGTATGAAGTGACTCTTTCAAATTAGAGATTATGGATTCATGCCTCTGGGGCAATGTTGACTATTTGGACTTCAGTAAGTTGAAAAAGTATATATTGACAGATATTAAATGTAACAGGGTCAATAGTACTCAAACTAAAAAAAAAATTGTCAACAATTAATAAAACTAGATTTCAATTTTTATTTTTTTGTACTTCCCAAATATTATCCACTATTCTTAAAAAGAAAAAAAGTTTACAATGGTAGGGATCAAAATGTCATGCCTGTATTTTGTATTTTGCAATATTATATTCTACTCTTTATGTATCTTAATGAAAGACGACATATTATAAAATTTTTCTTATAAAATAAATACCGTAAATAATTTTGTATTTTTCCATTACCATTTCAATAGAAGTTAAAAGTCAAAGAAGTTATCTGGCCTCATGGCCAAAAGTGAAGAAACATATATATATTTCTTCAAACTATATTCTTATTTTAGTATAAAACAAGTTCTTTCTACCAGAAACCTAGACTTCAAAGTTCAAACTACAATTTTAATTCTTGACATATGTTTCAACAATAAATCTAATAACAATTATGGAAGAGTGAGTGTAATTAATTAATAATTAAAAATCTGAAAAATACACATTAATTAAAATATTTGTAGGTAATAGAATTTTTTTTTAAAAAAAATGACAGAGGAAGGATAAACAAATAGCTAATGCCAATCCTGTCCAGCCAAATCAAACGCAGAGGCAGGCTCAAAAGTTGAAGGAAGCAGAGACAGAAATATTTCACGAGGACACCACTGTCATTACAAAATGTCGCAAGCCGCAAGGGTAAAACCGGAAGCGTAAATTATAGCAAAAACTATTTTCTTGGATATATTATTTAATTTTTCAGTATGCAAAGGCATTGGGTCTGTTTCCGGTGGCTCCTCGGCGAGCCTTGGGAGGAGGAGGAGGAGCCGCCGCCGCCGGTGACGGCGTTGGACGTTGGGGTTTCATGGCAGCCAATGAACAGTGATCTCTCTTTGATGACGGCGCTTTCGTAGCCGCCGCTTGCCCTTCTTCGTCCATCCCTATTTGCCTGCACCTGCACTCCACGCTGCAAAATCCTCTATCTCCCCTACCATCATCATTATAAAATTAATTAAAGTAACACCTTGTGTTAACCAAAAATTATAGTGTATTTTGAAGTCAATATAAATAAAAGACAAAATAATATACTTGACTTAATTCTATTTTTTATCTTAGATTTATAAATAACAATTCACTTTTAATAAAAAAAAAATTTCAAAACATCTTCATTTAGTCCTAGTAATATTATAGTATAATCATTTTTTTTGTTCTCAATCAGCAAAATCATTGAAACGTCGTTAAATACAAAGATATTTTAATTTTTTTAATAAATAGTGGGTCGACCCGTTATATTTTTATTTTTATTATTTAAAAAAAAATCATAATTAAAAACTTAAATGTCTTTGTAGTTTACTTAATATAAATGATTCTGTTAATAAAGTACTAAAAATAATCATACCACGATAATACTAGAATCAAATGAAATTGTTCTAAAAAAACAAAAGAGACTAAAAATGGATCGGAACAAAATTGGAATTAACTCCTAATAACAATATCATTATATATTTTTTTTAAATAACATTGAAAAAAAAAACAAAAATATCACCCATATTAATCCTCATTTATCACTTATACACGCGCACACATATAATCATACAAAGAAATTGGCATGAACAACAATATGAATATTGCGTTTATGTGGTCAACTTATCATTTGAGATAAACATCGAAACCATTTTATTCTAACCAACTTGTATTAACGTTGTTTATGTTGTCGGGTAATTGATATATCTCGCCTTTTCCTTTGAAGTGGCATCTGATCTGGTCATTTAACTTTAAAACCCTTTTGACAAATCAAAAAGATTCACATAAATAAAGCTAAGTGTTAAAAGGAAGAGCTAAGTATATATATATAGAGGAGAAGAGCGTAATCAAAGGGTAACTCAAGTAATAAATGAACTTCTTTGTAGAAAAGACTCTTAGGATAACTCAGATTTGATTTTCATAAATAACATTTTTTCTTGAACCAACTCCCGTGGATTAAGAAAGACGGAGATAGCTCTGGAATATCTAATAGTTATAAAAAAAAAAAAAAGTAGAAGAGTGCTCACTTGTACATGTAGATGTCTTTGCCAGGCAAGAGTTTCCGCTTACAGAGATAACAGGAATGAAGAAAGGCGGCGGGCGGAGAGGGTCTCCGGGAAAAAGGAGAAACAGGGGTGGGAGAGGAAGAGGTAGGTGAAGGAGGTTTGATGATCATATTACTAGCTTTGCTAACTACTTGTGAACTGCTACTTGAGGTGGCGTTATCCTTGTGGCCTTCCAGTACTACACTGAGCCCCACCATCTCATTGCTTTTACTCAACCTCCTCACGGCGGTGGACGGCGGCGGCTGACTGAGGAGAGGGCGAATTGAAGACTTTAGTTTTGGAAGGTAAAAGAGGTTAGGACAAGTATATACAAGTAGAGAGTGGAGAAGTACTGCTTTTCAGGGAAGCGGGCCAATTGCTTTACTATGATAAATTCTTACTTAACTACCTATAAAGTCAATAAATACATAATTGAAACTTAATGAATAACCATTATATATATATATAAACTAATTATTATATAGTTTGTTAGAAAAATATATTATCTCGTATTAAATTTTTTCTACCAAAATATAATATTTCTTATTATTTTACATGATTTTAATGCATTACAGTCCACATTCATTATTTATCAATGAATTAGAGAACAAAAGCAATGAATACAATACTTATCATATTCATATAGGACAAGTGATCACGTTTGTAAAGTATAATTCTTATACTTGATAGTATGATTTATCTCTTTTTATGTAATTTGTAAATTATTATAAATGAATGAGTGTTTAGTCATTACACACTTTCAAATTAAATAGTGATTATAAATCTACCAAGAAAATTGAACATTTATTTACAAACAATAAAATTAATAATCTCTTTGTAATACACCATATTTCTTTTTTAGAATTCAACATTCAAGGGGATCTATTATGGGGTGTTTGATTGGCATGAATTGTAATAATGCAATTACAATGAAATTCAAAAAATGTGGAAACAATCGTGTTTGATTGGAGAGAATTGCAATTCAAACGAATTACAATTCCCTCAATTCAATGAATTGTAATTCACACCTCCCCATTTTTTTTTTGGTACATAAGAGGCCCTCATAGGAGAGCATTATCTAATTCTTAAAAAAGGTGTGCCATGAGCGCCAGCATTAGATAGACCGTTCAGCTCGATCGAAGCATTATGCAGTGTTAGAGTACCCCAATCCATTGTCTAGCCAAAATTTGCAAGCCAGTCTATGCATTTGTTCCCCTCTCTATCAATATGATGAGAAACTCGAAACCTGCTTAACTTTTTCACAAGGTCCAAGCAATCCTTAATGAGAGACCCAATCATTTCTTCCCGGCTAAGCCTCCCATTCAAGATGGACACTACTGCCGCCGAGTCCATTTCAACCCACACATTGACAAACCTTTCTCTCAGGCAGAGCCGTAGACCCTCCCTTAAGCCCCACAGCTCAACTGAGAAGCTATAGTAAGCCCAACGTAATTTCCGTACCTCCCAATATGAATTGCAATTCAACATGGAAAGGAAAGTAAAAAAAAAAAAAAAAAAAAAAAAAAAAAAAAAGACATTTTTGCCCTTAATTATTATTATTAGCACACATGGCATTTTATTCTTTATATCACTTATTTCCTTCCTATTCCCAATAATTCAACTCATAATTTCCTCCTCCCAACCAAACGCCATGTTACAAAGTGTTTTTGTTCCATTCATAATATTTAAAGTCGAGATTTACTTGAATGACAAATGATTGGTAAAAGTATTAATCTGTTAAATAATACAACTTGTATTAAAATTTTTATCTCAAGTTTTGCATTATTTGGCGTGGTTAGGTTAAATATAATAAAGTAATTTTGTTACAAATAGATTAAATTTGTAATAAAATAATCTGTTAAAATTTAATAAAAAAGTTTTGGTAGGGGGACAGTGTTTACCCAGACTAGCTATAAGATGTGTATTAAAGACAGTGGCGAAGCGAAGGATCCTACCAGTTGGTTGCCACGTACCCCTTTAAGCTTATCTTTCATTTTCTGAAATTTTGCACTTTTTTTTTCTCTGTAAGTTTTTGTTGGTTTCCTTGTTTTGTCTTCTTCCTTCGTCTCCACTTTAAGCCGTTTAAGGTGTGTGTGGTTCATATCCAGATATCACGTCCCCAAAGTCTAACATTACCTGAGAATTCGGAAGGCACTTGATACTATGAAGAGTTGTGCTAGAGACTTGTCAATTTCACATTTTCACCGCATAATTTTTCACCGCCTAACGTCAATACAAAATATAAAACTTTTTGTGTTAAAAGGGTTTTTAATTTCTTTGTGTTTTATAAATGAATTTACTAGAGACCAGGTAGTGTTATAGTATAGTTATTAATTTCCTAGTGTGGTTAACAAAGATTAAAAGTATATGATTTTTTGTGTTCAATTCTTTTTTTCGTTTTAGAAATATAGGGTGCTAACGTGGCATATGTCAACTCATGAGGATGTCTTATTCGGTGAAATTATACGAGAAAATTAGTAGATTATTTTTAGAAATATAGAAGCTGACATGGCATATGCCAGGTTAGGAGGAGTGCCTTACTTGATGAAATGATGCAAGAAAATAAATATTTTTTACTATCTGATAAAAATAAAAATTCAGAAAAAACTACAAAATTATTTATAGTTATTTGACATATTTTGAAACTAAACAAAGATGTATAACAATCATTTAGATAAATTAATGTAGAAGAGGTAATTTCATATTTAGTCTTTGACTTTGATAGTTTTTTCTTTTAATCTAGTACAAAATAAATATTTTCATAAATCGTATAATTTGTTTCCCTAAATGTTAACTCTATAGCAAATATACAAATTTAGAGTGTGATCTTCTATATTTGATCAGAAGATATCGTGAACCTCATTCAAGTAATGATTAGACGCTATAATATAAATGTGATAGCAGGGACAGATCTACAGTTGGGACAGTGCCCCCCACCCCACCCCCATATATAGCCCGTGTGTGTGTGTGTGTGTGTGTGTGTGTGTGTGTGTAGAGGATCAAGTGAAAAAGAAACCTTATTAGGTGAAAAATAGGATGCAATCTCAGACATTGATCAAGTTCATATCAACGTTCAGAACAAAGCAACTTAAAAAAAAGCGGTGGCATTATGATAATTTTGTGTAAGTTATTTTTTTTTCTTCCAGTGCACATTGTCTGTTCTTCTAGAGCACATTGTTATGCCATATATACATGGCACATTGTTATACCTTCTAAAGCACAATGTTGTGCCTTTGTAGTGAATATTGTTTGAGCCTTCCTGAGCACATTGTTGTGCCTTGCAGTGCACATTGTTGTGCCTTCCAGTTTTTAGATCATAGGGCCTGGTCATTAGGTGTGGCCGTGTGGCCTATTTTCAACCATTAGATCATATCAACTCATCAAATCAACGCGCAATATATATATGTTACAGAACACACCATTCTACGTACTAAAACGCACCAGAGGACCGATAAAACACACAATTCCACACAATATACCAAATGCGTCTATTCACTTAAAATTCATCAATATACTTAATAAAACACATCATTCGACGTATTAAAATGTACCACAACGTGCCTCATGTATGATTATAAGCATACACTATTTACACATATTAATTTACACATATTAGAAAATATGTGCTAAAATATGCACTATTATACGTATTAAAATGCACCACACTTATTAGAAACACATGTGTTAAAATACACACCATTCAATGCATTAAAATGCACCAAACGACGTATTAAAACACACCATTTCACAACACAGTTACACATCATTCTACGTACGAAAATGCACCAACGAATAGATTAAAAAACACACAATTCTACAACACAGTTAATGCACCAACATACGTAATAAAACGCACCACAACATGTATTAAAACGCACCACACTATGTACTAAAATGCACCATTCCAATTCATGTAATATAAATACTAAAATTGCCATAATAACCCCACTTAAACATACGCGAATTTCAGTAAGATTAATGAAATTGGATGGTGCTGATTAGGCCGCATGACCGCACCGGAGCTCGCTGCCACATTTGAACCAATATATATATATATATATATATATATATATATATATATATATATATATATATATATAATTCAGTTCCCGTGCGGTTGTGCGATGACTTTAGCTGCGTAATTTTCTTCTTAAGGTGCGTGATTTTCCTTCTTAAGTTGCGTGATTTGTATGCTTAAGGTGCGCGAGTGTTGAAACTTAAGGTGAGTAAACGTAAAGCTTAAGGTGCGTGGTTTTCCTTCTTAAGGTGCGTTGTTTTCCTTCTTAAGGTGCGTGAAATGTATGTTTAAGGTGTGTGATATGTATGTTTAAGGTGCATGGTTTTCCTTCTTAGAGTTGTTGAAACTTAAGGTGCGTCATTTTAAAACCTTAGGTTTGTGTTTTGTGTTCTTAAGGTGCATAGTTTGTGTACTTAAGGTGCGCAATGTGTGTTCTCAACTGAAGATGCACCATTTAGAAACTTTAGGTGCGTGGTATGTGTTCTTAGCTTAAGGTGCGTGCAGTGGTTTGTGTACTTAAGGTGCGTTGTTTTAATGCTTAAGGTAAGTACCGCACAACCGCACGGGAAGATATACCTGCACATTAACCCATCCCTACACACACACGCACACACACACACACACACACACACACACACATATATATATATATTGGGAAAAGTGTCAAATTAGCCCCCTAAGTCAGTTGGATAGTGCAATTAGGTCTACTAAGTGAAAAAAGCTTCATTTAAGTCCCCTAAATCGGTAAAATTGTTCAATTAAATCTAATTTTACTTATTTAGCAGGTTAAATCCCTGTGGTGTTGACACGTGCCTTTTTATTTTATTTTTAAAACAATTTTATTTATTTATTAAAAATTAAAAATATTATTAAAAAAAAACTAGCAACACGTCTCTCTCTCTCATGGCAGCAACCACCATCCTGAACCTCCGTCTCTGTCACTCTCTCCCGAGCCATCTCACCCTCACCCTCTTCCCTCCGCCCTCAGCTTATCCTCTCTTCTTCCTGTCGACGGCAGCAGTTCCTCCGACAGTGCAACAACAGATCCTGTGACTCTGCGAGCTCGAGTTTCTCCCGGCGGTGAAGAGCGGCGGCGACCTCCAGTTCTCCTTCGGCGAGCAGCGGCAACGAGCAGTGGTGGTTGGCTGTGTTGCGACAAGGGCAATGGTTTTCGTCGGCGTGGTGGGTGTTTTCCGGCGAAACTAATGGTGTAAGCGTGGTGGATCTTACGGCTATACGCTGTTGTTTTTTTTTAAATAATAATATTTTTAATTTTTAATAAATAAATAAATAAAATTGTTTTAAAAATAAAATAAAAAGATACGTGTCAACACCACATAGATTTAACATGCAAAATAAGTAAAATTTGACTTAATTGAACAATTTTACCGGTTTAGGAGATTTGAATGGAGCTTTTTTCACTTAGGAGACCTAATTGCACTATCCAATTGACTTAGGGGCTAATTTGGCACTTTTCCATATATATATATATATATATATAAATAAAGAGCATTTGATCATGAATGAATCAATAATTACTAAATTTAGTTTAATATTATGATCTTTTATGATTTGTGTTGAAGATCATGCATTAAATTTAGTCTTTTCGATAGTTGTTTCATATTTTTTTACTTATAGTGCACATTTTTACCTTTGCAGAGTTTCAGTGCACATTCTCCATTCTTCCAGAGCACATTATTGTGCCTTACAGTGCACATTGTTGCGTCTTATAGAGCATTTTTTTTTAAATCGTAGGTGGCGAACTTTTTTTTAAAAGATTAATTAATCTTGATTACTAATTACTAATTTGAGTTGAATATTGTTTGTTTGTTTATTATTTATGATAATTTATGATTTGTGTTGAAGATCCTATATTAAATTTAATTTTTCAAATAATTGTTTCACATCTTTGAGCCTCTAGTGCGCAATTTTTTTATCTTCCAGGGCACATTGTTATGCCTTCCAAAGTACATTGTTGAAGTTTGGCAATTTTTTTTTATTTAGGACTGAGATTCATTTTCATTTCTCACATGCGGTCTTCTTCATATGCTTCATCGCTCTTTCACATCTTTACCAGAGTATTCTTTGGGGACTCAAGTCACTCAATAGGAATAAGATGGTATTCTCATTCTTCGCCTGGTGAAGTTGTGAAGGAGCAGTGAAGCAGATGAAGTTTAGTGACTTGAGTCTTCAATTGAATCATATAATAATTAGAACCAGCGTGGAATTAACCTAAAGTCTTAAACCAATTAAACCAGTTGAAATTGAAAAAATAACAAAAAAAAAAATGAAGAGACAAAAATGCTCTTATTAAAAATAGAAAAAGTCATGAAAAGGACTAAAAGTGTCCAAAAAATAATAGTTTGGGATGTTAAATGGCAAAAACGATAGTCTCAAACAAAATTTGAAATTGCCACCAAAGACAAGGGACCTCTGGTAGAATTAACTATAATGAGATGTGATTTATAATGTGTTTTATATTCGAATAATTTTATCAAAGTAATAATATTTCTTATTTTATTATGATCATTTTATAAAGTTTTGATGTATTTTATTTTTCTTTTATATCCAATAATATTCATGGGTATGCTTCCTAAGTGATTTTTTTTTAAACTTACTCTTTTGTTTTAATATTTGTCACCACTAGAAAAAAAATTATGAGTCCGTCCCTGTGTGGCAGTAATTAACAACAGGGTTGATCTAAGCATTGAAGATTTGAAAGAAAAGGTTCTTTACAGTGGACACTTTCTCACACGATCAAATATAAGATATGATATTTTAAAATTTACATATTTAGTTATATAGTTGTGAAGTAGCTTGTAACTTAATGTCATTTTTGTGACTCTCCTAAATGAGAAGTGACAGGATAATTGGGCATCAACACCCAACCTGACTCATCAGCACTGACCCGAAGGCAGTGAACGGATGTGAAAGAGGCCGTTACACATTAAAGTGGAGGAGCCACTCCAACGGCTCCTCCTCAGTATTAATATCCACTTACTGAAGAGCATTGAAGAGGTCACTTACTGCGCATTGAAGTGGAAGCAAAGAGCCGTTGCACTCAAGCATATAAAAAGACACTCACACTCATAGAGTGCGGGGGGGGGGGGGGG